>NC_080594.1:17042242-17358671 GCF_027887145.1 Ammospiza caudacuta | reverse complement strand
GATCAAAAGATGAGTTTGTGGTTGCTCTTGTCCAAAGAGAACTGCTTTGTAAATTGCCAGGGAAGTGACCTTAATTCTATAAGGTATGATGCAGAAACAGCAAACTCATAGAATATCTTTGTTGAATTCACTGTGACTTAAATTCTCAGCACCCTATTATTAATGTATTGTTATATGTATGGCAGGCAACCCAAAGTTATCTTGACGAATGTCCTGAGGATGAAAATAGGAAGAAAATACATACAGGCGCAACCTAAAACTGGTGTTAATTTTTCTGATGCTGGTAAGCTGCAGTCAGATCAAGCACCCTCATCATCTGCTGCCAGCGTAAAGATATGGCAGATTTTAAACCCTACTCTCCAAAGTCTTTTTCTGTCTAAAAGGTATGTTGTCTTTGCCTTATGTCACTAAACAAAATAATTTTCCTTGCAGTTATTTCTTGATGAGAAAGTGTTCTTTATTGTGCCACAGTTTCCTTGTTCATGAACTGTATTTTGTCTCACTTCACTGAATTCACTTGTACCTGGTTCCTTTTGATAATCATTGAGAGAGATGGTGCCAGGCATACTTTAGTGTTTTTTTCTGATCAGATGGCTTCTAGAGGGTCCTGTACTGTCAAGACAAATTAATTATGGTTTAGCCATTGGACTCTCAAAATGTTTGGCCTTTTTTTTATTCCCATGAAGAGAATGCAGTTGAATTTAACTGCAGTGCTTTTCTAAGAGGAGCTATCAAGGTGTATTTTCACTGTTACTGCTTTAGACTACTCATGAAAATAGGAAAATGGCATAAATGATCAGAAGAAAAGCATACCAAGTCTAATATCTTCTTTGCAGCCCTGCAAGCAGTGGTCAATGGTCAATTGTAGATGTTCAGGGAAAAGTATGGCTAGAGTGAATGCTTTATTCTCTGGATTTTCTGTTGAGCTTCTGATAACAGTTTAGGGGTTTCCTTTATTGGAGGTTACATCCAGTCTACATGTTCTTCAGTGTTAGAATTTTCATCTTTAAGTTGTATCTCTTAATTGTTTATCTCCTGTGGGTCTCTGCAATTGTGTCTGGAAGGTAGCCTTCTGATGAAAAGCAAATTTATGTCTTGCAAGAGGAGATCTGAGTGTTCTCCAGACATCACAGCATCTGTGCTGGAGTGTGCTCTGTGGATAAACACAGACAACAGGAGAATTATGCAGTCAATGCTCAAAAGGCAGTGTTGTTCAAAACACATTCAAAAAGGCCATAGCCTTACAACCTAATCCAAAATAAATTGCAATGGAAGTGGTAGCATTTAAATCCCAGTCTGAGAAAGGAAGTGGATATGGGCTATACAACAAGCTGGCTGCTGTGACATTGTATGAAGTAAGTTGAGCTGCTCTTATACATTGTGTGCATGTTCAAGTAGGAATTGCATCTTTATATTTCTGCTTGGCTTGTTTTTGATGCTTGTCTGTTTTAACACCTGCAGGTATTTTTCTGGGTCTTGCAATACTGTGGAGTGCTACCTCATATTTGAGGAGTGGAATAAAATCTAATGCTACCTTTTGTGTGCATGCTAGTTTTCTACCTGTTCACTAGGTGCTTTAGAAAATATGTTCTGTTTTACTGGAGGCTTCTTGTTCACAGGAAAATCAAGATTGTTTGTTCCAGAGTTCTGACAAATATGTACAGATACTGCATGAAAGCTGTTTAGAGAGAAATATTTACCAGTTTCTAAACTGCAGGATATGTTAGAGGCAATGCAGTGTGCATAGTATCTGGCTAAGGTAAAATTATAAAATTACATGGCTAGTTTTCTTATCTTTTGTGTTTACCTGTTTTCCTTGTACTTAAATAGGATTTTGGTTTTTTTTTTTTTGCCTCTAAGGGACTAAAAATATTGATGTTTAATTATCAAGCTTGTAGGATACATGAATTTAACAAGAAGCTTGTTTCTCTAGATTGCAGTGCAGTACT
This sequence comes from Ammospiza caudacuta, assembly GCF_027887145.1. Taxonomy (NCBI): domain Eukaryota; kingdom Metazoa; phylum Chordata; class Aves; order Passeriformes; family Passerellidae; genus Ammospiza; species Ammospiza caudacuta. The sequence continues at coordinate 17,356,722 of NC_080594.1, read as the reverse complement.
TATGGTTTACTGTTATATGTATGGCAGGCAACCCAAAGTTATCTTGACGAACGTCCTGAGTACGAAAATTGGAAGAAAGTACATAGACAGCCACGTAATAATTGATGCAAATTTACCTGCTGCAGACAAACTGCAATCGGGTCAACTCCCCTCATCAGCTGTTGCCAGCCTACAGACATGTCAAATATTAAGTTCTCCTCATGAAAGTTCTTTTCTTTCTGAAAGGTATGTTACTCACTGCTGATTTTGCCAGTCTTCCTGAAATGACGTAACTTCCCAATGGAAAAGAATTTCCCTGAAACAGCTTTTGTTCTACTCTTTTCTTGAATCAGGAGATCAGTTTCCTGAGTGCAAATTAACATGCTTCTCCAATGAGACATTTTAACATTGCATTTGTTCTGGTTTGCTGGACGTGGTGTTAAAAGGCTACTTTTCTTTCTTAGAAAGAATTTGTTTGCAGTGATTGCACTGCTTTGATTTGGGAAGAAACACAAGTAATTCGAACACATCTAAGTTGGTTTTGTGTCCAGAACCAAAATCTCGCTTTCTTGTTGGTGTTGCTGTGTTCTAGCATGATTTCAAATAACTTTTTTTGCAAAATATCTCCAAATTCTGCTCTGTAATAATTAATTTCTTACCACATTAACCCACTGGTGGTGTCAATATTCCTAACAGGGTGGCATTGGTTAAAGGCTATGTGTGTCCTCCTACCACTTAACATCTACTCTTCATTTTTTCCTATATTTAGGTTGACTGAGCATCACAGTAATGTTTGACAAAAAAATCTAGCAGAAATCAGGTGTTAGAATTAGATGACACCTGTTTTGGTCTAAGGTGGCTGTAGCATTCAAAGCAAGCTGCCTCTGTTTGTCTTTTATGGCTAAAACAGCAAATATTCCACAGGGAAAAATAGCAGAAAATTCTGAGGAAGATGGTAGAAGGATGAAGAAGAAAATAATGATGTGAGGTTTTTTTTTTGAAGGCAGGAGTAATTAAAAGTTCCCAGGTTGAAACTGAGATAAGTCAGTCATATTCCTCATTCTGATACATCAACATCTTAGGGAACTGAAATTAATAGCAATTTTTTTTTTCCTACAGAATTGCCCATTGCTGCTTACATTAACCTGACAAAGCTGCAATTTAAATGAGATTTAGAGAGAACAGTTTATTAGGCTGTCTCATTTTAAAGCATCATATTTTTTACTAATAATTTTCTGTGACTTAAGGCTGGCTGAAGTGTGGGGTGTTCATTTGGATTGTTGTGCGTTTTGGGTTTTGGGGTTTTTTTTGTTTTGCTTTGTTTTATTGCAAAATAAGACTTATTTTTAGTATCTGATTTTTTAACTTTGTGAAGTTTGATGATGGGTGGTAGTGGAATTATAGAGAAAAACATGAACTCTTGTATTTAATGCTCTAAATCTGAGGGTACGTCTTGTGTATTTTTTCTGGCTCATATCTAGAGCACAATATTCTATATTAAGCACAATAACGGTTTGAGCTAGTAATTTTTTTAGTAGTTAGGATGACTTTTTACTCTTCCCCAGTGAATAGCACTTTAGTGCAATTTGTAATAGATACAATATGGGAAACGGAGAATTGAGGAGTTATTTCAACAAAGTCATGGCTTGATCCTGGTCACCTGTCTGTAAGTAAAGTCAGTGCATTGCATACACTTGGCACTGATTCCTTTGGGGTCTCTTCTTTGGAGGAGAATAATAAAAGCTCCTCTCTTGTAAGTGTTATGCATATATATGCACATGATCATACAGAGAGTCTTTTGTACCATCAGAGTAGCCACAATGCATGCTGAAAATTGTGCTAGTTTTGTACTATGGAAATTTCAGACCAAATTAAAGAATTGTGTGTCATTAGAACAGGATGGTAATAAATTAACTGATCTCTACCAGCTAGAACTTACTGCCAGCTCCCTCTTTCCATTCTTGCTCTTCATATTACAGAATTGGTGGATTTTTGTTGCTTTACTGCAACCCAGTGTGAAATGCACTTATTTAAGTGAGCACTGACCTGTCAGTATAACTAATGAATTTGAGGTAGGTTTTAAATATAAAGAAAGAGGGTTTTAAACTGTTTACAGTATTTGTTTCTCCTGGTTGATAAGGGCACTTTACAATATATGTTGCCATAGCTTCATAGGTGTTGCATATTAAAGGGGTTAAGGGGTGCATTTTAAACCGAGTTATCAGCAAAGCTGGCATTGAAAATAAAATGTGCAGAATTTATACATAAAGCAAATATGTTTAGGAAAATCTATTAGCTGAAATAGCCCTATTCAGGTGCTTTCTGCTGTTAAAATCCCTGAATTGTGATGTTGGTGTAAAACAAATGCTGAAAACTACTTGATGGATTTGTATGGTCTTTTAAGACAGTCAACTCTACACAGCTGTTATGCATACAAATATTTTAGTTGAGAGAGAAGTGTGGGTTCCAAAATCAGGTTTTCTATAGTGACCTGCCTAGTTTATGTAAGACTGTCTTGTTCAATATACAGAATGAACGATAGCACTTACTGGAAACTACTTCTGTATCTGGTCCAATTTATGATTCTTTATGAATGAAAAGATAATCAGTAATTTTTTCACAGTGCTCATCACTGCAGTATTGGAGCACTCTAGAAATCTTTGTCTGTACAGAATTCCCAAAGAGCACTGATACTCCAATTTACAGATAGGTCACTAAAGAGTAGTCACCTGTTCAAAAAGTGTTTGACAGTTTTGGTTGTCTGGTTAAAGATGTCAAGAGTCTTTTTTGCCATGGTGGGTGATGATTTTTAGGAGTTGAAGCTTGGCTGTCAGTGATATCAGGCATTGTGATGATCACTTAGCTGTTTGAAAATCTGAGACCACAACCTTGAGTTGAACGCATTATAAAAGGATAAACACAAAATCCATTTGGATTAAGTACTGTAATTCTTTTCTGTTTCTTTCTTTCGATGTACCATCCCTCTCCAACACCTTTTAAATTACTGTTTCAGGCCCTTTTGAGCAGGCATTTCTGTTTCAAATAATTCCACATTTCAGGATCTTACTCAATGGATTTTATCACCAGCTCTGAATCTAAGTTAAAAATATACTACACTCACTGTATTTGTTACAAAGGCAATGATCGTCAACTGACTGTTCTCTCTTTTTTTCTTGTGTTCTTGTTGCAGTCATTCCTTAAAGCAAAATAATGTTTCAGTGTCTGATCTCAAGTGTGTCAGATTCTAATACTGTGCCTTTTAGAAGCATCTGTTTCATTTATCTGTATATTGCCACAACTGGACTGAATTAATTTGTGTTTCCTTTGGCAAGGTCCACGTGTTTATGGGAAAGACAGAAGTTTGAAGTCTGATCAACTCTTGTTTCTGTTGGGATTTTTATTCAGTATTATTTCAAAATTAAAGATAAGTCATAGTTAATATTATTTACAGGTCTGAGCGTTGCCTGAGAAAGACAGATGATGAAGTGTGTAAATCGACCAAGGCTTCCAAGGAACCAGAAAAAGTTAATGCTGTCACTTTAAGAAGACGAGAGCTGCAGAAGAAAGGTTTGTAGTTAGCAGTCATCTGGTAGTTAAGTATGAACTTTGGAGATTGTTGGGATATTTTCCTTTTTTAATCTAGTATTGTGAGGAGAGTACAGAAATAAATTGAGGTGTTGCATGCATGTGTTTCCTCAGAATACTTTTATTTTTTTTACAGATACAGTAAAAATATATCAAAGGCCTGGTTTTAAATAGGAAGAAACCTAGGGTGAATCAAATCTGTGGAAGAAAAGTTATATTGAGTGCAGCCTCACTGCACTGTTATAATCTTGATTTTCCAAAAAGTCTTATAATAAAGAATGTAATCCATTAAGAATGCTCAAATAGTTTGTGAACCCTGCTAAAATATTCACGCTAGATGATATTTATTTTCACTGCTGAAGAATTGTAACCTCTATGCACATCCTCCAGTGATAATGTGCAGTTTTTTTTTATGCTGGCTACTAATATTTGCAGATTAGAACAGGAAATTGAGAATATTGCATTTGGCAAAAGATAAAGAAAGACTGTAGAGTATGAAGTGCTAAATCTTGTTTGGAAAGGATCTATGAATTTGGTTATACCCTTGACTAATTATGCAAAATAATAATAATTTTGGGGAATATATTTTGGCAGCCATATACAATTAAAAAAGGAAAGAACTTAGTGTGTAGAACTTATTACACCTACTTCCATGCATTTTATATAAGACATAAACAATATGAAGAAATGTAAAGGTTTTTAAGGATAATATATTAAATTACTTTTTTTTTTTTTTGACACAGAAAACAAGCACTGTGGTGAACTGGAGAAGAGGAGCAGACACATGAACAGCACCACTCTTAGTCAGAAGGAATCAGGCTCTTTTGATTCTGAGAAAAGGAAAAGAAGATATAGTGGCCATATTTCTGATGATTGTAATGCACACATTCCTCAAAAGTCACTTGCATTCTCTGTAAGTTGCACTTAATTTTAGCACACATTCACACATACTAACATAGCACTAGTAGCAACATCCCAAATAAAAGGATTATGCCAATAAATAGGATTTATCATACAGGTATATTAGCAGGTATTACCTGTTGAGGTAAATTAGTTCAGTGATGCATCACAAGGAGTGAATCAATGTTCTTCTGTCCACATCATCACATTCTGCTTATTGTAGCAGAAAGGTTGAGAAAGATGAATGACAGTGTTTCTTTCAGGCAGGAGCATAGATTCAAACAATTTTGAAAATAAGGCATCCAGCTTCTTAAGTGAAGATTCTTTCACAGATGATCTAGAATTTGAGACTAATTAGGGGCATCAACAGCAAAACTGCCAAATACATCTTAGGTTGTTGAAATCTTGCAGATGTCATCTTTTTGCGTCCTCCTTAGTCTATTGTACTTTTCCCTGAAGTTTTTTTCTTACCCATCCTTAGGATTTGAAAAAACCCCAACAAATAAGACTGAGGGAATCAGTCAAGTACAAAGTGGATTTATATTCAAGCATTTGAATATAAACAATAAAGACATCTCTGTAGCCTTCTGATTTAAACCCTACAGAGACAGGCTGTTATCAAACCTGTAAAACCCAGTTGACCAAGTCACACTTTTGGAAAGTAAGGAAAGCACAGATTATTGGCCTCTCCATGTCTGACACTGACAGAGCTGCTAAAAATCAGAAATAGTTCCTTGTTCAGTTTGAATAGGGGTCACTGTAGCCTTTTAAAAGATTGTAATAATACTCTTTGTAATATGAGGGGGGAGAAGTTATCCTGAATTGAGCATTCAATGTCACTGTGTTAAGCTATAATTATTTTTTCTAGCACATAGCTAATATCAGTGATCACTGATCTGAACCCTCTAGAAATGTCAAGTAATAAACTTACATCCTGTCTCTGATTCCTGTTTCTAGGAAAAGAGAAGTTTGAGTTCAGCTCAGTCTCCTGACTGCAGAATACCCTGTGAGGATGGACAAGACCACAGATCCAATCCTATTCTGGTGCCAGACTGTCCAGCAGAGAGAGACTCTAAAGACACTTCCACCCACAACCACTTAAGGCCTGCTCACAGCCACACAGAGGACTCTGCCTCAGAGTCTCCTTCCAGAAATGTGTCAAAGAAACAGCTTTCTGCCAGCAGTGGGGATGTGCCTTCCCCACAAGTTAGTACCATCAGGAAATTAAAGCTGGACAAAGCAGAGTACCTGAGCAAGCTGCGGAACAGAATCTGCAGGGGTAATCAGCACCTTGTTTCCATTGACCCAAGTATGTACTGTGTCTGTGCTGGTGACAATTCCTGGTGGTACACTTAGCTACTAAAACTTGAGCATAACTGGCTAGTTGAGACAGAGGGAACAAAAGACGGAAGACTGCCATCCTGTTTTTAATGCATTGGGCAGGTTAGAGAACAGTGCCTTATGTCAGAACCTTGTATCTGAGAAACAGGATGGACAGCAAGATTGTTGAATTCCAATCCTCTTTTTCCAGCTGATTTTGTGACTATGGAAAAACCCAGGTTTTACTTTTTAATGAGGCTAAAACTGAGAAAAATTACTCTCTTCTTTGAAGAAGCTGTGCTGTGTCCGCTTCATTTAATAGCCAAATAATTTTGAGGACCTGGTATAAAAGGGGTTTGTAAATATGCAGAGCACTACTTGTTGCATACAATTCCATGCATGCAGATCTTGACTGGTTTGAGCAGTGTACTTGGATACCATGTACTGCAAGTCAGAACTCTTTACTTGTCTGAAATCCACAAGGAATGAAATATTCAGAAGTCTGTGCTTTGTAGTATACGTATACTTCTTTTTTCCTTTTTAGTTATCCTTTCCAGTGATGATGAAGATGGACCTTCTGAACCACAATGCGCAGAGCTGATGAAGGATAATATCACTGAAAATAAAGAAACACAGTCTGACTTCTGTTTCTCAGCTAAGCAATTAGAAGACAAGACAAAAAATCACACAGAGCAGGTAGTCCAGTTTTTGGCTGATGTATTGTTATGCCAATTTATTTCTGTAATGTTTTTTATAGAAAATGATTGTTTATTATTGTCCCAGCCACAAGCAGAAGCTGCAGAAATTTATTTCACAGATAGAATACTGGACAGTCTTCAGAGAATTTCTCTGGTTCTGAAATTTCTCTGGTTCTCTTGGGTGTTTTTGCTATGCAAAATGTATTTCCTATTATGACAATAAGCATTTAGAAATATTTAATTTCAGAAAACAGGAAGATCAAATAGTAACCTGAGGTAGAAACAGACATGATAAAGATACATCTGTGGAAGAATTTGTTTCCTGTTGTACGTTGATAATAGTTTTTTTTGTCATCCAATCCCTCTGTTGTAATTCAGGCTTTACAGAAGTTTAGGATCTTTGTTGACAGCAGGCAGAGATAAAGTGAAGTTCCCCTTCCTCTTGGGCTAGCTGTAGAACTTGAATCTAAAAGTAGCCATAAATGTTGTTTGCCCTATTTTGGACTTGATTATCCTTTGGCTGCTTACTCTGACCTGGATATGGGTTCTCTGTAATCCTGAAACAAGTCAGAAGAGCCATTGCTGCCTCTTCTCACAGGTGAATCAATTCAATCATAAGCACTGAATTAGATCCTGAAGGTCTGCTGTGAAACAGAGCTGTTGCTCTGTTGTTTGAGTTTTTACTATTTGGAACCAAATGAGAGATTGTGTCTTGGTAATGGAGGTGAAACAAGGTACTGTTAGACCCTTAAGGAAATTGTCAGTAATGAATGTAATAACACTTGGAGCTTTTTAAAATTATTTTTTTATGTGGAACCTGGCTTTGGGAGTCAATTCTTAAAATCATGAATAAAGGTATTCCTGAAGTTACAAGAGGGGCATATCTAACAAATACAAATTTTTTCCAGTTTTTAACAGAGTCAGTTGAAGATAAATATCCTCTCAGCTTACCTTCTAGAAGCACACCTAAAAAGCAGACAAATCTGGATGTTGAATTTGATAGACTACACATTGGGAAATTTAAGTGTCTATCAACAGGTCCTGCTAGGGTAAGTTGTTCTATTATTTTGTGAATACTTAAAAATTGAAATTCTGGTTGAACAAAGTACCACACTGGTACTTAGCGTGGAAACACAGAGTTTTTGTTACTGTTGCATTAAATTCCTTTGGCTCAGCATTGGAGTGTGTGGCCTTGTGCATTTGGATTGCTGTCAGTAGAAAAGCTAACTGTGATTTGCTGTGGCCACAATTTTCATGTGTAAAGGTTCTGTATAAATGCTGTACTGGAACACAAGTCATACTGAGGAAGTTTTCAATGAATTCTAACAGAAAACAAGGGCCATATTAATGGCCAATTAATGTCACTTTAAATAAAGACCAATTACTTTACTCAGAAATAGTAGTTGTGTTATAATAAAGTAATTCATAATGATCAGAGTTCAGATATATGCTATGCTCTTGCCTTTTAAACAGAAAATTGCTTGCTTTATGGCTTCAGAGAGCATAAAAGCAATACTAAAAGCTTTAGTGTGTAGCCAATATTCTGTTCACAGGGTGTAGAAACATAAGTGAAGGTGTTCTTTAAATGGCACACCAGCTCCAGGAGTTTCAACAGGTCTTTGAACAGGTTCATTCTGTATATTGCCACTGAAAAAGATGTTTGAACGTACATATCTTTTGCCTTCAGTAAAACATTTTGAAAGTAGAATCTTTCAAGGCCTTTAATTCAAAGATTAACATAAGGAAACACCAGCATAAAGTTGAACCACTTCTCTCATGCCCTTACTGCAAGCCGTGCATCTGACAGCTTCTCACAGATTGCTTTACCTCCTTCTGTCCCAAGTGATCTTTTCTTTTTAAGGAGCCTATAGGCAATTCTGCCACTTTGTGCTTATTTCTCAGTGCCTTGCATCTCTGAAAGTTACTTGCTGCCATTTATGTTCTTCAATGCCTTTAAGAATGTTTTTTAGGTGACATAGGCAATGTGAAGTCTCAAACTTCACAAAGCATATTTGACTTCAGCTTAGTGGTGTTTTACAAACTGAACGATTCTATTATATTATTTTCAGTTTATTTCACTGTAAGGAAAGATGTGCAGATGTTTAAAAATCCATTTATTGTTTTAATCAATTTGTAAAATGCAAACTAATTTATATTTTTTAAAAATCTTATTTCAGTTTACAACAAAACATATTGTGATCCCATTTCAGGGTAAGAGAATTTTCTTTAGCCTTTTCTTAATTGTATATTTATAGTATTGCATTAAAACATGAAGTATATATTTCTGTTATCAATAATTTATAATCTTTCACAAAGATATTAGATAGTTTTTAATTTTTTATGCTTTTCAGTAAATAAAAGTTTAGGTGTCTATAGTGTAAGCATTAACAACTTAGCAGCTTCTTGTACTTTTAAGGTGAATTTCTACTTTTAATGGCAGGCCTCCCATATTGCTGCATATTTTAGGTGTTGAACTATAGTAGATATGACTTTGCATATTTTTGAGGTGAAACGTTGAACTTTTCAAATTAGCATTTTAGATCTTTAGCTTTACAAAAATTTATGATTAGACTAAAGCTAAGAGGAATATAATGCTAGATTTGCATTCTGTTGATTTTCCAAGATGATGTGTTGTAGGGAAAGGTTTATAAGCAGTTTTAAGTGGACTTGACTTAAAGCAAATAGGAATTAATGATTTGCAATATTCTTTTTTTCCATAGTTGTAGGTATTAACTGTGGTTATTTTGACCAAAAAACCTCAACTTTTTCCAGGAAGAATCCTGCATGCAGGTGTTTAGATTTTTGTATTACAGTTTGATAGCTTTGTTTTACACAGCTTGATGTAGCTGACTTAAATATTGAATCCTCAGTATATTATGTAATGCAAGGAATAAAATCTATAAATATTGTGTTAATACACTCCAGTCACACCTCTCAGCATGTGATTACTGTGACATGTATTACTCTATCTATGGCTGTTAAGAGCATGGTTTTTTTTGAATTGTGTTTTCTACAGTGTCTCTTAAGAACATTCAGCTTACAGTGGACACACTGGATCTGAGAAGATTTGGCTGGTGGAAAAGTGGTGGTGGCTGTTCTTCAACAATTATCTTTCTTTGGTTGTCTGTGGATTATGTAGAAAAGATTGAAACCCAGATGGGAAAGTTAGTTACCAGCCAGCCATGTGAGTAATTGCTTTCCTTAAGTGCAATGAAAAGGTCATATCAGTAAAACAGCTGTGTTTTTTGAAGGCAGATGAAAGCCTATAGTGTTTTAAAGATCACACAATCAGAAAATACACTGAGTTGGAAGGATCATTGAGTCCAGCTCCTGGCCCTGCACAGCACCATTCCCAACAATCACACCATGTGCCTGACAGCGTTGTCAAAATGCTCCTTGAACTCTCTCAGGCTGGTGCTCAGACCACTTCCTAGGGGAGGCTGTTCCAGTGCCCAGCCACCCTCTGGGTGAAGAGCCTTTGGCTAATATCCAATCTAGCCCTCCCCTGACACAACTTCAGGCCATTCCTGTGGGTCCTGTCCCTGGTCACTGCAGAGAAGAGCTCAGTGCCTGCCCCTCCTCTTCCCCCCTTGAGGAAGTTGTAACTGCAATGAGGTCTCTCCTCAATTTCCCTTTCTGAACAAGCCAAGTGATCTCAGCTGCTTCTTGTACAACTTCCCCTCAAGACCCTTTACCATCTTTGTGGCCTTCCTCTGGATGCTTTCTAATAGCTTAATGTCATTTTTATATTGTGATGCCCAAAATTGCACACATGTACTCAAGGTGAGGCTGTACCAGTGTAGATAAGTTGGTTACTTCTGCACTTCTAAAATGCTTCCCTGTACTTTTATTTGGAAGAAAAAAACCTAATCTTATATGATTCAAACTTACTGTTGCTTAATAAAAAGACATCAAAGCAATTTAATTGTAGTCTCTGTCAGAAGGCCTTCTGAAACTAGACTTGAGTACAAAGCATCTCTCCCTTTAAAATATATGGATGTGTTAAATATCCTTACTCTTGAATATTGTCTTTGCTATACAAAAGGCTTGGCAAGTAAAGATTGGCTTGACCTTTGACAAGACTGCAGTGAGCCATTGATTATTATTGAAGAAAATTTCCACAAAAGGCAAAATGGGCTGTTTAATCTTTGGGTATTATGGACTCCTTGTATTTGGTATTCCAGCATGAGGCTCTGTAAAAAAATAGAGTATAAATGTGGCTCACACATTCAGAGTGGCACAATCCTACAAGGTTTTCTTCATAGGTGCAATGATTTTGCTTACATAAAAGATCATGTCAGCATTGTCGGTGTGACATTTAATAATCACCTCCTGTATGAAAAATTATGAGCAATGGCAGCTTTACTCAAGTAGTTTGGAGCAAAATACTGAATAAAATTTTAGGAGAGAGCTCCCTTTAGTTCATGCAAGTTTATTGAAGCTACTGGTACCTTCTGTAGACACAGTTCCCAGTGAAATGAGTGGAATGTGAGTATGAAGATGCAAGGTATCTTTTAATATTAGGTTTATTTGCATTGGTTACATTCTTGTTGGAGAAACCATCAGGAATTTTTATTAAATTTGTTTGATTGTTTTATACCTTTTTATTTTGCATAGTAATGTGAATGCTTTGAGGTGTTTTCAGAGACTTGTTGAAAAAATCAGTAGTGGTTTTGTGGATTGTGGAAATGGTTACTATGGTTCTGCTCTGCTGCAAATATATTTGGAAAATGTATTGTGGTGGGTCTGACAGCCTGAGAGGGGTCAGAGTGGTTTCTCAGCCAGGAGAGTTAGAAAGGACTTGAAGAAGACAGGATAGGCTGTGCTGGTCTATGTTCATGGTATGGCCAGTCAAGTGCACTGACCAGCCAAGTATTTAAATGTGTTAATGCCCTTAACCCTCTCTTTGGCCATACTGCTTCTTCCCTGAATTACCTGAATGTCTCTCTTTGCTGCCTTTAGGTCTTTCCCTAAACAATCCTTTGGGATTCCTGTGCAATCCCAAAATACTCTTCTCCTGCATCCCATCATGTGTGCTGTTCACCTCAGCAGTAGCCCCCTTTCAGTCCAAAAAGTGCTCTGGCATTGACATAATGTGGTGGGTTTTGGGTCTGGACCCTTGGGCTGAGACTCTCCTGGGACAGCCCTGATTGTGTGTCTCTTGCTCAGTCTGTAATTTGGGTTCCTGCCTGTCATTTTGCTGTGCTCCTCTGGGTTGTGAAAGTGGGACTTCTGTGGGCTGATGGCTCCTGTGATGAACCTGGCAGGGCTTGTTTGGGCTTCCCTTCTTGCCATTGTCTCTCTTAGTTCCTTTGTGGGTGTTCAGACAAGTTTCTATCATTTAATCTAATAGTTAATATTATCCATTTTCTCCCTTTTCCAGCCAAATCCAATGAATTTGTATTTTTGGAAATGTCTCAACCATTCACAGAATGGGAAGAAGAAAGGCTGACTGAACTGATTACAGGTGTCAGCAAGAGGAACAGAGCACCAGATCTTGCTGAGTTTTTGTCTTTGAAAGAAGCATTACTCTTGTTTAAGGATCTTTCTCCTGAAGAAAGTTCTTTTGTGTGTTGCAATAAGGATCTACTAAAGCAATACATGCCAAAAGAGAATACCTCAGATGCTCATGAGCCTGTAATTCAGGTGAGTGGATAGCTGTTGCTTTATTCATCACCACTGCTTGGCATTCACACATTTGAGTAAATTTTAGGTCAGCCTTCTTCCATAATTCATATCAAAAATCCCAGTCAGGATTACTCCAAAATTTGCAGTCAGCTAGATTGTGTCCACAGAGGGATAGTCTGTAGACCTCATCAGTCAGTGGCAAGTACCAGTGCTTTAGATCTATTCATGATTGTGTAAATTTAGAACCACAGGGGTGTTCTGCCCTTGTGGTGTCTCTAGGGCAGCAAGCAGGAAGTTAATCAAATAATGTGTAATGGAACCATTTTTTTTGGTTGAGCTGGAAGTGCAGCAGAACAGGAGCTGTGTAGGTGGCCCTCCAGACCTTTAGATGTACTTGTGGGGTCTCCACAGCTTGAGAATGTTGAATTATTCCTCAGACTGCTGGGGAGATGAGTCTGTACAATTAATGGGTTATCTTGGTTTAATCTCTTGAGTAAATATCTAAACCCAGCCCCATGGCATTGTCACACAGAAATTACATATCTTTGTTGGCACCAGTAAAGAGCCAAGAGACAGCAGATTAAGGTCTGCAAGGTCCATGAAATTGGGAACTTTAAAAGGAAGCCAGCCAGCTCAAATATGTATTGTTTTTAGGCAAATTGTTCAAGGACAAGATTTTCAAATCTTCCAAGCATATACAGCTCCTGGTAAGGCAGTCTGACACTTGTCTCATTCTTTTATTTTTCTTCTCCAAAACCATTTCTGGTTCACTTAGCTAAATAATGCTTGAATAGTTTTAGAGAGATTATTATGAACTAAGATCTGTTATTATTTTTAAAAATATTAATAACTTTTTAGTTGTCTGAACAATGGCATGTTTACCCAAATACCAAAGTTTATACTTTGGATCTCCAGCAAGAATCCTCTTCAGTGATGCAGGGTACTCCTGTGGTTTTTATGCTTAGGTTTTGTGTCTTGTGTTTTATGTCTCAGGCTGTATAATGCTTTTTACAATTGTTTGTGTTTTTCTGGAAGGAATCAAAGCTAAAAGTCATCAGGCCCAGTTATGCTCTTGCAAATAAGCAGAATAGTGGCTGCTATTGTATCTCTTTGTCCTCTGCACTGAATGAAGAATGGAAAGAAGTAAGAGAAATGGGAGCAGTTAAGAAGTAAGTGTATTTCATGTAAATGAGAAAGGGAAAATATAAGAAATTGAATAAATTAATTACTGGAATAAAACCCCTCAGCTACCATTCTCTAGTTGATTTGAAAGTGTTGTATGAAAGTCCATCTTCAAACCTAAAATATCAGCAAATATTAGTGTTACAAGACAATATGGATGTGTTATAGGATGAAATTTGAGCAAATCTGCTCTATGACTTCAAGGTCATATCATGAGTGCATCCACAGGGAGGGTGGGGATCTCATGGGTTCTGTCAGTATCCATTTAAGTCTCTCTTAGCAAAACGTACTAATTTAAGCCAGCTTTTTATAAAATCTGAACAAAGCGTTCCTTTACTGTTCTGTCACACTCAATCTTTTTATAACCATTTGTCCTCTGTTATTTCTTCACATTTTGTATAGCCATTTTTCAGATACTTTGATCAAAAATAGAGAAACAGGATGAAGGCAGAAAATAGTCTGCTTTCAAAAGCTTTTACCAAAGTTTCAGGGTGCTTTGGGGTGATACTTGTTTTGTAACACCTAAATATTGGAGGAGGAAATGGTAAAGTTTTGAGAACTACTGTTTTTCCCAGGTTTTCTAGAAAATATTCTGCATATAAGGTGGCCATATTCATAACAATGTCATGTAAAACAGTTTGTCACTGTTATATGATATTATTTATTTTCTAGTTTAATTGTTTATCCACCCCCACCTGCAAAAGGAGGACTGGGAGTCACAAGAGAAGACTTAGAGTGCTTAGAATATGGAGAGTTTCTCAATGATGTCATCATTGATTTTTATCTTAAGTAAGTAATCTCAGCCCTTCTTGTATCCTTCACACTCTCTGTGGTCTGATGTGGACTTGAATGTTACTGGAAATGTTGGTCACTAAATAAAACAATTTCAGAAGTAACAATGTGATGAATTGGATGTTGGACGTTTTTTAAAAGCTTTTTTTTTCTGAGCAGTTTCATTTGTTTTAATTTCATTGGTTTTATCCCTCTCAAGGGCTGTGATAAAATCCAGACAGAATAACAGGGGGAAAAAAGCTTCTTGGTGCCCTTAACAGAAGAGAAAGTCCCGTGTAGGCAGTTGAAAAAAGTAGGGGGTCTGTAGTAGTATTTTATTCATTAAGTTTGCGTGAAATGGAGCATCCCCTGCTATGCTGTGCAAATTCAGGTATTCTGATGCTGATCTGCAGAAAGGAACACAGCTTGAGGGGGTTGTGCTTGGCTTAGCTACTCCAAGCCAGCCTGCTAAAGTTGCTTGTAAAAGCAATTTTTCAAGAACTGGCTTTGTGTCCACCAGTCCCTAAAGTGTGGTTTATTTTCACTTTGCTGACTTAGACCTAAGAAGAATTCTGGTTCTTTTGAAGCTTGTCAGCAGGAATTGCATTTTACTTGGCATCCAGATGGGTGTAAGAATTGTGAGTAATAGGAAGACTTGTCTAGAGGATAGGAAAAGGAAGTGTGTGACAGTGTTTCAATGGGGTTTTACAGCAAAGCCCTTCCTATTTTGCTCTAAACTAGAAATAAATAATGCATCATGGTCTTCTGAATAGTTGTAGCTTCTCAACAGAAATGGAAGATTTAAATAAAAGGATTTAATGCAATTGTTGTAGAAATCCCTCTGCTTTTATAATTTGTTAAGACTTCCCAGATTCTGTTTTTATTCCCTTGCAAGCAATGTCATGTATGACTGTGTTGCCCAATTCATCAAGTGAAGCTAGAGGTATCTTGTGTAGGATAACTGCAGTTATGAGGGCTTTGGCCTTCTAGAGTGACAGAATAAACACTGAAGCTGATGTTTATAATAAAATTATCAGCAGCGAAGTAATAGTTACTTAGCTTTCACATGCATAACCTACAAAAGTGAAATGGACAATTTAACTGACCTGTTCCATGCTTTTAGAATATGCACAAGTATAGCATTCCGTAGGTTTATACTTGGTTAGGTTTTCAAGTCTCTTTCAATTGTAAGGGCTTGTTACCTAACTTCCAAAATAAAGTCAGAAGTTTGAATACTGGAGAAAAATTCAGGGACAATAAATAACTGCATTCTTAGTAGATGCTTGGCTGTTACATACTCTGATGATGTGAATAGTTAAAATAGAAAAGTTTGGTGTGATTACTGGCTGTGAAGGCAACTGATTCTAAGCATAACCTGAGTATGATAAGTCATTAGAATAACTGCCCTTTTTTTTAGCAGTAACAGTGCTTTCTAGAAAAATAATTTAATAATTTTGGTTTCTTCTTTGGTAGGTACCTGTTATTGGAGAAGGCACCAAAACATGTTGCTGACAGTACGCACATTTTTAGCAGTTTCTTCTACAAGTGCCTGACCAGGACAGAAAAAAACTCTGAGGGGGATGTCAAAGTTTCGTAAGTTCATTTTAGATGCCATTATGACCAGAAGCAATCTATCTGTTGGTGCCACTTTGAAGTTTTGGAGATCATCTTCTAATCAGCACATAAAATAGTTTTTGATGTTTTCCAAGAGATTAGTGATTAAATTTTGTAACTCACAATTTAAACATACTGGTGTTTTACCTTAAAATCAATGTGTTTCATACTGAATATGAATTAAAATGTTATCACCTTTCTCCAACTTTTTCTGAATATTTACTTCAGGCAATTATTTACTTGATATTTTTATCATAAATGCACAGATTTGCAAGACATGCATAATTTAAAGAAATTATGCTACTAATTATTTTTTATATTTACTATGTATTTAATCTTACATATTGGTAGAAAATGATTGACCAAAGTTTTAGTAAGAAAATTTTATTGCACACCAAGCTTACACATTTGTTTTTTAACACATGAGCTCACTGGATTGGAGAGTTTCCCAAAAAGATATCATTAGCAGGTCAGGAACACTTTATCACATTGTGTTTCCTGCTAGCTCACTAAAGGGTAGAAGCATTCTTAACTAACTTCCAGTTTCTTCTCAACACTGATGTTTGAGAGCAAAGCCACCAACATTCATTCTGTTTTCACAGAGCCACAGAATCTGAGGTTAGAAAAGACCTCTGAGATCATCGAGTCCAACAATTGTTACCCAGCACTACCAAGTCCACCACTAAACCATGACCCCAAATGCCTCATCTACACATCTTCTAAATACCCCCTGGCCTGGTGACTTCCATGGCCAGCCTGTTCCAGTCCTTAGAAAATGTTTTGGTGAAGAAGTTTTCCGAACAGCCAATCTAAACCTTCCCTGGCACAACTTGAGCCTGTTGGCTCTTGTCCTGTTGCTTGTTACCTGGGAGTAGAGAATGACACCCACCTCATTAAAACCATCCAGGTTGTTAGGGAGATCAATAAGCATCATCATTCATCTTATTGAAGGCTTTTTTGTTTCCCTCTGAAGTGATTATTTTTTTTCTTCTGTTATCCATGAAGTCCCCAGATTTTTCATTCTACTGGCAAACAAGGCCAGCTGCACAGAGAGGTTTTATATTTTGTTTAGGGGACTGTTATTGCTGGGTGAAAGCTGTGTTGATGGGAAGAAAATTGAGACTTCTGTAATATTCTCAAAGATAGCTTGAAAATTCATGTAACTGTATTTGAAGGAACATCTTCCATGATTTTGTCTTCTGACTTTGAATGTTCTGAGGTGAGGACAAAATTATCCATCATAAGAATGCTGTTGTGCCTTGATCTGATTCCTTTTACAAGGCTGGACTGTCCATAATCTACTGGAGGAATAGGAATGGCACTCTTAGTTTATCATATTTCAAGGACTGTGGCTTTTCTGGATTAGGAGATACCTTTGGAAGTCCTAGTTTTGTGTTTGGGCTTAAATGCTCACCTGGTGACTGCAGATGGTTTGGGATGTTAGCTTGTTTCAGTGGGGTTTTTTTTTATAAAAGGCTAGTCAAAATCCTGGCTCATACTGTTGTAAATTAAATTAATCCCAACTGATGTAGCTACTTAAAGTCCCTTTGCTTCACTTTGCTCACACAGATCAGGCACTGGATTGAGAAAGTTGCTCTTGTAGGTGCTCTCCCAGGTTATAAACAGGCCTTCCCTTTGAAATTCCCAGTGCTTCTAGAGTCATGTAGCAGAGGAAGTTTGCAGCAAGTCTTCACTTAATGCTGGCCCATGCAGAGTCCTACACCAGCCTGATTTTCCACTCCTTACTCATTTTCTCCAGTTCCTACTACTCTGAAGTTGTGTTTCTTAATCAAAGATGAGGATGGAATCACAATGATAATAGGGATGTGTGCTGAGTGAATTTTACTTTCATATTGGAGCAAAGTTCTGTGAAATGTTAGTTTCTATTTCAACTTGTGCAAACTAGGCTGAAAATCCAAACTTAAATGTCTTCTCTGTTTTTCTTGTTCTCCTCATATTTGTCCTCATGCTTTGTCTGTAGAACTGGAAATGAAGTGTGGCAGCATTTAAACCTCAGGATTGGAGGGCAGGTGTTTCACCTCTATGTTTGCTGCAGGTGTGCTGCATGACCCTGAGCAAGGCATTTAGCTTTTTCCCTTCAAAAAATGTTGTTCAGATAGGCCTTCAAAAATGGTATTGTGAAGCTTAATTAATGGAAATTTTAAATGTGGTTTTTGCATTTAGTGCATTAAATAATAATTGCAATAAATCAATTTGAATTTATGAATGATTGTGGGGGTTTTTTTCAAGAAGAGCTTAAAATGGCTTATTAGTCACTTGGGCTCAATGGTGTGCTGATTAATTTTTAACCTGTCTAGAAAATTTCTAGAGTAAATGAAAACCCATTGAGGGACTGGGGAGATGTAGGAGTGCTAATCCCTATGCTTTGCTTTAAGTGAAAGGAACAAAACCAAACAACAATTGTCATTTGTTTTTTCAGAGCAGCACAGAGAAGACACAGAAGAGTAAGAACATGGACTCGCCATATAAATATCTTCAATAAAGATTATATCTTTGTGCCTGTGAATGAGGAGTAAGTCTATGTTTTCAACACATTTTCTGCTATTTAAAGATTTCAGTTGTGGTGGTAAAATTTTATGGCTGATCATTACCCATGATAGATTATATTTTGAAGAAATAATACAAGTGGAAGGAGTAATTTTTGAAAACTGTTCAAAAGATAAAATGTTTATTCAGCTGTCAATTTTGTACCTTTAGTATTTGTTTTACTGAAAATTACTGTTAGGTATTTTTCAAAATAATTTGTGTGTCATTACGATGATTCCTGTGAACTTCAGTAATATTTCTATAAAGGAATCACAGCAACTCATAGTGTCAATAGATACAAGTAGAACTTCCATAATCTGTGCCTTGGCCTGGTTAAATAACTGACTTGTACATGGAAACTCCTCTAAAATTTAATCATCATTGAAAGCTGTATAATGGAAAACAGCTGTGGAAGGGTGCCACATCTTCAGCTATATTCAAAACTGGGATCACCATCACTGATTATTAGTGTTTTTTTATTTTGGATTTTAATTGAAGTGGGGAATGGGTGCTCAAATTGATAAATTGCTGTGGTGAGTTTCTTGGGGTTTTTAAAGGAATTGATACTTATTTTTGCTGTTATGCCACAGTGCAAAGTAAAAAATGAGGGATAGGATTAGTATGATGATCTTTTCATGAGATGCCATTAAACGAACATGGCAATGATGGTTGTGTCACAGATGTGTCACAGAACAGTTGTCCATGAGCTCTCAATATTATTAAAGCTTTTCATAACCTTTTCAGAACCAAATATTCAGAATTCTGACATCTTTTCCTTGCTTTCCTCACTGCTGGGCAGGTCTCATTGGTACATGGCAGTTATCTGTTTTCCTTGGCTGGAAGAAGCTGTGTATGAGGAGTGTCCCCAGCAGAATTCATTATCCCACCGACCTCCCCTGGAGCCAGAGAGTGAGAGCACCAGAGCTGGCTCAATGCTCTGCAGGGATGAGGAAGAGGGGGATGGTAACAGAAGTTTATTCTCTAAAGGTATGTAATCTAGGAGAAAGTTATGTCAAGCCATGAACCGTACTAGGTGCCTTAGTCCCTGGAGGTGGGAAATTATGTCAAAGATGATTTCTAACATTTCCAGATCAATGTAGTATGTTTTTATGTACCCATGTGTAGTAAGGACTGCAAGTTTTCTGCAACTCTGAAAAATACTGGAAGAGACATAGGAAATAAGGGATGATTAGAAATTTTGGTTTCAGTAAGAATTTTATCAGGAGGGAAGACCTTTGGTAACTGCTATTTCAGGTTTTAGAAGGGAATGTTAAAAATTGGTTTATAAATTGGTTAGTTACTTTCATATTTGAATGTATTTGAATACTAATAATCATGAACTTGAAAATAAAAATACTTTGCTTAGGCATTACTTTCTTAATTTTTTTTATTTGTTCTTTTGTACTAGGACACAATGAAATTGCTGCTTCTGCTTCAGTTCTACATTCAGCTATTTCTAAAGTAAGTGCCTTTTTGTATTGACAGAGAAAACATATTACTGAATTTCTGAAGGCTGTGAGACATGACCAAGGGATTTTGTATCATCTTTTTTGCAGTAGTTATTTATGTTTGCATAGCCTGCAGCATGTGCAAGGCATTTTGAATTAGCATTGTGCTTACCTATTTGCTCTGCTTTGATTTCACCTGTTTTTAAAGTTGATTTATCAGTTTCTCCTTTTCTGAAATGACACCTTCTCTAACTTTAAATTTATGGAGATCTTATAGTTTATAACTGATGTTGGTTTTTTTAAGATTTATTTTTATTTTTTCTTTTGTCTCAGATCTCCCTAAGTAATTCCAAAAAGCAGATTTGTAAAAGGTATGTTTCTATTTTCTTTCTGATATTATAACATTAAATTATGGAATTCTGTTGTAATTCAGGTATTGTTATAAAACCACAGCTGTAGGTACTTCTCAATTTTTACCACATTGGTTAAAATATTGATATTTTTGGGTAGGCTGTATGCAAACAAAATACTTCCTTCAGTGGTGTTGGTGATGAAAGACTGCAATGACTTGTTTTTGTTTTTGTTGTGTACAGGCCTTGTATACTCATCTTGGATTCCCTGAAAGCGTGTTCTGTGCAGAAAACTGTTCAGGTTTTGAGAGAGTAAGTAACTACACTTTCTATCTTCTAGTAATAGATGCTGCTGGTCATATTTCTATATACAAAGTACTTTTGTCTAGAAAGGTGTATAATTCTAATGCTAAATGAAAATCCATGAAGAGTCATGGAAACACTAAGTATAGTACAGAGGCTTCCTGAAAAGCTTTTCTATGTTTTGCAACCCTAATATGATGCAAAAACTGTGAAGTGGAGAGTGGAGAAAAAAAAAGAGAGGTTTTTGCTGGTGTTGTTTTTTTGTGGGGGGAGGATTTATCCCATCTAGTCTAGCAACTGAAGGTGTTTTTAAGGGTAGAAAAATACTTAAAATGAATACTTTGAAATCTGAACAACAATTTTCTAGGGCACTGATGTTAATTTTTTGATGATGCTTACAGAATTAGTGTTAAATATATTTCTATGTACAAAAATGCAGAAACTAGACTGAAGCTCTCTAAAAGCTTGATGTGTCAGTAGAGTTATAGTGAGATAGTATTTGTTTTGAAAAGTTTAAAAATATATTCAATTTTGTACATGATAAGTATGTTAAGTATTGGAAGAATGTAATAAAAACTTTCAGTACTTTTACACACTCCTGATGACTTTAATGTCTATCATCAACTTAAAAAATTGTTAAATTCCTGAAGATAAATGCAATTGTTCTTTCTGTTCTCTGTGTTATTCCTTTCAGTGAAAGGTGCAAAAATCTGTAAACTAAATAGCACCACCTTCTTGTAAAAGTAATTTTTTCAAAATGCTATATAAAGTTTAGATGAGATTTAGAAATTTTTGTGAAACCATCTTTTCCCTAAATAGAGAGACATCCCTGCCATGTGTCTTGGGAGGAAGAATGAAATAGCAACTTGTATTTATTTATTTATTGATAAAATCTCTGTGGGATGTATTATTTTAGTGCACTATTCTTTGGGCTACTCCCGAGGCTGAAATTCAAGAGTGTGGTTTCTTGGAGTTTAGAGAGATGTCAGAAAAAGTCAGAAAATAAGTGGAGACCTATGGAGTGAGATAAGGGGAGATTGGGAAGCAGCCTCTTATTCCTTCAATTTCCAGTTACACCCTGGAAGCAGAAGTTTAAGGAAATTGATGCAGGGATTCTATGACATTTTCTTTTCTCTGAATTGATTTTTATTGTGTTTTGGGCAGTTTTCAGGCTCAAACAATGAATTAGAAAGTCTACAGTTATAGGTTCTTGCAGTTTCTTGAAAGTGTGCTTCACTGAAATGTCTTCATCTTTAAATTGTTGCATATTTGGTGCCTTGTCACAGTTGCCATTTTCTTCAAAAACTGCTTAAGTCTTCTGTATGTATTTTTATTCTCATGACTGCAAGGACTTGGAGCTTTTAGAAATCAAACACAAGGTCTGACTTAATGCATATATTTATTCTTTTAAGTCAGACCTTATTTTTGCTTTTCAGAAGCCCCTAGACTTCTGAAGTCTAGCTAAAGCCAGGAGAAAAGTGTAGGTAACTATTGCCTTTGAAAACCAGACCCTTAAGTTTTCCATCCCATCTCTAAAATCAGCAGCCAACCCTGAATGTGGAGTCAGTGAGTTGCTGTGGAAGCATGAGAACAATAGAAAAGCCTGATAACAAATCCTAATCACTGTAGAAAAGCTTTCCTAAGATTTTCATCAAGTCTTTAAATACCTTGTGCACTGTTAGCTTGCAAGGGTTATATTGGTGCAATTACTGAAGTTTTTTGTAAAGTGAGGTTTAAGGGGGTTTTAATTAGAAAATTATTCCTTTAGTTAAGGTATAAAAATGTCCAGGTGTCCTAATTGCTTATAGAAACTCTGCACAAATAGCTGATTTTAAATTCTATCATGTGTATTTGTTTTGTATATTGCTCATTATGTTTTGTATATTGCCTATTATGTAGAAATGCCTCTGAATGCAATAGAATATTGGATATTTGGAACAATGTTGAGTAGTGTCCCAAAAGGTATTGAACTTGGGAGTTATTTCTCAAGTATTTCCACTGTTTACTTTCCTCTGTAGGTACCTTGAAGTGGAATGGGAAGTGAAACGAAAAACCCATCGGGAATTCAGTAAATCAACAATGATTGACCTATGTCCCAGAGTGCCTAAACAAGATAACAGCAGTGATTGTGGGGTCTATTTGCTGCAGTATGTGGAAAGCTTCTTTCAGGTACAAATGCAAACTACCTTCCCCTTTCCCCCAAATTATCTTAAACCACAAAAACCCATTTTCTGATCAAAATAGCCAGACACAAAAAAGCTGTCAAGTGTCAAAAGTGTAAAAACCATTTGAGAAAGAGGAGATGAAACCCATTCTTAAGTAATAGCAGGGTCTTTTTGTCTGGTGTCTCATGTGTGTCTATCCTCAAATGTTTCTGATCTTGTAGTTTAGTGCTGCTTTTATATAGACACATATGTCAGTATGATGTCAATATGTCACATATTGACTACTTGTGTGTACTTGGAGCTTATTGGTGTATGCACTGCTGCCCTACAGATGTTACAGAAGTATCTTTGCATCTCTTCTTGCAGTATCTAAAATTTTGTCAGCTTGTGCATTGGTCTTTGAGTGGATCTGCAGGCAGCAATTTCTGTAGAGAGAGGGGAAATTGTTAAAAAGGAATGTGTAGAGCTAAGGGAGTCTCTTTTTCTTTTCCATCAAATACATTTAAATATCTGCAGATCCTGGGATCCAGGCACTTTCTTTTAGGGTATCCCCGAGTCTTCCTCCCCCTGATCAGCACACTGCCCTTTACCCTGTCCTTTTCATGGCTCTGCTTGTTTGATGCGTGTGGTTGCATTCTCTGAGATTCTTGTGCATGCAGAGCCTTGTGTGAGGCCTTGGGCAGGGGACTGGCTTTTCTGCTGTAGAACAGATCAGATTGCCATTCCACAGCACCTGTACACAGGTACACCCACTGGGGGAGGGTGGGCAGATTGGAGCTCTGTGTGCAGTTTCAGGCTGTGATCTTGTCCAGGTCATGGGGATGATGTTGGATGCATCATGTGGGATGTACATCCATAGCAGGAGTGCTATGGATGGATATGGGCTCTTGGAAATGCACAGGCACAGAGCACAAGGAGGCAGAGTTGTCCTTCATGTGGGTCAGCTGGAATGCATGGATCTATGCCTAGGGCTGGATGAGGAGCCATCCGAGAGGTTCTGAGAGCAGAGCACCATGGGTGACATAGCAGTGGCCATCTGCTGTCAGCCACCTGATCAAGTACAAGTGCATGAGGCCTCTTTGGATAGGTAAAAGCAGCCTCATATTCACAGACCCTGGACCTTTGGGGTGACTTTAACCTGACAGCTTCCTGGAGAGTCCCTGACCTGAGTGACAGGGGACCCAATGAGGAGAGGTGCTCTGCTGGAAGCCAGGAATGTCTGGTTGGATACAAAACTCCAGAAGTTCCTTCAATCCCCAACCATTCTGTGGTTCTCTAATAGATGGGTTGAGCTCTTGTGCAGGGGGAAAATGGAATTACTTACTTACCAAGGCTTTTGAACTGCCCATTCTGTAACAAGGGGGTCTTGTTCTTCTTGAAGAAGCAAGTTTTGAGACAAGGTTTTTGTAAATTGTCATAAAGACTCATAGACTGCAAATCATGATGTGTTCTTAAGTTTACTGTTTCAATTTATAATATATTACTTTATTGAAAGGAAGGAGAAGGTAAAATATAAGCATGGCAAAAGACTGAAGAGGGAAAGAAAAGAAATTGATTTTGGCAAATCAGATGTGATATTGTAGTCTTAACTACAAAATCTGCCAGCACCTTTCATCTATTTCATTTTGCCATCCTCTTTTGTTCCAAATTCTCCCCTTCTCATGTCCTGCTAAAACTGTTATCAGTATTCTTGCTTTTTGTTGTCCTGTCAGAAGACCTGCTTACAACAGAAAAACCACGTGCTTGAGACAGCAAAATCTCAGGATTCTGGACCACATGAGATTGATTCTTTGCTATAGTTGCTATATATTTGTCAAAATACGTGAAATCTGCCTTAAATATGAGTTAATACTGATGTATCTTTAAGAGAAGTGATGAAAACCTGTTTGGTGTTTACCTTTTAGCAAGGGTACATATATGTGTGATTATGATGAATGAACTGCAATCTGATTTTAAGGGCTGGCAGTCTTGTATGGAAATTTGTTTGTGCCTCCTCAATCTCAGCAGAGTGGAAGGGTTTGAAATCCTTTCTGAAGCTTGTGTTAGGAAATCAATTCTATAAATATTCCCTTTTCTCTTACCAGAATCCCATAGTTAATTTTGAACAACCACTGCATCTGGAGAATTGGTTCCCTCGTCAGCTGATCAGAAACAAGAGAGAAGAAATTCGGGACCTGATCTTGCAACTGCACTTTCAACAGCAGAGTGGCAGCAGCAGCTAATAAATCTAATAAGGCAGACCTGGCAAAGGATACTGCTGTATAAAGTAACTGGAACTCTGCTTAGTTTGGTCTTTTCCTGTCTTGCAGAGAAGGAAAAAAAAAAAAGCCACAAGGAGTACTTTTTGCTCAGCATGTATTTATTTAAAGGTTTTTTTTTCACTGGTGTTTTGTGGTCTTAAGATGCTGGAAGGGGGAAAGGAGAAGGTTGTAGATAAGAATGTAAATATGTAAGTTAAAGCTAGTGCATATGAATTGCTAGTTGGTTCTTGGAATATGAAAGCTGCTTACAGATATGCCTCAAGGATGTAAAAATACTTGTGTCTTTTGGAGCCTGTTCTTTATAATTTTATATAAACAGGGATGGTCATGTAGGAGTCAGGCCTGAAGACAGGATCTGGATCTTGTATTATGTCTCTTGATTTGCAGCTGATACAGATAGAATGAATACTATGTATTTTTTTACTTTAAGGATTTAATGTTGACTCTCTTTAGAGATGTATTTTTTGTTTTGTTTCTGATTATATACAGAAGTAATCTGCGTGTGTCAGAAAATTCTGCCAAGATTTGAGGCTCATGAATTTTGATGATTTTTAAAAAAAATATATTTTCCCCCTTCCTAGCATTTTCATAAGTGTGTTTCCACAAGGGGAAGACATTTGTTTGCGAGTGACTGTTGAAATACTTCAAAGTTGGGAGTGTATTTTCTTTTAAGTTTTTTTTTTTTTCTTATCAGATTTTAGAAGCAAACTTGCTCTCAAAGTACATACCAATACAGTATGTGTAGGTAGTAGATTTTTAATGCTGTTCATCTGATTTTGGGGAATAATTCCTGCAAATCATAAGGCATCACCTGCATTAGCAAGGCAAGCAGGCTGTGGCCTAACAACCTCAAAAGTCTGAGGCATTTTACTGAAAAATAAGGTCATTAAGATATGGGATTTACATATAAGACAAATAGGATTTTTATCTTGCTTAGGAGAATTGAGTAATGATGACTGAATATTAAGTGTTTGAACTCAGACTTGATTTGATAAACTAAGACAAGTTCATCATTGTGTTAATTTGTATTTATGTAGCTTTTCCTTGAACAGTGATCACATTTTGCTGTGTGCACTTTCTCTGTACTCACTGCGCGTTAGAAGGTGACTGTTGTAAAAGGATGCTTTCTCCTGTTCCCCACTGTAACTTTACTGAAGTGACATCTTACCCTTCAGAAGGACTGTGTGTCAGATAACCAACAAAACCACTTGTGTCACAAAATAGTCTACAAAACCAGAGCTCTTAAAGCTGGAAACACAACAGAAAGTTAAAATAAATATTGAGGGCAACCCAATGCAAGCATTTTTGTCATTGCAGAATTCTCAGGGCCCCTTCCCTCAAGACAACTCTGAAACCTGGCTTCTGGAAAATCCAGTTATTATTTCAGGTTCTGTACAGTCATCCAACACCCCTCCACTCCCCCTTATTTTTTCTCAAAGCAGGAAGCATTCTTTCTGTGGGGGAGAGAATTTTAAAACAATTTGTTGAGCACAGTTACCTTCTGTATAGCTGTGAGCAGCCTTGTGCAATGACTGTATGTTTTTTGTCTTTGTTTCTAGTTTAATTCTGTAGTTTGGCACTACCCCTTCTTTGCCTGCCTCCCAACATCTTTCCCTCCCATCCCAGAGTTGTCTTTCAACACCTAAATCACAACACCAGCATTACTTACAAGAATAATCCATGTATTTATTGTAAAACAAAAGATACAATGCAGAAGTGTGTTCCCTTTCTCTACACCTTTCTTAATTGAATCATGTTTTCAGTGCTCCCTTATGAAAAACAAATTGGGGTTTTCCTTATGGTAAAGTTAGATTTTATCACCAAGCAATTGGTTCCTTTTTAGATTGACTGGCTTATAGATATGTAAAAGCAAAATAATGTATGCAATTTTCTAAATTCATTTTATAACACAAAAGGATTGCCTTTTTAGATTTCTTACATATGTGCTATGAGAATGCCAATGCATTTGATATTAAAATTATCTCCAGAAGTTGCTGACTGTGGTTGTCACCATTCTTTTCCCAGCTGCTATGATTAACTCACAAGTTCAGAGTATCACACACCACCTGACTGCTTTTTAGGTACATATGCAGTATGTGTGTCTTGGGTTCCTTGTTGCTGAAATGGCTCCTGAGGTATTACAGAGTTGTTTTTCCCAGCCCTGCGCTTGAAGAAGTCGTTGGGATTCCTCAGCTCTGGTTTTCAAGGTTGTTTATTTCCTCTTATCTAATACATTCTCTTTTGGACCTGCAGAGGTTTGTCCAGAAGGTCAGGTTGAGGCACTCTGACCGCCCTCAGGGCAGTGTTCTCTTTTTATACTAAAACCTACATGTACTTTATTTACAATAATTTTCCAATACCTATCACCTGTGTTAGACAGTCTGTCTCTACTCTAAACCAATCCAGAAGTGCCACCATCACAGCAGAAGGTGGAGGACAAGAAGAAGAAGGAGGACAGGACATGCCCAGATTCCTCCATTTTGCCTCTTGAACCCCCGTTTTAAATCCCCAAAATTCTACATTTTCACCCTGTGATATATCCACTATCATTCAGTTCAAACCTTGTAACTCTTTGTACAAAGCTGGTAATTGTTTCCATAGGTTAAAATCAAAGGCACAGATGTCTTTGACTCCATACCAAGGTCTCTGAGCCCTCTGCCAGGGTCTTGAGTCCTCCAGAGCAATCAGAGGAATGTCCTGGGTTCTGACATGTGTGTTTTAAACCCAAATGTCTCACCCAGTGATTTATGGGGCCATCAGCTACAACCCACCCCATTTCCAGCCATTTGCATTTACCAGCTATGTGGTAAATGCTAGGAAGTGTCTCTAGTGGAAGAAGCTGCATTCCAGGTACCTTCATGCTTCCTTTTTACTTGCTGGAACTCCCCAAAGTTAACTTTTTAACCAGACTGACTCAGACCTTTTTGCACATCTCTTGTATTTCTATTTCCTATATAAAGCCCTATATATTTTTTATATAAAAATATATATATTATTTTAACTGAAATTATGGAGTGACAAGGTATTTCAAAGCAAACCAGTCTCTGTAAGGCTCTTTACCCAAAGCTGTGTGATTTTTGTTTTAAGGCAATCAGTTGTAGTGAAATGCACTCATTTTCTTTAAAAGAAACTGCTGCATTCTGTCTGTGGGACCAGAAAATTGCTTCCATGAAGACATCTCAGTCATGGAGATCTGTTTAAGGTACTGCACAACTCAAGAAATAAGGTAGAAGTGAAGTAACTTGTAGGAAGTAAATCTGCCAGGAAAAATATAAAAATAGACACTTAGTTTTCATTAAGACCTGGAGAAGCCAATCTGCAAGTAAGTATTTTGGGGTTTTTGTTCATTTTTTAACTATGAGGGGACTGTTGGGTTTTAGCAATTGAACTGCAGGCATGGAATAATTGCAGTTCATCTGGGCTTTTGTGGTACTCACCTCCTGGAACTTGATCCTGACCTGGGCTTTCGGTGCTCTGGAAGTACTACACCTTAGAAAATAATAAAAACTTGAGAGCCACAGTAGTAACACTTTCCTCTTGGTTAGGACAGAGAAGCAGAATGCTGCTTCTGGCACCCATCCCCACCCCACAAAAAAAGAAACTGAAACAAGCAAAAAGAAGACAACTGTTTTCTAGGTGGAAAAGCAGGAGTTGCAGCATGAGACTTGAAAAATCTCAGAATTGAAAATGTGTTGAATAAAACCAAGACTAACAGTAATAATTCTGCCCAACCAAACTGAAGTTGGAAATTGAAGTTCAAAGAGAAGCACAGACACTGGGATCATCTGTGACTGTTGAACAAGGTAAGAGATTTCTGGTCAGCAGTTGAGAAAAGGAGGAATGCTGGGAATAGGTTTACATTACATGGACACCATTGATAAGTATGAGATTAATTTGGTTGATCTCACTTCCTAATTCTTTATGGTTCTGTATGATGGAAGAGGTGGCAGTACAACAGGCTATGGTGGGCTGAATTTCATCAGCTGGAAGTTTAACCAGCCTCAGAATTTGTTTATTCCTGGGAGGAGTTTGCCAGACCACAAGCAAAAAGTGATGATGGTGAATGCTTGGCCACAGCAACCACAGAAACTGCACAAGTGAACAAGTTTTGTCTAACCTAATTGTCTCTGCTAAACTGACTGGGAATTTTGTTGGTGAATCCTGTCAAATGCCATAAAGCCATCTTTTTTGTACACTCAGGGAGACAATTTAGATTCTGGATAGTAAACCTCATGAGTTTGGAGATAGTGGGTATAGGCCATGGTGTGGCTCTTTATTAGAGGCATTTTCATTAATCCTTTATTTGACATTTTTTTTAGTTACAGGTAGATTCAGCTTTTTTAATAAATTGCATTTGAAAAACAGGGACTTTATTTAGAATGGTATGTATGCTGTAGCAGTATTTCAGTGAGCATTGCTCTGTAGAGAACTGTAATTCAGCTAATCCCATTTGCTATATGAAAATACATGTTTCTTTTCAGAAATGCAAACTGTCAGAAAACTGTCTTTATTTTTGGAGGTACTGGGATGACTTGGTGTGTTGTGTCACTAGAATTACACTTCCCTTTTTTTCTCATTGAGCAAGAGTGCTTTGCTTGAATACTTTTGAAGAGATGGAACTTGGATGCTGAAAACGAAGAATTTTATGTTTTCTGATACAAAGTGTTACTGTAAAGGCTTTTGTCAAACCAAGGAAGGAGTTAATTTTCCTCAATTATTTTGGAAATCTAATGCAAGAGTTGTTTTGCTTATTTTAAGAAACTTTAAAAGATTATGCTTTTATATATACCTTTTACTATAATAAATATATGAGATTTTCAGCTGTTGCAAGTCTACATTTCAGGGCTGAAATCACTTAAATATAAAATCAATAGCAAACTAATATTAATAAAACTGAATTTACACTTTTAAAATATTTTATTTCACAGAAACTGACATAACCATACCATAGAAAACAAATTTTGACAGAAATTATTTTTATACTCTTCACATTCTGAGTACCTTTGAGTACTTTGTCGATGAAAGAAACAACAATACTGTAAAACTAAAAAACTCTCCAAGAAAACTTTTAACTGGGATTCATATTTTTACTGAAGTATGTGTATTCTGTAAAGGGATTAGTTGTCAAGTGTTCTGGAGGTAAGATAGCTTTTACCTTTGTAAGTGTGTGTAACATTTCTAACCTTGATCCAATTGCATTTGTGCAGGGTAATGCGAGCCAAAGCATTCATGACATTGAAAGCATGAGTTTCTGCAGAGGATTAAAAAATAAAGCTGCTCTGTGTTGGATCCAGGGTCACAGTAAAGATACCCAAGCTGGCCTCAGAAGTTGCTGTCTCTACCCAGACATGCTGAATAGGACTGTGGAACAGTGTCTGGGCACCAGTGCAGTGTTGTCTCTGCTGTTCCATGTATAGCTCCAGCATAGTGCTGCCAGCATCATGATGAACTTGGTAGAGCCAGACTAGGTCTGCAGTGATGGTTTGATGGATCCAAAATGTCTGATTCTAAGAAAACTGGGGGTGTTCAAGCAGCTCAGTGGTTAAACTTTAAGTGTAATTTAATAATTTTGGGGTGGAGAGGGGAGAACCAAAGAAAGTATGTTGTTTTGAAAAATATCAGCTAGAGTCTGTTAGATGTCAGAGACAGAGCCTAAAAACAAAGGTAATTTTATTTGACTCCTGTGAGTGTTATATGTGTAATACTGCTGATAATTCCTGATATGTGAATTGCTGGCAGTTCAGTAGAGCAGCTAGAAGAGAGAAGTGAGTGTTGTACTGCCTAAGGAGCTCTGTGTAAAAGCTTTGCAGGCAGACACCTGGGAATCCAGCTTTGAAATACTTATACAAAACCACTACCAAAAATAGTCACTATAGCCAAACCTGGAGTTTGTTCAGAGTGATCTGAACACAGTAACTAGGAACTCCTGAGTAACACCATGCAGAAGACAGCCCTGAAGGAGATTTCCTGGGGGTCTGAATGCAGTCTGCCATTGCAGGGCAGCTTCCATACACGTTTCTACAGTGAGCTGACCCTGGATGGGAACTGAGAGTGCTGCTGCTTTCCTGTGCTCTGTCCTTTCTGTGGTTTCCTTTGCTGATCAGCTATCTGTAATCACTTCTTGCTGCTGCTCATGTCAGGTAATACCTGAACAGAAATGAAAGAGTCATGACTTGCCCTGGCTTTATGTTTGGAGGAAGCCCTGCTTTTGGGGTGCAGGGGATAGTGGTGGAACAGCACAAGACTTTCTCCTTCAGCACAGACTCGACAGCAGCCCTGTAACCAGAGGAAACAGTCCCACAGAGAGGTAGCTCAGTGTTTACATATACAATGGTGCTTAACCAGTCATGTATTTATATATGTGTCTATATTTGTACAAGCAGAAGACAAAACACATGAGACTTTCTACTGGAGATTAGTGCGCTCCCCATGATGTTTTGTGGCCAGCAGGATTTTAAAAAAGAGCAGAAATTGAAAGGCCAATGAAAAAGCGTGGTTAATTAAATGTGAAAGGTGCTGTCCTTGTTTGGACTGTCTGTTAATGGTATGACAAGCCCTGGTAAAGAGCTTAGCTGGCCAGATTAAAATTAAAAAATTGTGTCAGTCCATCTGCTAGCTCCAAGGAGTCTACTTCAATCACCTTTTCTTGTTTCTTCACTAAAGCAGAAAAGTGTCTTTGAAAAGAGCAGAACCAGGATGTATTGGTTGACTTTTTTTACCTAATGCTTTCTCCAAAGATAACGATATGTGACATCAAGACATTTTCAAGAAGTGCAATGCTCTTGGTTGGGTCAAGGCTACGGTAAAGACAACAGCTCTTTTGCTAAAAGGAATTGGGATTATTTTGCTTTTATTTTTTTTTTAATTACACAAATAAGTATGTTTGGCTTCATGTGGAAAATCTTTCTTTGCCTTCCGGGAATGATTAACACAGATTTTCAAACAGTTGCAGGTAATGCAGACATCTTTCTTATGTTCTTGTTTACAAAATTAGCTATGGCAGTGGATAGAATTAGAAATACTTGTCTGATTTAATTGTAACAAAGGGGACTAATACAGAGAAATGTTTGGTCAAATCTGTGCTGTGATAGCAGTGTAAATATGGAATAGTTAGGCTGATTTCCAGGTGGTATAACTGCACATTTGTCTTGCCTTGAGTGTAGAATTAGCTATAGGAGGCAATTTTTTTCAACTTTGAGATGTTAAATGCTGGTAATTTTTTCACTTTTCCTTTTCCTTTATTAATTTTGTGTTAAATCTTAAAAAGTAAGGTTTAATTTTCTACATATGGGCACTGAACACGTGTCAGTTTGTGTAAAGATTGGTGGTTTGCCTTAGAGACCTTTTTTGATGTTCTTTCTGCCTCTGCTCTACCATCTGGTGATCTTCTGCAACAGAGGGGATTATTAATACACCATAAAAATAACCATGCCTTTCATCTTTCAGTCATAAAAGTCAAAGGTCTACTGACTATGAAGCTGCAGAATAAACCCATAATCTATTGGATGACAAATGCCATAGAGTTATTATTATTCTTTCTCTAATAAATGATTGGTTGTGATTGTTTTTCAGGCATGTTTTCCAGGAAAAAAAATGAAAGAACTTGAGTTAAATAATTTCATATCAATTGACTTTAAAGGATGGAAAATTAGACTGTCAGACTAAATCTCAATATACATGTTCTTACCTCAGCTGTTTCCTCATGTTTCCTCTGGAATGATGTGGAACATCTAATGTAAGAGGGAATTAAAAACAAAACACACATGCACACAAAAAAACCCCCTAAAACAAAAAAAAAAAAAAAAAAAACCACCACCAAAAAAACCCCAACATGAAGCTCATGAGGCCTTTTATTCCTCTTTTTCACCCCCTTCTGTAATAGAGTGGAGACCTGTCTCTGCTGATGAAGTTTAAGTGTCAATTCAAGCAGCCTTCTTTTTGCAAGGTAGACAAATCTGTTATGGAAAGAAAGTAGGGAGTAGGATTATTTCTCAATTGTTTCTTTTAATTCTGAAAAGCCCTGAAAGCTTCCAAATAGGTGTTTGTTCACAAATATAGTTCCATTGCCTTAAGCCTAATGGCAGACGGAAAGTTAAACGCAAGGCATTAGAATTCAAAGGGCTAGAGACTTATGCTATTTTACCATTTGATGGGATATTGTAAAGAGCTTAAGGTTCTTTATAACATCACAGTCAGGGACAGGTTCTGTTAACAGGAAAAAGCACAGCAATGTCCTTCAGAGACACAGAAGTGGCATGAAGATAGGGATGGTTGCATCATTATCTCATCTGAGAAATTTGTGCGATTTTAATTTCACAGCTGCAGGAGGAGGACAGGCTAAAGATGTTTCACCAGCCCCTCAGCTCAGTGACTGGCAGTTGGCAAAGCCCTCTCTGCCTCCTGGCTTGGAAAAGCCTCATGGCATCATGGATGCTGAGCAGTTCCACAGGCACGTGCAGCTACGGAGGAAGCGATCCATTCTCTTTCCCAGCGGAGTTAAGATCTGCCCTGATGAATCTGTTGAGCAGGCTATTGCCAACCATCTCAAGTATTTCAGGCTCAGAGGTAAGTACATCTCATGGGTAATTGATAAAGAACATTCACTTATTAAACAATATCTCAAACTTTTAAACATAATACATACCAGGCTATAAGAAATACATTATTACTGGCAAAACTTGCTTTTCTGTGATAATCTTGCTTATGAGAGCTGTTCTGGGCTAAAACCCCACCACTATCTGTCTACACTCAAATATCATAAGAACTCTTGCTCCCTGAAACTGCATTGTTTACTAAAATAATCCTTTCTCAGAACAGTTTAAATGCTAAGAAAAATAAGTGCTACATACAGAATAGCCAAAATGACAGAGTTTGTTTGGTTTATTTAGTGTTCTTAAAGTGCCAGCAGAAGTCTTTGAGGGGCTAATCTGAAAAGTTGTCTTAGACACTGGCACTTCAGCCATGTGACTTTTGACTATGGCTGGTTGTACAGAGTGTGCAATCTCTGTGTGTCAGGCTGTACTATAATGGACAAGCAACCTTTCTTTTAAGATATGGAAGTTGGTGTGGCACAGCTTTCTCTGCAGAGCTTGCCATATTCCCGCAAATATCTTCTTTCACTTGATGAAATATTACAGTAACCTGATGTGTTTCGAACCCTTCTGTGTGACTGCATTGGAATGGGGATCACTGTCATGCAGCACTTTCTGCTCTTTGTGTCATAGCATACAAACAATTTGTAGTTATCTTAATGTGTCTGTACAAAACTGGCAAAATGACAGAGCTGCTGTCAGAGTAGAAGGAAGGGTGTTCAGAGTCATGTTTGATGAGATTTGATTGCCTATAGAGAAACTCTCAGTGGTGAGAGTTTATTTACTTAGACAAGTGAAGAACACTGACAACCATGAGTTGCTTAGTGAGTGCATAAAAATAAGCATAAGTAATGTATTTGGAGAACAAGGTGGAAT
Organism: Ammospiza caudacuta; assembly: GCF_027887145.1. Taxonomy (NCBI): domain Eukaryota; kingdom Metazoa; phylum Chordata; class Aves; order Passeriformes; family Passerellidae; genus Ammospiza; species Ammospiza caudacuta. The sequence continues at coordinate 17,322,504 of NC_080594.1, read as the reverse complement.
TATATGGGGTTTTACAGCCTCATTCAAATACAAATTGTGCCCAGCTTGCAAGGGATGTTGACACTGATGATGCTGATGGTTTGACAGGCTTTGCCAGTTTCTTATTTCCACCCAGGAGGACTCAACCATTCTTTGTTTGTTCCAAGTGATCCATACATACCGTAGGCTTTAACTGCAGTCATTCTCAGTTATCCGTGGTAGGGGTACATTAGGGCAATACCAACTAAGCAAAGGTGTGAGTGATAATAAAGAAGAAAGAAATCTGTAAATTAGGTTGCAAAAGTATATTTAGGTCTTAATAATCCTAGGCTGAACCAAAAATCCACCTAGTCCATCTGTTTCCTTACTGGATTTAACAGCTTTCACTATCCACAAGGTTTTCTTGAGCAGAGAGGCTGTGATTACCATTAGTGCTTGTGCTTTTAAGTTAAAATTTTTCAAAAAAGATCTCTGAAAATGATAGAGGTGACTAATGAGCAGCAAGTCACACAAGGTCTGGTTCAAGCAACTTATCATTTTCATTCTGTCAGCAGCAGCTGCTGCTCCAGGAGTGTTGGGTGGTGTCTAATGATGTCCTGAGAAGGCACCTGAGGTCATGAGAGTTCTTGTGCTGTGTATTGGGTTTGTGTGGCAAAACTTTGGTAGCAGGGGGCTACAAGGGTGGCTTCTCTGAGAAGCTGCCAGAAGCTTCTCCTATACCAACAGAGCCAAGGACAACCGGCTCTGCTGGTCAAGGCCAATCCCATCAGCAAAAGTGGTTTCACCTCTGGGGTAAAATATTTGAGAAGGAAAAAGTTGCCCAGCAGCAATTGCAGTTGAAAGAGAAGAGTGAAGATAAAAGAGAGAAACAGCTTTGCAGACACCAAAGTGAGTGAAGGAGGAGGAGGAGGTGCTGCAGATGCCAGAGCAGGGGCTCCCCTGCAGCCTGTGGTGCAGATCATGGTGGTCAATGGAACTGCAGAGATCCACCTGCAGCCCATGCAGGACCCCGTGCCAGGGTAGGGGGATGCCCATAGGAGGCTGGGACCCCGTGGGAAGCCCACACTGGAGCAGGCATTTGGCAGGAGCTGTGGCTCCACAGAGAGAGGAGCCCACACTGAGAGAGGAGCAGGTTTGCTGGCAGGACTTGTGACCCCATGGGAATCTGTTCCTGAAGGACTTGGTCCCCATGGGAGGAACCCACGCTGGAGCAGCCTGTGAAGAACTGCAGCCCATGGAAAAGACTGATATTGGAGAAGTTAGGAAAGAACTGTTTCCTATGGGAGAGGCCTCACACCAGAGCAGAGAAAGAGTGTGAGGAGTCCTCCCCCTGAGGGAGAAGTAGTGGCAGAGACTGCAGTGATGAACTGACCACAATCCCACTCCCCCATTCCCCTGCACCACTGTAGGTGAGGAGTTAGAGAAAATCAGGAGTGAAGTTAAGCCTGAGAAGAAGGGAGGAGTGAGGGGAAGGTGTTTCATGATTTGGTTTCATTTTTCCATGTCCTGCTCAGATTTGATTGGTAACAAATTCAAGGAATATCCCCAAGCTGAGCCTGTCTTGACAGAATGTGGTGAGTGATCTCTCACTGTCCTTATCTCAACCCATGAGCCTTTTGTTACATTTTCTCTCCTTTGTCCAGCTGAAGAGTGGAGTGATGAAGCAGGTTTGATGATGTCTGAATTCAGTGTTACTGAATTATGTGCAAAGTTTTTAGTAGCCGTCCAGATAGCCACAGTCCACTGTCAACAAAATAATCCTAGGAAAAAGTATAGTCACTGTTTAACACTCAGAGACTAGCTACTCTGGGTCACTAGGAAATCAACTGACCCCAGAAGGAAAGAAATATAAACATACAGAGAATGTGCTGATTTTTCAATCTCAGTGTGTATTGCTAGAATTTTTTTTTTATTCTGTATATGTTGAAGTAAGAAAAGACTTCAATATCAATATATACTTTCTCTGGAAAGGATGGTTCTAATCCAGTCTATTCTTCCCTTGGTTTTGCTGTACTGCCAGCAGTACCATGCCACTACATTGGAAGGAAAGGCAGATTGAATTGTGATGTAAGAGCTTGAAAATAAGAAAAGGTTTGCATGTGCTGATTGTCTGTTCTATCTGTGTCTACCTTAGAAGGAAACAGGTGGGAATATAATTATCTGTCTGTAGCTCCTATAGCTTTACTTACTTTTGCTAGCTGGAAAAAGCCTTTCTAAGTATCAGAGACTGACAGAAGAACATTCCTGTCATGGGCTTTAAGGAAGTGCTTCTGTCCTATTGCTGTAAGCTTAACAGCGGTTTTTTTTTTGCCTTTTTTTTTTTTCTGCCTACAACATCTGGATTTTTTGAGCCTTAAAAAGCTATGAGATGAAGAATATGATAAATACATAATAAACCATTAAAAAATATCAAAGTCCAACAAAATACAGGGATCCAGAGAAAAACCAGTATTTTCTAAACCAGCAGTATCACACTTCAATATATGAAAGTCTAATTAATGATATGATTATTGGTGGTCATTTTATTACTGTGGTATTCACAGGAAGCAGCTTGGAATGGGGTGGGTTGTATTTGTTTTTCTACACTTGCAATCTACAAGACAAATTTCTGAAGTGCTGCTTTATTTCTACAGTCACAACAGAGTTTTGCAGTAGCAGATGATGCTATTTTCACTCTTTTGAGACGAATCCTGGATTATGATTGTCTCTGTACTGCCCTGTCTGTGTATCTCGTGTAGCTATGTAAGGAGGTTGCTGCCATTGGCTCTTTGTATTTCATTTTTTGGAATGTGGGAGTGGAAATCAGTCATAAATTTTTTACAGACTGGGTACTGTAGGGTCTTAGAGTGTTTTTGAGTGGTGTCCTTTTAAATGGTGTAACGATGTGGCTGCTGATGGAAGAGTCATGTAAATGTAATGGTGGTTGTTTCATTGCTAGACTGTTGGGACAAACACAAAGTGTGTCCAATGGCAGCTGGAGATTCTGCAAAAAAAAATGTTGTGGAAATCTAATAGTGTGATTTCGGACAGTGAATGGGCTGTACATGTTAGTGTCTGGTATGATGTTCCTTATTGCTGACAGGGAAATGGTAGCCTGAGCAATAGATAAATAAAATTTATTATGGAAAAAACGGGAACACCCACTCAGACCAAGTCTTTTGTGACCAGTTACCTTACATGCACAATTCAGTGAATTTGTCCATTTTCTGTTGGGTAAGTTGCTGGTAGAGGATTGTAGTAGTTGAATTAGCATGTAAAACAGAAACAATGTGAGGATTACAAGATGGGTAAGCAGGACAAGCCATGCTATCCCATGCCTCTTAATTGGGCTGCTGGATTTTATCACCACGGCTCAGGGTAATATGCTTCTTTGCCACCTCTGAGATGTAATTACTCTGGTGGCTACCTTCCTAAATTCTCTTTACAATTTTACCCTACTGTGAACTTCTGTCTTAAACTATCAGTGTATGTTGTGAGTACTTTTTACTTTTTTTTTTTATTTTCTTTGTGGGCACTGACCTTTTCACACGAGTAGATCAGCTAGTCTCTCTGCCAGAGCTGTTCTTGTCATCCAGAGCTTCAGATAAGCCAAACATCTAAGGATAGCTTTTAAAGACTATTTCCTTTTAAAGGAAATAGATGATATTGCAGTGAGCTGTAGCTGATGAGACACATGGACATTTTTGAACTTTGGAAAGAATTCCTGTTTCTAGGGAATTAAATTCTATGCATGAATGTGATCCCTAGATTGGGCATAGCACTATGCCTGCTCAGTTCCCCCTTTCTTTGGTCCCTTAAAATCTGTGTGCTGAAGTATTAGAAATAATGGTGTTATTTTCTGCACATGAACATCATCAAGAGTAAACTTTCAAATGAACATAGTTAAGAGTAAAGTTTCAATTTGACACTGAAGTCATAATGTTACAAGTTATTCAGATCTTCCTAATGATGATGAAAGCAAAGAGCCAAAAGTCATGAAAAGTACCTGGCAAAAAAACAGGTACTGGTTTAAATAAAGAATCTGTCTGAGAGCCTTTTTTCCCTGTTTCTCCTGCATCCCTGGCACATATTACATACTCAGTACCTCATACTCAGCAATGAGTTTCTGAAGTTTATTTGTAAAAGGTCCATCTCCTCTACATTTGAATTTTTAGATACTGGCACATGCTTCTAAGAAACTTGCTTTTTCCCATCAAGGACACTCCTTAGTTTTTACTGAATTATTGTTGGTGAGAATAATTTAGTGCTAGAGTTTAGTATGTGAGTGTTCAAATCTAAAATCTTTGATGTGAATTAACTAATTTGCATTCAAATCTTTTCTCAATTTAAACATCCCTTGTTTGTTTTGTATATTGTTTAAGGGTTGCAGGCCTTGTGTACCAGGCCATACACAGCAGCATTCCAGCAATAGATGAGTGATTTCTCTGCATGTGTGTATTAATTTGTTTAACAAATACTAACAAAGCCTTTGCAGCAATGACCTCTTAGGAGGTGTCTGTCCCTGTGACTGCATTCTTCATCAAACCCCTCTGCAATTAAACTGTTCAGTTGTGCAGAAATTGTTAGAGAGGATGGGGAGTTGGTCTCACGTTGCCTCAAAATAGAATATTTAGCCTGATTCAGTGCTCCTAGCTACCACAGACGATTCAACTCTTAAGAAGCACTAATGAGATTTAATTGGGATTAAGCTCCAGCACTGCCCACTTACACAAATGGCCAGAAAGCCACCCTACCCCCTACAGGGTGCTCGGTGCTGTCATGTGGTGCCCCCTCTGTTAACCTCAGAAATCCCTGAGCACAGACTGAGTGTAAGAGGCTAATTCTCTCTCCTTGAGAGATAAATGCATCCCCAGTGGTGCAGCCTGAGCCACAAGGATGCAGTATCCTACCAAGACTGGAGAATTTCAGAGCAAGAGAAAGGTCATCTAATCACATCATAGATCTTAGCTGGAGGTTTTGAAAACAGTAACTATGCCTTTAGGAAAGGAAGCTTCAAATAAACTGTTTTTCACTCATTTCTGTAGATTAGTGGGACTGAAAAGAGCTTATGTCAGCCTATGAGGAAATTTTTGGGTTGAAACAAAATTATCTTAAGGTTTTCAGGATATTTGCTATTAGTTTTGAGTATTACTTCAGCATAGACACTGTATTTGATGTGGATAAACTCCCAGGGGCTGGGCTTTTCTGCTTTTGAAGCAGATATGCTGGTAGACAGTTCCATTGGAATTGTCTTATTACATGTCTGGCCTTCTGAAGCATCCTTTGAAACCCAGCATGGCCTTTAAAGGTTAAGACATTGCTTACTTCAAGGGCCTGTGACACTTGGGTCAGTAGAACCTTGAACAAGGGCAGGGACCAAAATTGTCCATCTTTTAATTTTTTTCCTAGCCCTTCTTTCACATTGAGGATGATTATCTCAGTGATGAGTTAAGTGACTTCTAACTTGTGAGGTTTTTTAGGATAAAGTACATGGAAAATGTAGTATATCCATGCAAGATGTATTTTGGAGACAAACTGCAACCAAGCTGTGTGATTTGCATTCTTGGTTTGAATTCTGGTTTATTGTGTCAGTCAGTTACATGACTTCAGCACAACTGTTCCTTTTCCTGTAGTCAGCTGGACCTGCTCACAGCCCTTGTAGCAGGGAGCTTCTCTTCTCATAAGCCTTCATTCTTTTTATAACATTTGAATTCTTTGGAGGAAAATTGTGAGGTAGTTGAGAGGTCAACTGACTTAAAAATACAAGTTATTTATTACTGCAGCCATGGAATGAAGGAAACAATTTTCCAGGGCAGCTTACCTTCCCACTCACATGTAGCTTCAAGACTCTTAGCTCACTGCCTTAAAAGATTGATCTCGATGTTATGATGTTTTTAATCAGTATTGTTTGCTGGGGATTAGAGGCCTCACCACAAATCCTGTCTCCTCCAGGGCCTGGTGTGGCTAATGCTGTCCCACATATCTGTGCCCCTGTAGCAGCCCAGTGAAAGTCTGGAGTGAGATCCAGGCATGAAGAGCAGCTCTTCGCACATGGCCCGAGGGCTGAGCTGCCCTTCAGGCCGCAGTGGCAGGGCTGCTGGGTTGTTGGAATTCAGGACATCCCTCTGGCTGTCCTGGATTGACAAGACCCCTGCCAGGGGGCTCAGAGACCCTGGCACAGAGCCCAAGAGCCCTGTGCCTTTGATCTCGACCCATGGAGCAAATTACCAACCTTATATGAGGTTCTGCAAGCCACGACAGTTTAAGTAAAATGATAGTGAATTTACCACGAGGTGAAAAATAGATTTTTAGAGTGTTTTGAATGGGGGTTCAGGGAGCAAGATGGAGGAATCTGGGCATGTCCAGCCTTTCTCCTTCTTCTTCTTGGCCTCCATCTTCTGCTGTGACGCTGGCACTTTTGGATTGGTTTAGAGTAGAAGCTCACTGTCTAACATAGGTGACAGGTATTGGGAAGTAATTGTAAATAGTGTACATGTAGTTGGTTTTAGTATAAAAAGATAACACGACCCTGGGGGCGGGCAGAGTGCCTCTGGCTGTCCTGCTGAGCAGGCCTTGACAGGCCAAGAGAAAGAATTTTATAGATAAGAAACAATAAACAACCGAGACCGAGAAAGCTCTGACTCCTCCTTCGATCGCCGGGCTGGGAAAAGAGACTTTCTAATGTATCTTGGAGTCACTCTGACCAGCTAGAGACCCTGAGACTGGGTCTGCTCAGCAGTTCTTCCTCATGCTAGCAGGACTGCCTGCTTTGTTGTTTTTTGAGAATTTTGTAGCTAGTCTTTGAAAACTAAATCCTGGAAAGATCACAATGCAAAACCTGCCCGGTAGTTTCAATTGTAACACTGAATAATTGGGCTCATGGCAATTTATTATAACCTCTCATGCAGCAATTTTTCCCCCCATTCTTTATCTCCTTTAAAATCTTTATATTTAAAACCGAGAGTAGCATTTCTAGTTGAAAAACTCTGTGGTCAACTTTTTGGTCTCTCTGCCTCTCATTTTGTTATATTTTCTGTTTAGGTGAGAAGGAGTTGCTATTTTAAATCTAAGTCAAAATTTGTTTCATTTATTCTCAGCATATCTAGGTAATGTATTTGACACAGACACTGGCAAGTTTCTGGAAAGACAGAAAGGAAAGACAATGAATTATTTTAAATAGTAAGTTATAGATATTACCTGAAGCTTCCAGTCAAGTCCTGTTTTACTTTGGTTTTGTGCCTCCAACTTTTGTCTACAGTCTCAGAATGCTTATAATCTAGTTAATGAAAAACACATTTTTTCTTTATGGGAGTTCTCCAGAATTTGAGCAACTTCGAAAAACTTCTCTCACCTACAGATAGCTGAAAACCCATCACAGAGTGGGCTCCACCTTCAAATTAGAAGAAGGTCAATCATCACACTTTTTAGCCAACTTAAATGCACTGAGAGGGTGGTGTCTTTTCATCTTTTCAGCTCCTTGGGTGGCCATGTCAAGTCAAGATGAGAATTGGCTCCCTTTTTGACATTCCTGAAGGAGAGGTGGAAGATAGCATTGTGCTTGTCTCTTTCTTTACATGAGTGTGATTTGAACCACACTGAATAAATTCTGTTGTTCTCTCTTTGTGTGTGAAATTGCAACTCTCTTCTAACTGTAAAACAATGAAGATATTTATGAGAAAGACTGAAACAAAACTGTTCTTTCTCTTTCTTAGCCAGTCCATTAATTTACTCTTGAGCACCCTATAGGTAAGGACATCTGAGGATGGTTCTTGTGTTGAGCCCTGGATTGGTTATCCTGCAAAGCAATCCCCTGCTTTACAAACTGGCCAGCTGGAATAAACCAGACAGGGATAAGATGGACTGTGTGTCCAAGGTGGTGCAGGGGGGACTGTGTTGGCAAGCAGCTCACCCAGGCTGAGGGTGGGTTTCCTGGACACAGCTGACAGAAGTGTTCAAATAGCAGTTGTGGTAGATGTTTGATTGGAGGTTTTAATCCCTGCCTGTGTGTCAGAGCTAACACACTCTGACTGTGTGGATGGAAGAGAATACAGAAGGAATTTGCACTGTGTTGTCCAACTTGTTGCTCACCTCCGTGGAAGCAGCTAGATAGGAGGGGCTAGAGAGGACAAAATGTGACTCCTCATCCCCATCTCATTTCCTCCTTTTGCAGAATACATGCCTGTGTTGACAGCTTAGGTCTAATTAATGGGCTTGGAGCCCACAGATGGCACAAAGCCTTTGCTACTGGAATTCAGTGGGGTGTCTAATTCCAAATGAAAGGACACTCAGAAAATCCTTAATCTATTGGGAGCCGATTGGAACAACTGTTTATATGGGAGCAGCTTGTATTCAGGCAAGACACTGTCTCATCACATTTATTTTAAACTTGTTTAAGAGCATTAAGGAAAATTATCTTCAATTACTTGCAACTGAAAAGCCAGTCCTTTGCCTGTTGGTATTTGAAAACTCTAGGATTAGACACTGTCCCTGCAATGTATTTACAAGCTGTTGCTGTGGCTTCAGTGGTTGCTGAGTGTGTTGAGGATTTACCCCAGCCACAGGGAATAATCTCATTGCAGGATTTTTGCTCCACAGTGTGGCACCTGGAGTGAAAGGTATGTAGGATACAAGTGCCACCAAAAGAAACCTGAGCATGTGATATTCCTTAGTGTAGGCTTCTGGATTTGAAATTAGACTTTAGTCTTTTCCTGGATGCCTAGCTCTTACAAGTGGGATGGTACAGAGAATATTACAGATGTTATTCTGCTTCAGGAAGCTTATTAGTACTCCAGTAGGAGCCAGAAATCCCAGAGCAGGATTATGGCTGCATTGCCTGAGGTTTGTGCAGAGGCCAGATGGAAATGTGGTCTCTGCCTCAAAGTGTGTGCAAGTGAAACTCGAGGGGGGAATGTGAGATGGTGCATGGATGTTTGTCAGTTTGGCTATTTGTTTCTGATTAATAGAGATGCATACACTGATTGGAAACATGGACAATACTTAATACTTATCTGTAAAACGCACTAATTTGGAAACTGCCTGGACGCTGAAGGGGTGCTAAAACAGTAATATACTACTGACAGTTAATAATGCAGGGTTTGGGGACTTTATTGTTCTCTGCTCATGCATACCACATGAGCTACAATGCTAATCTTCATGTCATAAACCTGGGAGCATGGCATGGAGATGAGAAATGTCTTTGTGTCTGTAGAGTTCCACAACAGAAAATGGTCTCATCTGCTCTGATAAACTAAAATTCAGGGTGAAGAAAAGGACTTTTTCAGCATGGTTCTATCCAGTGTACCAGACTCGGTTCAGCTTTAAGGGCGGTGCTGCATAGGAAACAGTTCCTTTAGGTTGTTATTTGTAAAGCGTTTGCATTTAAGAAAAATGTCCATCTCTTGGTTGAATAAAAATATTTCCATATGTGATCTATGTGTTAAGTTTTACATATGCACATGTAAACAAATTTGGTATTTGGAAAACAAAGCATAGAGAAGAAATAACAGCAAGGTACTGGGTTTAGCAGCCCAGAGCTAACTTTAAAACTGATTGAAGAAAATGGCATTCTAGACATAGATTCAGTCTCTGGTAAGGGCTTGATTGTGATATCAGGACTTTCCCGGAATGCAAAGCATTTCTCTGCTGAACTGTATGTGTGAGTAATGAAATCAGATTAAGGCCAAAAAGCAGGTTTGTCTGCTACTCCACCAGTATGGCATTTGGTATGAATTATTTTGATTTTGAGCCTTTTAACGTTGTTCTTTTCCAGGACACAAGGAAAATCCTATAAGTCTTTCTCTCTTTGAGTTATCCTGGGTCACAGAGTTGTCCTTGCTTGAGCATCATGAGACCAACTGCTCTGACTGGCAAAAAGAGCCTGTGCAAGGTTGGGAGGTTAAAGTAGGCAGTGTAGTGTGTGATATCAGACCTTAATTCTCAGGCTGACTGCTCAGAGCTGTCCAGATCTTTCTCAGTGAACATGTATGTACAGTACAGTTAGGGCTTGACTTATTTAGTAGTATATTCTTTTGTCATCATCCTGCCTTGTTTTTTGAATTATGAATGCAGTTGTAATTTCTGAAATGTATTTTAAATTCTGTGTAAAGGTGAATCTGAAGGAATTGTTACTGACTGAGCTTACTAGACTTTGATCAGTGGCACCCTCTTTCTTACACCTTAAAATCTATCTCTACTTCCTATGAGGACATTTGCCATAGTATTTTGATTTTCTAGATTTTCTAAAAATTCAGTTCATTGATCAAATGGCAGTTTCATTCAGTGGAAATAATGTTGTTCAGGGAGAGAGGTAATATGAGTGTAGAAGATCCATCACATCTTCATTTCTGTCGCTTCAGTCCTTTCCCCAGTCCCGTGTAGATGTCAGGTTGCTGTTTTCTATGTGTTGGTGTACTGTTGTACTAACACCAGACCTTTCTTGTGCCTGTAGTGTGCCAGGAAACAGTCTGGGAGGTCTTCAAGACATTCTGGGACAGACTGCCAGAGCGGGAAGAATATAACACGTGGATGAGCCTGTGTGAGGAGGGCATGATGAGCATCTTTGAGATGGGCGCCAACTTCAGCCAGTCTGAGGAGCACCGGAGCCTGATCGTGAAGGTGGGTGCAGCAGCTGCCTGGCAGACTAGTCTGTGATAAGAGAGACCAAATGCTGTCACCTCTTTGCGCCACAAAGTGTCACAAATCTCCCTGTTCTCATGGGCAAGGGGACCGTGTCCCACTGCAATGTGCACCTTTGGCATTTGGCAATGATGGACAGAGCCCTCAAACAGGCAGGAGTGGGTATTTCAGTTCTGGGATCTGTAGCTCTGAGATCAGTTCCAAAACAAAGTTGTGGGTGATCCAATGCAGAGAAAAGCAGCAATGATGAAGAGATGTCATTAATAGAGGTGTTCCTGACAAGTAGAAGGTGTTCAGACCCACAATGTGGGCCAGGCTGAGGTGCCTTTTCCCCTGGGGTGTGTAGCAGCCTCCCTGCTCTGAGCTGCACATTGAGGTGTCTTCAGCACAAATCGCACTTGAGAGCAGGAAATTCCAAGCTGTAGTTCTACCAAGCCCTATGGCACAGCTGCCTGCTGGATGTTCTACAGGTCTGTGATGTCTGTGCACTGCTGCCTGACTGAAATGAGTGTAGTTATAAAAAATGTAAAACCTGTGGTGTCCTATGAAGTTAATTGTGGCAATTTGCAGGCAGTTCCAACCTGGGAAGAGACGAGAATCTCGACTCCATGTTTCAGAAGGCTGATTTATTATTTTATGATATATATTATATTAAAAGATAATGATATACTAAAACTATACTAAAATAATAGAAGAAAGGATTTCATCAAAAGGCTAGCAAGGAATAGAAAGGAATGATAATAAAATCTTGTGATTGACCAGAGAGTCCGAGACAGCTGGGTTGTGATTGGCCATTAATTAAAAACAACCAAATGAGACCAATCACAGATCCACCTGTTGCATTCCACAGCAGCAGATAATCATTGTTTACATTTTGTTCCTGAGGCCTCTCGGCTTCTCAGGAGAAAAATCCTGGCAATGAGATTTTTCAGAAAATATCATGGCTACAGGTAATAAATAACATTAGGTAATTTGCAATGGGAAACTGCAGGTTAAAATCAGTGTACAACAAGGGTAAAATGAGTCAATAAAAATGCAGACTATCTCAGTATGTTTTCTGTTGATTCAAGTTTATTTTAGCTTAAAGAAAATAAAAGAAATATTAAGTCAAATTAAAAAAAGCCTCTCTCAAATGAAATACAAAGATGTAATTTCAGGAGTTTGTGAATTTTAAAATAGAGTGCTTAACTTTGTATTCATCGAAGGTACAGTAGATATCTTAATTTCTCTGGATAAAAGGCTTCTTAAAATGTGTTTGCCACACTTAAAACCCTTTGCCATATATGTTTAAGATTACTTTTGCAAGCTAATGCATAGTTTTATGAAACTTGTAAGTCTTAAATGTGTAACCCCATAGAAACAGTAAGTTCTGTCAGTGTGGATGCACTGATTTTTTTTTTTCCTTCCTGCTTTTTTATTGGACTTCTATGCTAGGAATGTTCACTAAGGAAGGTGAATATGGAAACTGTTGTGGATAATGGAGAGAAGGTTTTTTCCCTGAGCCTGCATGTTAGTCTTAGCAGATGCTAGCCAAAGTTTGCTTCTGTGAAGTCAGTCTGGTGGTGTTGCTGCCCTTAGAAATCTTTGCAAAAAGATAGAGAGAAATAAAATGAATGTGATTTTTTAATGCACACAGTGCATGTAACTGTTTTGTGTTCACAGTAAGATGATCTATAGTGGGAGTTTAAAAGAAATCAAAATTACTCTTGGAAAGAAGATGATGCGTCTAATTTCCCACTGCTGCTCTCCCCTTTTGGGTATGGCTCTGCAGCATTTAAGTGGAGTCAGATAAAGTTCTCTGGGTTTGATCTTTTCAGAAAGTTTATATTTATTTAGGTTTCCTTTCTCCTGTAGGTGAATATATTGCCTTCAGCAATACCATGTTCTGGAAAATATTCTGTTCATTCTTCTACTTTCTTTCAGCACAGGTGGTAAAGGGTGATGGCTTTTGGGCTGATTTGATAGCAGACTAGTCTGTGATAAGAGGGACCAAATGCTGTCACCTCTTTGCTCCACAAAATGTCACAAATCAGTCAGGTGACTTTTTTGGAATAAGAACCTGAACTCAATCTGACTTTGAACCAAAGGCTGAAGTCAAGAGCACCCTACGCCCCAATCAGTCACTGTCAAAAGATCCAATGGTACTTTTAAATGCATGGGTCAGAGAGTGCATTTAATTTCTAGCTCTAGTACTGACTCACCTTTCTCACAGATGCTTGTGCACAAAATTCTTGTCAGTGTGTGAAACCTTTTTAAAGCAGCTGTGAGCGTGTTAAGTCCAAACAGATGCAGTGGATACATCTCTGCTTTTAAGAACATCCTCCTTCCTGCTAGCTGCTAACCCAGTCCAATGTGGTGGTAAGAGCTGGGGCACAGCCTGTGGGACCAAACACACTTTCTGAAACCCTGTGTCCAACCCCCTTGTTCTTTCCACTCTCACCTGCTAAGAAGACCAAGCTGTATGGTGAATTCTTTCCATTACTAGTGGGATGTTGTTTCCCTCACATTGCAGACTGTTCATTCATTTGGTCATGATCTGCTATTTTTCCCCCCATTCCTTAGGTTTGATCTCTAAAGCACAGAGCCCTTGTCACCAAGGGGCTGCTGGCATTCACTGCACAGGACTCTCTTGTGGGCAGGTGTGGATGTGCCACACTCTTGCTTAAAAGGAAGGTTCTCTTCCACAGTGGTTTTTTTATTTGACCATTACACTCCTCATTTAATGCCACTTGTTTCTAATCTTCCTCTGCTCTCCAATGTCTGCAAATCATCTGTGGTTAGTTTCAAGAGTTTAGTTGAGAGCCTGCAGCTGATGAAATTCTACTTTTATGATGGGAAGGATGAAAGTTTGACAAGAAAGTTTAACAGATATGTATGCTTGGCAGAAAGATTTTTGAATGTAGAACCTGAGAAGCAATAGAGAGCAAAGGATAAACCCACGTCAAACAAGAAGATGTTTTTACCAAGCAGAAAGATTCCAGAAGCAAACAAGTCTGCTGATGCTGCAAGTAGAAAAAAGGTCTCAGAAATCTCCACTGCAAGAAAGCTGAAACACAACTTCTAGCTTAAACTGTAACATACTAACTTTAGTGATTGGAGAATAGTAACATGAATATGGTAATTATAGTAGTTATGATAGGTTATAGGTAAAAGTTAAAGCATAGATTGGCCCTTCTGTATTAAGATTCTCAGCAAAGAAAAGTATATAATGCAATGTAACCAAAACCAAAGGGTCTCCAGGCCTGCCTGCAGCTGGAGCTGGCAGCTGTGGGCACAGGCTCTGTCACCCATGACCCTGGACTGCTGTAATGTATTGGATACAATAAACTGCATTTTGGAGAGTGGCCTGGAGTCCTGCATCCCCCATTCAGGCTCTTAAACTTTTCTTTTTGTATACATTGGCTGTTATTGTCACAGCATTACTCTGCTGCCTATTTTGTATAGGCATATTGGCAGACTCTGGCAATATTATTTCAAAGTCTATTTCTTATTACTTTTTGGCAGATTGCAACATGAAATTCAAGTTTTAGAAATGCAGCATGTGCTGAATTTTTCCCCTCTTCTCTCAAAAGAAGTTCAGGGTATCTGAAAATTTGACAAATTAAATCTGTGGGGTTTGCATTTAATAATCAATAATTCAGAAAAAATTATTGCTTTCATGATACTTTTGTTGCAGTGTGGAAGGCCTGTTACCAGCAGTGTAATTAAATGCCATCTTATTAGCCTTCCTCCTTGGTTTTCTTTCTTATCCTTTCCTCTAATCCCCAGTAATCACTGTCACACTCCCACAGATGCTGAAATGTCTGCTCCATCCTAACTTAGTTCATATTGAGAAAAATTCTCTTTCTCTTCCTTTTAACATACTTTCTTGCTGGATATCAGTTGAAGCTTAGACCAGCTTGTCTCAGCTTTCATACTTTTGTTTGTCTTGGAGACATGAGGTTTGCCTTTGTGGGTTTCCCTGTAATATCTGTATATACATGCATGCTCTGTATGTGCTTATACAGAGTATATTCTGAGTTTCTTTAAGCAGATCACCTGCCAGGTTATCAGAATGAGCAGGTGGACATATTCATGGCAAGCATAAAAAAATATTTTAAATATCTTTTTTTCTCTTTTGAATTTTCATTTTAATTTGTGTGATCGTGTTAACTGACAGTACCTTGCAGGGAAAGAATACTATCTCAATTAATTTCATTGGATATTAAGTAGATTTACAAATTGTGAGATTGTTAACCCATCTTTTTTTTTTCAATTCCTGACTGAAATTCAAATGGAGGAGGTAATTCAAATCCATAAGGTGGGGGTTTTCCAGTATAAATCTTCATGTAAACATTCCTATCTATAAATTAACTTGGCTTGTGTTCCTTACTGTGTAGCTGTATTCAGTTCATAGAATGTAACATCCATCCCATTCTACACTTTGAGACATATATGTTTGGAATTCCAGTACTGCCAAATTTGCCCTGACTCTGCCCTGTGATTGTGGCCATGTTCCCACTTGTGCTAGACAATTTTTGGAAAATCCAAGTGAGGAGAAATGTAAGCAAAAGTAAATATTGGTTTCCCAAGAACCATGGATGGCTTGCTATGAGATTGAAACACTGCTGCCAAAGCAGCACAACCTGTGCTGCTCATAGGAGAATTTACAGCTGGCATACAGGACTCCTTCCCAAATCCATAGCAAAAAGCAGCTTAAAGCCTGATCCTGCAGGGCTTTCAGTGTAAAGTTTTGTGTGCAATCTACATTTCCAATGTGGGCATGAAAATCACATCATAATTTCAATTTCCTCAGATTTCAATCAAATTTCAGAAAATAAAGTTTTGAGGAGCTGCTGTTCCTTACAGGTCTGATAACAACCTACAATGAAAAGAGATGTTGAGAAAAGCTGTTATGAGAAATGAAGAATTGAAATGCAATTCAATCTGTTGAGCAGATTGTCAATCGTACCTGCCGAGGGCTCCTGTACAAGCCCACACCTTTAACAAAGTGTATCTGACAGTGTTGGGCAGATGGGATAACAGGAACTAGGTTATGAATCCTTCCCAAAGGAAGCAGGTCTGTGAGATTTTTTTTGGTTGCTGGTGAGAGGGAAATATGTGCTCTGCCCACTCTGGTGGGTGTGAGAGGCAAGAGTTAAGCCGAGATTTAACGTGGAAAGGAGTTTGTAGCATGGCTTTCCCTGAGAATTTGCTAACCTACCAAAAGAGCAATTTGAAAAGTTCCTGGGACAAGACACAAACCCTTCAAGGTGTTGACTCAGCAGTACTTTTGTGTAGTATTGACTTTCCATGAGCAGCTCTATCTTTTTAACTGTGTTTGCACCATAAAGTGCTCAGTGGCAGATTAGGGTGAGAAGGGAGAAGGCAACCCTGCCTGAGGATGCCTGAATGGGTGGCATAACAAAACACCTCCTTAGCATGTTGAAATGGGTACTTAGCAATGTAAAATGAGTGATTTTGCCTCATTTTCTGAATTCTGAGAGCAGTATTCAAAGGTGGGATGGAGCATCCCAAAGATATGAATTATTTATAACCCCTTACTCCCTGTGCTGCTGTTTGAATACTTCACAGAGGCAGATTTTGTATTCCTCAGGTTCCTGTGGAAGATCTCTTCTGCTGTCTCTCCTCTTCCCCTGTTGTGTGACCTTCCTTGCTAACCATTGTCTTTCTCGGTTTAATTAAATGTTCTAACCACTCTTTCCAGATCTTTACATTGTTTTCTTTGCATAGAGCACCTCCTTTAGCTTCTTCTAAGTCTGGAAAAAAGCAAATCATATCTATTCTTTCACATTCCCCATCCCCTGCTATGCATGCAAAACAAAATTTCAGTTGCCCTCCTTTCAGCCAGTCTCGGATTTCCTTCACCCCTTTTCTTATCCATGCCCTTACTGTTCTCTTATTGACTTTCATTCTTGGCATTTCAAGTTTTAGCCTCCTCTAGTTTAAAAAGAAAACCCTTTGCCATATATATATAGCATTCATTTTAAGTTGCACATAGTTGAAACAATATCTGTTCCCCTAAGGTGTTCCTGCTATTTCTTCTTTAACTCACTGTAGGCAGTATTTGTACCTAACCTGTCAGGGATGTTCCTCAAAGCACTGCTCCCTATTCTGACCTTTCTCTATAGCTTCAGTTCTGGCCATTGTCCTCCATTTGCTTGAATCATCATCCCCAGGGCTGTGGCCTTGCCTTTGTGACAGCGTGGTGGGGAATCAGGACAGGCAGATAGAGAATCATTTCTTGGCATCACTTTTCTGTTGTAAATGAGAGGTGTTGGTAGGTTAAATCAAATATGCTTTGTACAGTACTACACAGATGGAATGAACTAATATGGGATTATTCCAGATCTCCTTGACATTTCCTTTGCCTTTTTCTCCTGCCTAGGATTACCCTCAGGATATTTTGTCTTCTGTGCATAATGATGGTCTCAGAATCAGGCAAGAATGTCCTATATAATTGCTTTCCTGCAAGATCATGACTTGATAGAAGGTCATCTGGTTGGTACATGTGATTTGCTGCAGTGCTGTAGCCTGTATTTAATGTATTTGTATTAATTCATGGTAACTTTCCATTATGTAAAATAACTGTTGAGGAAGGCGAGCACCAGAGCTTCCAGCATCAGGAGAATTGGTATAATAATGTCAGGAAGGTCTCACTTCAAGAGAACTCACTTTGTACAAAGCATCTGCTAGAGAAAGCTTCAGTGAATAAAAGCTTCCCTTAAGCTTTGTTGTGGCTGCTGCTGTTATGGTGAACTATTCATAGATCACTTCAAGCGTTGAAAGGGTGAAGACATTAAATAATCTTTGCAGTCTGCGTGCAGCAGGTAAATTTCTAACTTCATCTTAATGAAGGAACCGAGTCAGAGAGGTGAGATGTTTTGGCAAATGCTATTCTGTCCTAAATGATTAAACAGGCCAGTATTAGAACTCTAGAGCTCTTGGCTTCTAATTAGGGGGAAAAGGTGATGTTTACCATGGAGTTCAAATGTGTCATCACTTGCCCCCACCCCAGGCTGGAAAGCAAATTGAATGATTGAGAGAGAGAGGAAGAGAGTCACACTACAGACTATTGCAATAGAGGGTGCTAGTTTACTATGAAATTATATGAGAATTAAGTCATTTGATGCCTTATTATAAATATGGATGTGGAGACTGTGTAGTGTTTCTTATTCTAGAATTTGGCTGTTAAAATAATAATCTGACATTTCAGGTTTGGTTCTTGTAAGTTCTCCTTATAATTTGTTGAATAGATGACTTGGAAATAATAAGACATATTGGTTAAGTCCAGGGACCCAGACTCAGGGAACTTGGGAGCCACCAGCTCCTGAGGCTGCCCTGCAACAGAGTTTTGGCCCAGGCACCCCTCACTGGGGTGTCTCTGTTCCTGTCTCTAGGAAGTCAGGACTGCTCTGAGCTCTGCTCTCAGGGGCCTTTGAGGAGCAGTGAGTAAAGCTGCTGGGTACAGACTAGCTCTAGGCATTGAAAAGATGTGTGAGGCCTCTAATACCTGGGGTTGGTTTTAATAGCACCTACAAATCAGCCTGGCTGGCCGAGTGTGGAAGAAATCTCCTTTTCTAGTGAAAAAACATTTTTTACGGAGCTACTACTTAGAGATAACTGTCATAAACCTTGTAGAGAGGGAATCCATCTCTATCTTCCTTGTAGATGCAAGTGCACTAGGAGTGAATATATAGGCAGCATAATTAATATATAGATCAGCATAATGAGCCCTTAATTAAAATACCAAAAGTCCAACACAGCTGTGGTGGCTCCAGCTTAGTTTCCATTGTTGACTACCTGTTTTCTTTGTCACTTAAAACTGGTCTTGCTGTGTCTTAGTTTTTCACACTAAAGAATCACTAAATGCTTCATTAAATGGAGTTATATAATAAATGTTGACCAAAGAACATGCTGAAAGGCAAGCTGGCTGAAATTGGTATTTTGGCAAGTCCTGCTGATATCGAGGCTGTCTGCCATTCTAGCTGTGATCACAATGCCCTCATGTTCTAGAAAGAAAAGAAGGCTACTCACTGACATGGCTCCAAATCAATAACAGCTGAATTTCTTCACTTCCTAGAAGCACAGGAAAACACAGGTAAAGAGAGTGAGCAGGCTAACCTGCTCAAAAAGTCTCTTTTGCCTTATCAACACTTTTTCATGAGAAGAACCATCAGGATATCTTAGGTCCTTAGGTCACTGAATACATATGTGTGTTTTTCAGAGAAGTTTGCAAAGTGAAAACAGTATGTTTAAAGCTAATTTTAATTCAATTTCAAAGGAGATACTTGAGTTGATTCACCTCCTGTTTTTACTGAAAAGTATACCTGCATTGATTATAATAATCAATTATTATAGCACAATAAGCAGTCCACCAAACAATCCCTTTTTGAGCCCCTAAAGCAGAGACACAGGAATTTTGTGGATGGACATTAATTTTCTGTAAGTATTTGATGTTCTCTTTACATTGGTACAGCAGCAGGATACAGCATTATTTCTCAATAGCGCCCATTATTTCTCAGGACCTCCTCCACTTCTTGCAGTGTTCCTCACAGAAGCATCTCTGACTTGCCTCTAGAACTACTGGCAGTAATACCTTGAGAATTTTGATGAAAAAATATGAGCTGTGTAACCCTTCTTAGTCTTTTTACACCAATACATGAAAAAACATCATCCCTGCCACTTGTGTAGCCATAAACAAAGTCATCAGATTAATCCTGCTGTGGTACTTTAGGCTGTAGCTTTACTTTGAAAAGATGCTTTTAAATCTATAGGCAATTAGCAGAAGTAATACTGAATTTCTGAAGACTGCTTGCTTAAAAGCTTCTTATTGTTGGCATCCTCTAATGTGGGAGAATGTTGTACCTGCAGAACACTGTAGGAAGTGTAGAGCATCTCTGACAAACCTAATGCTCTTTGCACTGTCTGATGTCGAGTTTCAGTTTTATCTTGGAAATGTCAGACATATTTCCTTTTCAGCAGAGACTTTGTTAATAAATTTTGAACTTAGCAAATGACAATACAGAGAATTGAATTATTTCAGCATGCAGAAGGAAATAAAGTGGTATAAACGGCACTTCAATTTCTTTCACTTCATACTACTCAAATATATTTAGGATTTCTTTTTGTTTTCCAGAAACTGGCCTATACAAAGGAAGCAATGGGCAGGTGAGTATCTATGTTCTCCTTGCGTTTTATTCTCTCTGGAGATAGCAACAGGGCTGAGCTGTGACATTTTGTAATCTTTTCTCTCTTTTTCTTGTCAGTTCCTGTGCTGATTGGTCGTGTGGGTGAGTAATTTTCCCTTTCTAAAGGCTGGTGGTAGTTCCTTTCTCTGGTTCTTGCTGCTGCTGGCATTGATTGGTGTACTGAAGATGGACAGCATTCACCTTTGTGCAAAATACGTATAGAAAAGTGTGGTGGAGCAATCTGGTGGTTCTTGCATGTGAACCTCTGTCCTGGCATGGTTGGCATGGCTCAAAATATCTCAGCCAATCTGAGGCTTGTACTTCTGCTTAAGTGAGTCATCACCTCTGGCTGTCAGGCACAGACCCAGGCTATTTACCTGAAGAGGTTTAGTGGGGGAAATCTATTCTGGGAAGGAGGTGTGTCCATAGTCACTTGTGTTCTGGTTCCCTTGAAAATCTTTCCCAAGGGCTTTCAGGTAGTCCTGGTCATCATTACAGAAACAAAACCAAAATGGAATATTTTGAAATGCTATTTTGAAAGACTTTCAAGAGATGTATTCCATAAACAGGTACAAGGGAACAGGCTGTTTGGTCTCCTCACACTTCTAATAAGGCAATAAAACCAAAAACTGTTTTTTGCCATCTTTGTAGCAAAGCAAAACTGAATTTGACCTTTTATTGTCATGTCTCTTATTGAACTGAAAGCAAGTTCAAATTATAATTGCTCCATTACTACTCAGAACTTCATCTAAGATATTACTTTTAGGGTAATTCAAACCCAGATTATCTGGTGCTGAACTCCTCTGAAAAACTAGCAGGTTCAATTCTCTGCTTTACAGAACACATAAAGCTATGCTAAATAGGAGTAATTAAAATACCAGGAAGAGTAATGATTTAACAGACTTCTTAGAAAAGCCCCCAGCTTCTCAAATTAGGTATCCTCATTGTGATTTCATATCCACAGCATAAGTTAAAATTAATAATGTGAGATGATAATGGCAAATGTGTTTCCTAAAAGGCAGGTTTCCCTCTGTCCTGTGGAGCTGAGTGCTCCTTTGTCAAGAGCACTCCCTGAAGCCTCCAGGTCAGCTGGGTAGTGTCCACCTTCTCTGAAGAAGTTTGAGTTTGAAAACCTAAACCTACTGCATCCCTCTATGTGATCATTCAGGAAATCTAGTAAATGTAGAGATACATGAGAGGAATTGGAGTCAATGCATCCAGAGTCTGCATGTACTGGGCTAAGCAAAGGAACAGTGCAAAAAGACCAGCTTTTGATTGAAAGGTGGATCAGAGTGATAAATGTTGTACTTGTCCAAAAGCCATCCTATGAAGTGTTCCATGGCAACATTAAAGGGGTTCCAGTAGACAAATGGCAAACTTTGCCAAACTCAGTTCACCGTGGGGCTGTGCTGCATCCGTCTCAAAAATACACTGCTTTTATTTCAGTATGTATTGCTTCAGATTGTTTATAGCTTCAAGTTGGGATCTTTGTTATTGCCATCAGTTTAAACTTTGGGTTTACTGTATCTTTTTTTCTCTAATTTGTTGTTTGTCTTGTGCTTGGAAATTGTAGTGTTTTATAGCATAACGAGGGTGATAGAGGACCAAAGCAGTGACAGAAACAGGTAGACTTGCCCTGGGCAATGGAACATCAGGAGAAATTAGTAGAAATAATTTTTTACATTATAAAATCCAAACTTACTCTAAGACCATTCTGGACATCTTAGAGCATTTATGGTTTAAGATGTGAAGTTTGTAAGCCAGAGTCCTGTACAAAACAAAGCCATGATTTTTTGTCATGGGTAGAAGATATCTAACTCCCGATGTCTTGTCCCATCTCAATACTGCCAACAGCCAATTTTATTCTCTGAAAAATTACCCACACCTCCCAGTAAAGATCAGAATAAATGTTCTTCTAAAAATGTTCTGTAAGAAATTAGCATAAATACCCAACCCAGGACCACCATCAGCCTCTAATATGCAGGACGGTAAATCCAGTGTCAAGTCCTTCTTGCAGAAAGGAAAAGTGAGTGCAGTTCTACCCTCTCCTGGGCACTGCTGTTCTCACCTGCTGACCCAGTTGTGCAGAGAGAGGCTGGTTCAGTGCAGGGCAACGCTAGGATCTGAGCATTGTCTTCCAGCTGTGCCTCTTGTGTCAGAATGGATGACTGTTCTGGTCTTGTCTTGTGGGAAGGCAGGACTGTCCTCAGTGTCTAGCTGAGATGTTCAGGTGAGATTCCCACACTGCCAGGGAAGAGCAGGCTTCTCCAGATGGTGCCTTGAAATGAGGGTCTAGCTGAAGTCTCTGATGCGTCCTGTGGTGAGATCCAGTGTCTCTGATGACTGTGCAGAAGCAGCCATTTCACTTTGGAGGCCTGGCACTGGGCATATTTCTCTGTGTGTTTTCCCACTGATAAGAACAAGAGAAATTTTGCCATAGGTTCTAGAGCATAGCCTTCACACAAGAAACTATCCCATAAGCTTTGACCAATCTCTTTTCTGTGAAACATTTTTTTTCTTTGAAACTCTTCATTAATTTGGTGTTAATCTGGAATGGAAGACAGGCCCTTGAAATCTGTTAGTCATTTTAACTATACTACCTCTCTAAATCAAATCAAAACTTTGCTGAAAGCTGTAAACAGCTGTAGAATCGAAGCTAAGACTTGAGTAGTTTGACACAACTCATATAATCCTACATAGATCTCAATATAGTGTCTCTTTCTAGCTGGAAAAAGCTGACTTCATCTAGCTAAATGCTGGGATAGTTTTAAAGCAGCCTGTGGAAGGGTGCCTTGTGCTCTGGCGGTTTAATTCCTGGAATAACTCCCAATCCGGCATTACTGACGGTGGTGTAACAGCGGGACGGAGGTTTGTTCCCGTAAGGTTTAGAGCATGTGTTCACAGAGGTTAAATGCCCAGCTAGCCTGGCCTTTCAGGAACTGAGGGATTAAACTAAGTGCCACCAAGGAGAAAGCCTCAAAAGGAAAAGCAATATCTGGGACACAATCCACATGTGTACATAGCAGCACAGTGGACATTGTAGAGTTTTTGTCCCAGTTGGAAATGTCAGAGCACTACATCAGCTAAAGACTTTTGCTGATTGCTTTATTCAGTGGGCCACTGGCACTTCACACAATGAAGTTCTGTCTCTTAATATTGGAGTCTGTCTCTTGACAATAGGGCAGTTATTTTGTCTGACTCCTGGGGGATCAAAAGCCAGATATTGAGAATCAGCTGCAAGCAAAGACCTAGCACAAAATTGTTGCTGCAGAAAACAAGAGCTTTTATGTCATAGCCTTGCTCGAGTGCTGTATGCACAACAGCATACTGAGGAAGAGATAAAGAGCCTAGGATAGTTGAAAAGGAAGGAAATAACAAACTACTTTTTCACTTCTTCAGGAGCATTTTTAAATGTAATACGGAAATGAAATATGTAGAAGTATCTGTCCTTTCTGATGGTGCTTGCTGATTTTAACCTCACTGAAATTAGTTGCAGTAAATCTTGTCCAGACCTCCTGTGTTCTGTTCATGTTCTCTGCCTTGGCAAATCTGGAATCCCTATTTCATCAGTGGTGGTAGCAATGGATGATGATGTATCAATTTGGCTTTTGTACTATTTATCTAAATGAGTAAGAGTTTGTCTTCTGTGCTGGGATAATTTCATCAGTTCAGCAGTTCTGCCTGCAGTGACATAAAAACCTACCTGAGTTTCTCTACTGTTTGCATGTGGACTTGGCAGTGATATTCCTCATTCAGATGTTTTTTATCATCTGCACAGCTTTCCCACATGTGAAGAGTTCCACACTGTTCCTTTTCAGTTGTATATTTTCTTTTGTGCTCCCTGCTGTCTGGTAACAAGTACGAAAGGTTTGTCCTATTTTAATTAGAATCAAAAGAAATTAAAATTCAAGAACGACCTAAATGAAAATTAAGATAAAGGCATGTAAATTTTAAAGGAAGAGAATCTGAATACAGGGGTTTGTCTTGCATACTGAAATTGCAAAAAAACCCCAACTTAAACTGCGTGCTAGTTAGTTCAAGGCTGTGTGATTGAAATATTTAAAAATGAGAAAATCAGACAATAAGTTTTTCTCTCCTTTGTGCAGTATGAGAATTGAAGTAATATTGTTCAAGAAAAAGAAATGCTTGACACAGTTAGTTAGACTTTAGAACATTCAAACTGACCAACAATCTTATAAATAATGGATAAACCGGTGGATGTCCAGAACATGTAGTGCAAATCTGAAGATGTTATTTTATTCAACTACAGAGTTGGGTTTGTCGTAAACCTTGAAGAGAAATGTAGAGATAAATCTAACTAATACCTTCATAGAACTTCACGGGGAGCTGTGAAATGGTATCACTGATGGCCCATTTGACAGGTCCAGAGTGTTGTTTCTCCTTAATAACACAGTATGGCTGCACATAAAGAACCAGTTCAGGCCTATGAGTCAGTGGAACTCTGTCTATGCTTTGGTGGACTGGAACTTGTCATGTATTCTCCTGACATGACTGATGTCACACAGAAGTATGTACTGTGGGCCTTGACAAAAAGAGGAATGTAGGCTGTATTTGTGAGCTGTGACTGCTGCATTAATATGTATAGGCTGTCCATAAGCACTGTTTGCTTCAGATCAGCTTCCTAGGCCTTCATGGATCTTGTCTTACACCTGCCCAGATCCTGATGTCTAACAGAGCTGTGTGATCTGAAACTGCTTGTTTCTGCAAGGAAA
The DNA here is from genome assembly GCF_027887145.1 of Ammospiza caudacuta. NCBI lineage: Eukaryota > Metazoa > Chordata > Aves > Passeriformes > Passerellidae > Ammospiza > Ammospiza caudacuta. The sequence continues at coordinate 17,297,987 of NC_080594.1, read as the reverse complement.
CACAAGTGCAGTGTTGTTTGTTCTGGTGCTTAGACATCTGCTTGTCCATATTCCTTCCTGCCTCTCCATACATATGTGTATGTTTTTATATTTTGCTTACTGCTCAGCCAAGATGATCCAGGGAATCATTCATGCAGGTAGGACAATGGAAATTGCATTTCATGTGTCTGTGTCTCAAAGTCACTATAAACTCCTGTTGGAATACAGTCCCTCTACCTGGAGTGCCTTGCTTGTGCAGGTAGAATTAAAAATCAAGTGTGGGTCTTGGATTAATCCTGGGGCAAAACCATTAAAAAACCCCATGTATTTTAAGTGGTGCACGTGAGCAGGAATTTGAATCTGTGCTTACCTTGAAAAATGATGTGTTCAGACAATCCAGTATATGCATTGCCATGCGCATTTTGAGTGACTGCATTAGAGGTGCCCAGTACAATTGATGCATTTTTAGGTGATCAATAAAGTAGCCATTTGAAAAATGTTAAGGGGAAGTAGAAGGCAAAAATAAAGCAAACCTCATTGTTCTGGTAATATAATGAAAAAACAATGTTGTGAGTAAAGTGAGCTTGGTTAGAGCATAGGGTCATTAAAACTATATTTTCATCCTCTTGAAAAAATGTGGTAGCTGATCATTTGACCAAATTTGGTGCTTGACTGGTTTGGTTAGGTTTATTAGGGTTTTAGTAGTTGATGTTTAGGTGCTTGGGTTTTTATTTTCAGCCAGCTGTGCAGTGGAATTCTGTCAGAAAATTTGGTAGCTGCTGAGGGCTTGTATTTAAAAGCCCTCAGTGCCAGTAAGAATAAATTACCTGGCCTTGACAGGGAGTGTGGTCTGTTGTTGCTTAAGGTCTGTTGTTTGCTACACAACTTTAACTGTCCCCTTGACACTGGCCTTACTCTCACCTCACCTTCCAGTGCTATCCTGGCTGCCCCAAGGCCTGGCTTGGGCTGTGGTTTTCACCATGTGGCTAAACCAGTGCCCAAGGTGATGCTTGTGACAAGCACTCTGTTGGAGAGCTGCCATTTGTTGGGTCAGTGATAGAGAAAGTCCTCCTGGACTTTTGAAACTTGGAGAACTTCACTTTGATGTGTCCATGACCAGTAATCTGACCTAGAAGTAGAAATTGAGAAAGATATTAGGCCTTTCCATTTGTAAACTGCTCCTCCCTCCACTCCTGAAAGTGTGATTAATGCCACAGCATTTTATTTGGCGTTTCTTGTCTACTTTGAGGATTTTTCCTTTAAAAACTCAAGCAGTTCAGGGGGCTCCTGTCTGGGTGGGGCTGGGGCTGCCCTGGGGTGGTTCCAGACAGCTTTGATGGGCCCGGCTGAGGCCTGCACTGGGGGCAGTGGCAGCTCAGGGAAAGCCTGTGTGAGAAAGGGCAAAAGCATGGCACAGGGAGGGGAAGAGAGAGAAAAATGAATGAGAAACAAATGGTGTGGGGAATGACAAGGCCAAAGGCACCCACACCATGGCAAATCATGTATTCCCTGCAGCTGAGGGAGGACTCAGACTGGAACAAGCAGACCTTTCCTGAAGGAAATGCTGCCCCTGCAGTATGTGCATACAGGGCAGAGGAGTCCAGAGTGAAGTTGAACCTGGGAAAGGGTGAAGAAGAAGCAGTGTTTTAATGTTAGTCTACTTTTCACTACTCAAATATGCAATAAATTAGTTTTCCCTAAGTTGAGTCTGATTTTTCCCATGGAAGTAATTGGTGAGTGATCTTCCTCGCTTTATTTCAACCAAGAAGCTTTTCATCTTATGTTCTCCCCTGTCTTATGGAGATGGAGGGGGAGAGAGGGTGGCTGGATGGGTGTTTGGCCCTTGGCCAAGGCTAACCCACCCTAGAACTGGGTGCTCAGTTGGTCAAATAGTGATTTTGGTCCTTTTGAGATGCCCTGAGCTGCAGCACAAGTGTGCAGAAGGCTGGCAGGGACAATGTGGGATGTGTGGGTGACCTGTACCTTGTGGGGCATAGTGGAGGTCAGGAGTGCCTCAAGCCCCTCAAAGGATACTGGGCACCAACCTGTGGCCACCTGGATCAATCCCCACGAGTCTCAGGTTGGGATCAGGGCTTCCCACAGCAAATCATGTATCTTGTTGTCCTCTTCTTTAGAAAAGGGGATGGATACAAGACTCATCTAATGGCTAGATTTAAACAGAACATTAAAAAATCCCCTAGCAGAGTTTTTACTATTCATCACTTTCCTTTTGATGAATTTCTATTCTGACCCTAGTTACACTGAACAGTTTGTAAGAAATGAAATCACAAACTGGCTCACCTCTCCTGAAAAGTAAAGTCATTCTTGCTTCTGAACATTAAACATGATGCACTAAAATGCTCTGATGCTGTAATTTGGTGACATTCTGTTATAAATGTAATATCCTTTCTATTGAAACTGGTAAAAGAGGTATCTTGAAGTTAGGTGAACTTAATTGGAAAATGTTTAATCAGACCAACTGATAATTAAGCAATAGTTTTTATTGCAGTTCTAAGATGACAAATGAGTAAAGAAACGAAATCCCTCCAAAACATAACCAGCATTTTCAAGAAAATATGCTTAATAGAGGCTATCTTGTCTAAATTACACTTTTTAGTAAAATTTTTCAGTTTTGGAAATGATTCGAAGATTTACTGAGTTTGCCAAAGAATTGGCAAAGTCAAAAGCAGTCTTGCACTGTGCTGGCTGAAAACAGGTACCAGAGTCCATGAGATGGAAGCAGGCACAGCTACACTTCAAAGCTTACATGGAGTTCATTGATTTTATATGTGCAAAAAATTACATGAAGGTACTCTTGAAATTCTTGAATAAGTATTCTTATTCTTTCACGTGGAAGTTTTTATTTTTTGTTCATATTTTAGAATTGTTGTGGAGATCTCACCCTGTCAGTGTAACATTCCCTGAACTATGTTTTGGTATAGTTAATTTTTTTGTGGAGGATTGACTGTGCCTTCTGGGAAAGGATGGGTAAAAAGATTCTTGATTCAAATAGAAAGTTCATCAGGTTTGCCTTCAGGTCTGCTTATTGGCACACAAGTCTTATGTGTCTGTGAGGGGACACACAGAAAGTGTTTCAGACATTAACTCAGTGAATCTATGGTCTCTGATCATGTGCTGGTGCTCTGGTATCTGTAGAATGTAACTGTGAGTCTGGTTGTCTGGCTGGTGCTGGAAGCCTTTTTTTGAGTAATGCAAAGACTGACTATACAGCCTGAAGGGGAGCAAGATAGCAACTTTGAGTGGAGTTTTGCTAGAGGATAGGATGGACCTATCCTGCAAGACCAGTGGTGTAGAGTATGTGAATCACAAAACAAACCTGGCAAGGCCAGGAAGCATGGCTGACACTGCATGTATTGCTGCATATACTTGCTGCAATGGGTGTTTCATGGCACAAGCATGATCACCAATAAAAAAGGAGATCCTTTAGAAGTGAGAGAAATATCTCAATACAATGAACTCCAGTAATGTTTATGTCCAGTTTCACCCAAGCAGTTAAACCTCCAGTCTTACCACTTGTTCTGTATATATTAACAATATGGCAAATTCCAAAAATAGTTTTCCCTTCATCCAGGAAAGACTTGTTTCTGTCAGAGCATGTCCCCCACTCTTGGTAACTTGACAGTTTGCTCCAGGCTTACAGAATTGGCTCCAGGCAGCTTGGGTTTACTGTAAGAGTTGTCAAAGCTGTTCATTTTTCTTCAGGCTGACAGTCTTCATGTGATTGTTCCTCTTTTCACATTTGGCCCAGAGTCGCTTTATATGTGTGTGTGAATCCCATAACTGGGTTTGGAAACTGATGGGTTTTGAAGATTTCCAAATAAGCAGAGTAAAATTAATTATGGAAAGAACTCATCTTCTTGCAGCAATTTCAGTGCAGTTATGGTTTTTTAGTGCACTGTGGAAGTATTTTAAAAACTGAGTGGTTTATAGGGTATTACCAGTTATCTTCACAGTTTATCTCTTTGCATTTGCTTTCTTTACAGAGCTAGAAAGCAAAATGTATTTTTGTATGGGACTCCAGGGCATTTGGGATATAAGAGGCTTAACAACCTAGAGATGCACATGATGTGTTGCATGATGCAAGTGACCCAAAATAAAAGTTGCAAAATATAACTGAAATACCATTAAGCCTAATTTTTATGAAGTTATGAGCAAAATGGTACCATGAAAAATTTCTTCTGCACATGTGCTTCTTGGTGTAGTATTAGAATCACAGAAATATCAAAAACTACAACATTTTCCTTACCACATCCAGCTTCAATTTCTGATTTGTTTTTTTTCTAGTGGGACTCCTACTCCACCTTCAGATGCTGATGTAACCACACTGAGAGGTCAGTTTTTATCTAACTGCTGTTAAGGCTGATTCTGAATTACCAGAAAATTGAGGAATTCATGTATTTGGATTTCAGAAAGAGCTCTGAATTTTTACACCTGTCTCATGCCATTTGTCATCTGGAGATCATGTTATGTGCTGACATTTTGTTATTTCATGAATCATGAAAATCCTACTCAAGAAATTAGTTCTGTGCCAGTTTTACTGCACCTAAGTTCATGTTCCCAAAAGTACATATGCTTAGCAGAATGTCAGCATCTTATAGTGATTAGTATGTTTGATACTTTTCCTCAGGCTTTCCACGTCTCCTATGCTTTTGCTGTCATGATGATGGGAATAGGAATCAAATTTGACTATTGGTTTATGCTTGCTGAACTGCTTCTGTGGGTGTATAGAAAAAGAAAAACAACAAACAAACCCAAACAAAATAACTGTGCTCTCTTTCAAACTCAGATGCAGCTGCCAATGTTCCTCCCCCTCATGAGGTCTCCATTGAGAGTCCTGCAGGTGACACCATCCATGAACATGACAATGTGGACACCACTGTGAGTGAGGCTTTTTTCATTTGGTTCAACATTCTGCTGCCTTCCCTACATGATATTGTCTATGGTCATTTACTTTTTAATAGCAATTAAAGGTGTTGTTAATATGGTAATGTTAATGATGTCAACACAAACTAGGATTTCACAGCGATGCCTTTTTCTTGGTCCTAAAATTAAAGAGCCAGACACAGTTAAGGGATAAAGGATTTGGTGCAGCAATTTGCCAAGGTGGAACACACTGAAATGCACACTCATACACAATCTTACAGACCTTGAAAATTAGTATATCTAACAAGGATGTTCCAATGAGAGGCTTGAATGAATAGTGTGATATCCCCCTATCCCCACGTGTTCTCCTCTCCATGGGCCTAATCCTGGTCTACAGGATGTGTTCTAGAGGGGGCCTTGGTTTCTCAAGATAGTGTAAAGCTTTCTGGCCTCCAGCTGTGAAGCCTTGAGGGTGTTTGGTCTCCTGGCCCAACGGAATACCAGGGCTATGCTAAGGTGTCAGACTTAAGGAATTATAAGTATGCATGCTAAGGGTACTGAAAACACATAAGAGGTATATGTTAAAAAAGGCAAAAAATCATCACAGCATCAATAAAATCAGGGTGTGAATTTCTAAAGTTTTGAGACATTTTCCTGGGCAGATATTTTTTTCCATTTGGAGAGGCTTTGAAATACCTCTTCCCCCACAGTGGGAGATAATATATCAGTTGAACAATCAGGCTTGAAGACTCTGATACTCTGCTATTTTTCCTCTGTTGATGTAGGTGAACTTGTATTTAACATCTTACAAGCTACTCTTTCTGTGATATTTAACCAAAGCTCACAACACAGGGAAGTCTAGACCCCATATTTAAAACATCTCTCTAGAAGCTGACCACCACATAGGTCCCAGGGCAGTATTTGCTTCTAGGAAACAGGTCCTCCAGATGAAATTTTAATTCCACACTCTAGAATCCAATTGCAGTATTCATGGGCCAATGTGACTGAAGAAAATTTTGTAAACCACTGTTATCAATCAATTGGCTTTTTTTTTTTCCTTATCAAAATGAAGCTCTCAATGGATCACAGAGGAGCTCACAAAGTTTCGCATGCTGATTTATTGTACTGGGATTAACTAGGCCATATTGTTCAAAAACGTAGTGTGGCCCTGAAACAAAGCTGAACCAAACTGTGCATTCTCCTAGAGCTTTCAGTGCTGACTGGAGCTCTGATGTTGGAATAAATACAGAATATGGAACAGACAGCTTCTGACTCAAGTGCAGGGTCTGGCCTCATGATATGTACCAAGAACACTTGTGGTTTGGTCCCAAGAACAGCATTATTCTTCTTTTGAAACAGAACTGTCTGGAATATTTCTACTGGAGCAGAGAATAGGACCACTCAGTAAATGGGAAAGGAACCAGATTTAGATTGCTGCTGCTGCTACAGCATTTTTACTCTGTACAGCTACATCCCACCTCATTGTTCTTAGCAGCCAAAATGCATTGTTGATTACAAGGCCAAGAGTGAGCAAAGATCACCTTCTGCACTTTGTATGCTGACTGTACCAGGTTTTGGGGAGCTGATAAATTATTTAAACTACATGGTGTTGCAAACAGCCAAATCATAGCACTATGTATATGGCTGCTAAATGTGGAGCTCTCAAATGCTAACTAACTTTAAGCAATGTACCAGTCCTTATGGTCTTTGGACAGAGTTATCCAGTGAGAAAGGAATGTGAGGGGCCAGAAAGAGAATTTAACTAAAAAATTTAAGAGGGTTCCTAAACAATGTAGAAGTTGCTCACTGATGGCAGATAAACTTTCTGGAGAAAGTTTTTTTCCATTTCCTACCTGATGCATAACTTAAGACTGCAGCTTCATTGAAAAGATCTGTTTTTCTGGCTCTCTATTTTTACTTTTTAATAAGAAAAAACAAAAAAATATGTATGTAAATAGCCAAAGACAAAACCTCTAGCAAAAGACATTTGGCTAAAGTTAACAAGCCAGCCTTCTCTTCCCTCCCAGACAAATCTCTATTTAAAAAAAAAAATAAAAAAATTCTGGTGTCTTTTAGTATACCACAAGGAATAGTATGCTATTTTAAAAATACTAGGGAAGTAGGCAGAAAGCATGCTCAGTCATTCAAATTGGATTAAAACTTGGCATTCACTGCTGCCTGTGGCAGCCATGATAGCTACATGCATCCCTGATGCACTGCACAGCCACTGCTCCGGGGCTTTTTGAAATAAATACAAAAATGAGCAGACATTTTTGTAGAAAGAGCAGTTGAAGCCCACTGCTTTAGCTCAGCAGAGCTCCCATTCCCAGTGCCCCCTGTGTATCTGGGGGGATCCTTCACCTCCTGAGGCTGAGCAACAGAGTGTTATTCCAAATGTAGAACTTGGCAAAGGCAGCTTGTCTTCCAGCTGGAAGAGTGAGTAGGAGCCTTGTGATAAATGAGTAAATTTTGGGTAAATCAGCCTACACTGGCTGGGCTCAAGTGAGATGTTGGAGTAGCCATGGTTGCACTTTAAATTGCTTTGTGAACATCGCACACATCTGTATTTCACTTTGTACCTGAAGTCAATGAGATGGATTTACACTGAAGGTGTCCAAATAGAAAATGGAATTATCTTCAATATGAGAATTCTCAGGAAGTTTTCTTGCTTAGTAGACTTCCTCATTAGTGCTGTCTCTGTCCCTGAGGCTTCAGGAGCACTCCATGTTGGTGCCAGGCAAACAAATGTGCTGATGGCTCCAGCAGTGCACATGCTGTGCTCTGGACTGCAGCGTTCACCTGCCACTAAGTGTGTCTTCCTTCCCTTCCAGATCAATAACGAGATAAAGAAGCAGGATGAGAAGATAGTCAGACCTGTAACTGAGCAGATAATTGAGTTCAACATTTTGATTGTTGGTGAACAGTACAGTGAGGAGCTGAAGGACCCATCTGCTGCTGAGTATCAACTGCTGTCTGAACGATTCATTTCTCAGGTGATTCCCTTCCCTAACTTCATTTTTCCTTTTGCTGGCTCTGCAAAGCAAGAGCAGAAAAAAAGCATCTGTGTCAGGGCTGCTGATTTTTGTCTACCTATGGTTTCCAATATTTGTTTTTTATTTTGTCTATGACGGTTGTAATTATATTGCCATCATATTTTGGGAGCTGGGTGTGTGTCTGCCTTTTCTCTTTGGAGAGGCATCTAAGTTGTCATATGGCAGCTTATCATGAGACTTATATTTTCTCTAGCCCCATTTAGTTTGGGTTGGTTCTTTGAATCCTTTTTAGTAGGGCTAACCCTGTGCCAGATCCTGTGCCAAATGGGAAAGAAATGTACTCTTCACTGCAGCCAAAAAGCATCACCATAACTTTCACAAGTTGCTAGCATAGGCTAGACATCTTAGTTATCCTAGTTGTGAGTCCCAGTAGCAATGCCATGGTATGTGTGTGTGTGTAAAAAATGTTGGATGGGACAGAGTCCACCTGGCACATGGATATCCCACTCCTTTGATCCCTTGCCTGGTTTTCTCTGAGTTTGAATAAAGAAGCTCTCAGGAAAAAAAGTCAGCAGCACAGTGATTGTTTAAGTCTCACCAGAGAGAGTTTAAAAATAGGGAGATGGGAACAAGAATTTACAGAGTAAAAAATAACCCTCAACTGGCAAGGATCTTTGGAAGCTAAAAAACTTTCTAAACCAGCATGAACTTTCAGTATTCTCTGTCTTGGTTTTGTCTCCTGTAGCACAGTTGATTATCTTGGCAGTCTCTTTCCATTTTTCCCCTTGGAATGTTTCTATGCGGTTCTTGGGGAACGCTGGATGTTGTTCTTCATACTTTTTATTTCCCCATTTTCTAATAATGAAACAATGTCACCAAAACTACTCTTCCATAAAGAAAGGAATATTTAGCTGTTTTTCACCTATTAGATATAACAGCTCAGATACATTTTTGGACAACGCTAGAAACACTTCCTAATTTTTCACCACATGAGCAGAAGTGAATGAAATCTGTGTTAATTTTTTGGTTCTTCCATCAAAATAGATTAAAAGCGTATTTGAAGGACTACCTGGATACAAAAGCATCCATGTCCTGGATTACAGGTAAAAAGATCCTGATGCATATATGGTGATTGAACATGATCATGTAGGGTGGTGCAATGAGCTGACACAATGCTTGGGAGGATGTCAGGTGTGTGTGGGAGCTCCTGGGATGTATTAACTGATTGCTCTCATATTTGGTACCTCTATATATGCAACTGAAATAGAAATACAGAACTCTTTTTTTTTTTTCCTTCTGGCATTCTTCACATGAAATGTTTGCTGTGATTTTAAGACAAGGCATTATTGTTCAAGATTCTATCCTAAAATAAAAAGATATATTCATATCTGCTACTTCTAATATATCCAAGTATTAAATAAGGAATGACACAGAAATCCTTTTGAAAAAAAGTGGTGTATTTAAATTTCTTTTTCAAATTCTTAATGTTATTTTGGCATGGCTCTAAAGGTTAGTGTTTAGGATATGTACATGTCTCTCTCTCTCTTGGATCAAAAAAAAGAGGTGGGGGTAATTTGATAAATTGATATTTTAACTCTCTGTATTCTTAGAAATATACTTTTAAAACCACTTGTGCTTCAGAGTGACATTTAAAGCTAATTTGTTAAGTTAATGCATCAAATGTAAAATGTCTGTCTTTTGGAGTACAGGGCTCACAAATTGTGATTTTGCTAGAATGGACTGGATGTAGCTTTTAGAATCCAATGAGTGTTTTCATGAGTTAATTTAAATTGTGTTCTCTTTGAGACTGTAAGCTATATTTCTTAGAATTTATTGTCTGGAATATTTTAATTGCCATACATGTAGGTAACAAAGCAACTGTAGTGAGAGAGGTCTTGTGGATGGAACCCTAGGCTACATCCAGTTTTCAGCCTGGAAGGCAGTAAAACCTTCCATCTTGGTATTTGCAGTCCAGGTTTGCAAGCACTAGGTTCATTTGAGAAGACAAATAAAAGGCTGATATTTCTGGCAAAGCCTGCTCTCTGCTGTGCATGACAAAAACCCATTGGTTGTAAGTTAAACCTTTGGGTAGAATAAGTGAGCCTTGATCTTTTTGATACTGACAGCAATTTACCTGCATTATTTACAATAATCTGAGAGGGCTCTGCTCTGCTGATTCCTTGGGATCAATAGAAAATATCTCAGTTCACTAAAAGCAGGACAATTTGTTATATAGCTGAGTAACTATGAATAAATATGCAACTAAAAAGGATTTTCCTGTATGTGTTTTCAAATGGTTATGCTCTGTAGAATACCAAAGCAAACATGTTAAATTTTTAAGACTTAAAGGAAGTTAATTTAATGAGTTTTGCTGTTCTGTTTTGTTTTTATGTTCAGACCTTCTGAGGAAGACAGGTAAAGACAACTTTTTTATAGATATTGTCATAATACAGATGGGAAAAACATGTTTAGCTGGGGGACATTGTTTTTTGGGATTTGTATTCTTGTGTTCAGAGCTAGATAGTTATTTAACATAAATATTGTGAGAGAAGGTTCTACCAGGAACTGCAAGTAACTGACCTGTTTCAATTAAGGATAAACATAATTTGCTTATTTGAGTCTTATTAAAAAAACAACAACAACAGAACCCTTAGGAAAATCATCCTAAAACACAAAAATCACCCTAAACACAAGTCAGCTACTGGAGTAACTTTTGTGAAGACAACAAGATTGCTGAATAATGACTCAAAGTCTTCATACTTTTCAGCAAGGTCTTGAATAGATATGGGATTGTTATTACTGAAATTTAAGTAGATAAGAACCCCACAGTTCTCCAGCAAAGGCTCTTGGCTTTGCTTCAAGGCCAGAGGTGCTGCAGATCTTAGCAGAACTTTATAGATGTTCTTTAGCAGAACATGGGATTACTCTTGTTTTCCATCATATGCAAGTTAAGAATCCAGAATTTTCCTTCTTTAGTATGTTAAGAAGAGAGAAAAAGAACTGCAGCCTTAATTTACTAAATGTATTCATTTGTTCTCTGTGTGTCTCAGCATAGCCAGTTTCCATGAACAAGTTTAAAGAGAATGAGCATTCTAACTTTTAAAAAAATGTTAGAAACACAAATCTCTTTGCAAACTATATGCAACTATTCACAAGGACTGTGTTCCAGGCACCAGATGTTCAGACCTTTCCAGAAAGAGGATGGTGTTTAGTTGTTTGTTAGGCATTATGAATGGCAGCACAGTTGTATTAAACCTAAATGTTATGTTTGAGGAGTACACTCTGTTTCATCTTTCCTGTGCCTTTTCACTACTGCTGTGCTTTTTAATCTCCTGTGCTGATAGTCAGTGCCCATGGTGAGCCTATGGTGGGCTCATGTCAACGACAGAGCCAGCAGCACAACCCCAGGCTCCTGGGCTTAGCCAGTGTGTTTGTGAATTTTCTCTGTTGTATCTGGAACTGGGGTTTTAAAGACTTCTCTGAACAGAGCCATTGCTTTAGAAATCCTATCCAGCTCTGTGGAATCGGGAGAACCTGTATACAGAGCACGTTTCTAATGCTTCAGAGGTTACTTAATTTTTCGTGCTGCGTTCTGTCTACAGCCAAAATGTGTTGTATCTTTTGTAAAGTTCCCTAGTGCTTATGCCCAGTGTATGGTAAATCTGATTGCAGCCTAATCTGTCATGTGGAAAAGGACATCCAGATGTATTAAGGAAAAGAAAATTAAGAAAATGGAGGAGAGTTAATATGAAAAAACCCCTAAAATGTACACAGATATAAAACTGAGTTATAGAATACATGATCAAATGAATCTAGATAAATTTTCCCAATTTGATGAATTAAATGCTATTTTATTGCCATTAAAACCATTCTTTCAAGCAGGTTAACACTGCACAGTGACAAAGATTAGGGCTCTCACTTGCTACTATAGATTGCAATGTGCTTTTCTTGTGTCTTTTCATACCTCAGAGATGTTCCTATTATTAATATGATCTTAAAATCACTACTCTCTCCACTACATGCTGGTGGACCCACTAACAATGCTTGCAGAAAGTCAGTGTTTTGGTCTGCCTGTGGTCTGTCTGCCATTCACTAGTAGAAATGTGGGGCTGGCACCAGATCAGATGTCAGTTTTGGGTATTTCCCTTGAGAACTTTGTGAAAAGAATCAAGTTGTTTTTATTCATCCTTTAAAGCTGTGCATTTTTATATTTAAAAGTGTATTGATGTGGGCCCTTGTGAAAAAAATATAGCAATTGCTTGCTTAGGAAAACCTGGAATTTCTCATCTGTATTCTTTCTCTTTGTACATCTGAAGTGCGGTGGAAGTTCACTATGCTGTCACATTTGATGGAAAAGCCATCAGCAATGCCACCTGGGACCTGATTAACCTTCATTCAAACAAGGTGGAGGACAACTCCTTCATGGGCATAGAGGATAATCCAACAGTTGTGTACACCATCAGTGATTTCCGAGATTATATTGCTGAGATCCTCCAGAAAAACGCTCTGCTTGAAAATGCTTCCATCTCTTTAGACCCAAACTCTCTTCAGCTTACTAATGGTGGGTACTAATTGTGATGCATTGGTGTGCCACACAACTGACTTCTTATAAAATAAATCTCAGATGAGTGAATTAATCAGCTGTCCTCTGAAAAATTAAACAGAAAAAAATCAACTATGTTATAGCCTGTTTTGCTATGATCTTAACCAGGTCAAGTCATTAACACTCTATTCTTGATCCATTAGCCTAGCCCCCCATTTTATTTTAATTTTTATTTTGAAACTGAAGTTTTGGTGTACAGTTTCAGTAATACTTTCAAAAATTAATAGGAATAAAAGGGGGAAACGTGGTTCACATGGTGCACATTGCATCAGGGTGACCTTTAACTTAGCTCAGTGTTGGCCTTAGGCAGCACAAAGGGAATACCTAGATTATTGTTGATTATTCAGTGATCTGCTAGAGGTGATGAAAGAGCTGACACCCCTTTGTTCTTATCTTTCCCCTTCACTTCCTGTCAGTGATTTGGAGGTATTTCCAGAAACAAAATCTCTCTGGCAAAATTTTTGATAATATTTTACTTACAAATCTGAAACCAGAGAGGGTTTTTCAGTCAGTCTTCCAACACAACTTCCTCACACTGTTATGCAGCCTTTAGATCCCAAGGTTTTCTATTTCCACAGTGAAGGAAATCCTGCACCCCACATCAGAAGACCCATCCTGGATTACTGAGCACCCAGTTGTGCTGGAGCGCCCGGAGTTTGATGTGAGTATGGTTCTGAGCAGTGGCCTTTGGATGCATTTGAACAACTTAGTTCAGCAAGGTAGAATTGTAGTCAACACTCAGAGCTTCTCTATCCTGTTTTTCATACCGAGTAAGTAATAATGAAGGCACACCTTATATCGGAGTAAAAACTGCTGAAACCTCTTATATGATAATTCTAGTGTCTGCTCCCAACAGTTTTCTGTGATCATCTTATTTTGATTGTAAACATCTCTAAAGAGGTGATTCTTCCTTCCATGATACTGCCTTTCTTTGCAAAGAAGAAATAGATGTAAATCCTACAGCTGGCTGCTCGAAGAGATAAAATGCTAAGTTTCATAAGCTCCTTTTGTTATTGTATTTATTTCAAACAAAGTTCTCAGTTTGATTTTAAAATTATGTCCATCTTCCTAATACCAGGAGAGGAAAATGACACTTTTTTTTTTTTTTTTTTGTCTCTCGAAATTGTAATTGTCACCTCTGACTCCCTCTGGAATAATCCAAGGCACTGATTTGAGTTCCATATTGGACAGGAGACTTGGTGTCCCTGACCATGTCTGTGCAAAGGGACTTCAAGCAAAGATACTGAGTTAGGTGCCAGCAATGCTGAGATCAAGTCAGTCAGTTCTGCCAACAGAGAGATCAGAGAGATCTTCTGAGTGCTGAATCATTGTCTGGGCAGTTGGTTTCTGCTCTCCACTCTGTTCTGTAACACAGATGTGCTTTCAACAAGAAATGAGCTCAGATCATGCCCTAAAATTCAGATCCACTTGTGCTGGATGGTAGGTTCTTACTCAGTCCATCATGATATAATGTTATGTGTATGTTATGTACAGACACATTTAATGTTAGCCAGCTTCTGAAATGCTTATGTAGGCAAAATTTGTTTTCACAGAATGCAAATATTGTTAGAATGGACGTAGGTATAATGTCCTTAATTTCATGGCAGCTTTCACTGAGTCTTAAAAACTACTCATTGATGTCTAAAATGAAAATTTGTGTGGATTTACCATAATGGATTAAACATGGTGTAGATAAACAGGAATTTAGGTTGTCTTTCAGAAAAGGGCTTTCTCTGCTGGAGACATCTTACAGTAGACATCGAACTAGTCTAAAATGTTGTAGATGTTTATTTTAGTAAGACAAAGAATTCTGCCATTCCAACAGATGTGCAGGTATGAAGATATTTTAGAGTAGTGGTAGCTTTGCAATAATAAATTTTAAACTGGGTTTTGGGAATATTATTATGACAAAAAATTGTGGAAGTAATATTTTCTCTAATCATGACTGTGAATAAAGGCTTTTATACCTTCAGTCAAAAACTCTGATTATGTAAAAGGTATCAAGTATATCCCCAAACCAGCTGTGTACAATCTGCAATACACAGGTAATTTGCAAAGTAGCTTCAGATGAATATAAGAAAATCCTAAATATGCTTAAACAGTACACAATTGATCAATTATTTCCACAGATGTCGAACCTCTATGGTTCAAGGAGCTGCTTTCAAGCAGAACTGTTACCTATAGAAAAGAATTTTGCTATAGTTTTCCCCAGGGGATTTGAGAGTAAGCTAGATTTGTATTAGCATACCCATATCATGACATTACATGGGACTGTCATGATTTCACCATCCAATTGCTACTAGATGGTACAGCTAATTCTTTTGAGTTTTGCAGCTCTCTTTAAAAGTAAAGCAAAAATCGGCTCTAGTTTTTGAAATCTGTATTTTCTTGTTTATGTTGAGTTTTAAGAGGTAGAATGCTCTGGCTTGAGGATTACGATGCCTTTCCGGCAGCAGAAAATGAAAAATCAGGGAGAAGTGTTCTGTGTTTACAGCCATCTATCATATTTGTAAGCCTTTTACATTGGTGAAAACCAGAAGTAGACAATATGATATTAAACTTGTTAGTATAATATATTGCACTGTAACAAGAATCTTTAAATAATGTTAGTTGCCATAGGAGCATTTATCCACATTCAAATAAATGATGAGGTGCAATCCCTGGCAACTAAATGCTTATATTAAATAAATGTATTGAGGAGAAATTGCTGGTAGTCCTAATCCATTCTTTATGGAATTTATATGTGTAATTTATTTCTAATTTTGTACAGTAACTCTTTTTAAAGCTTTATTTATAGTGGCTAGTCTAGCCAAAAATAAAATTGCTGGAGAACATGTCTTTATGGTATATATACTTTTCAACTGATTATCATCATATAAATTAAAAAATTTGATTAGACTGTGGTGGTATCACAACTGGCATTTTTAAATATGATCATTACATGCAAACAAATAATTTAAGAAAAGAAAGTACCTTAACTGCTCTGTTTCCAAAGCACTCAAATGCAGTTTGAATTACCCTGAAAATTTAATTCACCCACATTTCAACCTGGAGTAAAATCTCAAATTGAAAAGTATTTGGCTTCTTCCTGTTATTTCTGATGATCAAGCAACAGAAAGAGATTTGACAGGGACAGTGAGCTACAGAAATTATTACAGTGGTTTTGAATTGAAATTAGAGAAACCTGTGTCCACTGTACTTGTCACCATTGGCAGTTTGTTAGCCCTTAGCAAATTGCTGCTTCTTGAAATTGCTTGGCAGTGTTTCATAATACCCTACAGGGTTTTTGGTCCATATCCCACTGCAGCACAGCATTTATATGTGGGCAGGTATCCATGTAGAGCACTAATTCCTGAGTTTTAGGCTACCATCTTGCTTTCATAGCCTTGACCAAATAACTTATTATCTTTATTGCCTTTTTCTAGTATCATCAGACACCATAGTAGGAGATTATTATTCAAAGATAAAATATGTATATTACTTTAACTGTAAACCAACTAATGATTGGGACATGGAATAGTAAGTAAACATTGTGGAAACTGGAGATGTAACAACAAATTATTTTTTCACATTTCAAATAATTCACAAATTCATTCTGCGTGCACTTTGTTCTTCATCATTACTGCTGATAGATTTTTTTTTTTGTGCAAAGGTATCTTGGCTTTGAGAATAAATTATTCCAAGTTCTAAATGCTCTTCATTACATTCTGGTCTCTCTTATTCCCCTGGGTTCTCATACCCACAAACTAAAATATATCAATAAATGATAACTGGGCATGCATCCATTGAAGTTCACTTTCTACATTGTTTCATGTGTCATGGTAACTGAAATATTAGAATTACTGTATTGGTTGTGTGGCTGATGAATAACCTGAATAAGCTGTTAGAACCTCATCATGCTTTTGGAAGGCAGAAAACATTTATCTTTGATTAAGCTGGAGATTGACAGATTGATTTTTTTCAGCATAGGAAAGGAGATGGGGTTGGATATAGATGGTAAATCTCTTAATACCCTAAGGAGTTCTGCACTCCAAGCAATCAGAAAGGCTCCTTTCCCTTTTTGGTGGACATGACTGGACATGGCATTTGTCAGAAGGATGTGCATCTTGCATGTCTATTGCACAAGATTATCAAGGGTCTATATTTGCCCCTCATCCTGCTGCTGTGCATTGCTCCCTCAGAGGCAGTAGTCTGAGTTCACTTGGCCCCTGCCTGCTGTTAACCCCTTCTGTGTGTCCAGGCCAAGGCAGACAGTCAGTGTTTCCCCTGTAACAGTGGAAATATTAATAGTGGCTTTGTGTTCCAGGACAGCACCTTTTTGGCTGAACGTCCTTCTGCAGATGAGTCAACTGTCAGCAACGCCTTGCCCTTTGATCACGCCAAACCAGACCCCAGCTCAGACAGTGAGCAGGCCAGTGACAATGAAATCCAGCCAAGACCAGAGAACATTGACCATGAGGCTGCTTTGGCACCTGAAGCTCCACTTTCCTCAGAGGTTGATGTCACTTCTTTGCCTGATGGGCAGAATTTAGAGACTAGTCATTTAGTCACTGTACCAGTGTTAGAGCATGATTCTGTGGACTCTCTGGAATGGCTTTCAGCCCCCAGTTCTTTAGATGGTAAGTTAATGCTGTTGACTGAAGCTTAAATTTGGGTACAAGTATTTCCTGATACTCACCAAATTATAGTTCATTGAAATGAGTTTTCAGAAAGGTCTAAAAATTGAGTATCTTTCTCTGCCAATTTTTACCTTTTGTCTGTGCCTGTATCCAAGAGCTATATACCAAGGTAAAATGCTTGTAATAGGTAATAATACCTGTTTCTCTCTTCTGGAAATTATACATACATGGCACATGTTAAATAGCATAAAAGTAATTTTCTATGTCTTGACTTGGCCCATAGAATATATCTGAAGGGAAAGTGGGAGAAGTTAACAGGGTCTTTATGACTTTGGCATACAAAGGCCGGAATATATTATGGAAAATGTGAAACACAGATCTGCAGATAATAAAATTAATGAAATTTGACACTTTTTATCACAAACAACATCTAATTGTCAATTTGTTTTTATTTTTAATGTTTGAAGACACTGGACTATCTGAAGAACTTTTGCCTTTAAGTCCTCCTCACCTTGTGCCTGAAGAATCTCCATCTACTGATGACTATGCAGTTCCTTTGCTTTCTGCACCAACAGTGGCCTCTTCATCACTTGTAGAGACTGATATTAAAGAGAAGGAAGAAGTAATCCAAGGTAGTCCTGAGAGCAGTGACAGTGCAAACTCTGTGGAAGAAATTCCTTTTCCCTTAGAAGTGCCCCCTATGGAAGATGAAACTGATGTATTTCTTGGAGATAGAGTTATATATGATGATGGGTCTGGTTCAGCTTTTGATGGTTCAGGAAAAGAAATGGAATCAAGTATCTGGCCTTGGGAAGAAGCAACTCTGGAACCAGTTTTCTACCCTGGTCCTGATAGCTGGCTTGAAGATGACAATGAGTCTTTATTAACCAAAACTGAGGATATTCCTGAAGGCATGATTTTAGACTATATTCTTAACTCTGGTAATAAATTAGATTATGATCTTTCCAAAGATGAGAATGAAGGGATAGTCAATATAAAAGATTTCCTTGATGAGTCTGAAATATTTGTCTTTCCAGAGACTACAACTCCACAAGTACCTCTGTTACAGCCAGAAGAGCCATCGTCTGTGGAACGATCTACACAGACAGAAACACTGGGCATGTATGATTCCTCTCTTGTCATGCCAACTGGAGAGGCCCCTGTCTCACCACCACATACAGATCTGTCTGTGGAAGATAGTCTCCATGCTTCTACAGGGACTGTCAGTATGGAGCAACCTGAGGAGTCCAGTGTAGGCCAGAACATAATCCCTGAAGGAGTTGAACACCAAAGCGAAGACAGGGCAGTGGTAGAAGAACCATTCACAGTGAAGCAGCCGGATGTAATGGAAGCTGCGACAATAGGACACTCGGACACAATCTCTTCAGAAACTATTCTGACTGCAGATCCTTCTGTGGTAAAGCCTGTTGCTTCCACAGAAGAGCAGCAAGCCCTAGATTCATCACTGGCAGACCAAGACACTCACGGATCAGCAGTGAAGGAACCAGCTGATGTTTGGCCTACTGACAGGGCACTAGAAACCTCCTTAGATCAGACAGTGCAACCAGCAATGCCAGCAACGGTTACTCAAGGTTCAGCTGCAGCTCCTTCTGCAGTAGATCACACCCCTGTCCTAGAGGGCTTTGGTGGACAGGATGGTACAGACCATGGCACACACATTTCCATGAGTTTCAGCACTGTTGTGGATTATCAAACAGTGAGTGTAACAACAAGCACCGTTGAGCTTCTGTCCCACCTCCCTCCTGTGGGATCCACGCCATCATTATCTGTGGCTACCTCAACAAAGCTGGGAGATGAAACAACAAGAGTCCTGGATGTTTCAGTAGACCTGGGTCATGTTAGCACTGCCCAGTTTTCTCCTGAGCAGACAGAGGAAGGAAGGAGAATGACTGAAAGTCATGTCGAGCTAACCACTCGTGTCCAGTCCACAGAGATGGCCAGTGTGGCTTGGGCCACACACGAAACTCACTACAGCAGCACCGTCCCATCCCGAGCTCTAGTTGTGTTCTTCAGCCTTCGGGTCACCAACATGATGTTTTCAGAGGACCTGTTTAATAAAAACTCCCCTGAATACAAAGCCTTGGAGCAGCGATTCTTGGAACTGGTAAGAGTCACTTCTGTGCTAAATGTCCATTACCAGATAGACAAAGCCTGTTGGTAAATTATATTTAGTCATCCCTCACAGAGAGCAGCTCAAAACTGATGTTTACATATAAGACTTGTGTCCTTCTGTGGGGAAAGTTCTGTCTGGAAATGGGTGGTGGGATGCTGTTCATTTTTTATTCAGATAATAGTCTCTCTCTGCTGGTGTTAATAAATATAGCAGTGTAGCTGAAGTCATTCTTCACTCCCCCTACTTGCTTCCAGAGTGCTCTGTATTTACTGTATAGAGAGGAAGAAGCAAGAAAACCTGGGGCTGTGAGCAAGTAACTTTTCTGCCACACATTCAACCTGTCCTAAGTAAGAGGTAGCTCAGAGAATTAAGCTGTTCCTAACCTGACTGATGACTTGGAAAGCCTCACAGGAGTTACACAGCAACAACTGCCAAATTTTAACTGGGGAATTCTCCTCTTCTGAGTGAAACAAACATTCTCTAGTGAGAGATGAAGTAAGAAAAGCAGAGAGAGGGAAGGGGGACATGCTTGAAGGAAAAACCCTGTGAAATGGCAAGTATTCCAGGTACTTAGATCAAGGGAGAACACAACATGTGTCTTGAGAACTGTATTTCTGAATTGTAGATTTTTAGAAACTCCTTGAAAATTGGTATACTCTTAAGAACTGCCTGAAATACTCAGGCTCCAGCACAGACCTCAGCTGGGTAAAGATTAATGTCCTTGATGTAGGATTTGGATAAAACCATTCAGACTCTAATTGTCCACTGCAGTAACAGTGCAACTGGCTTGAGTAGAGAGACTCAAAGATTCAGCTTTTCTGTCATATCCCGTGTTGCAGCTGGTGCCCTACCTTCAGTCAAATCTGACAGGATTCCAGAATCTGGAAATCCTGAACTTCAGAAATGGCAGCATTGTGGTGAACAGTCGAATGAAGTTTGCCAAACCTGTGCCTCGGAATGTCACCAACGCTGTGTACATGATCCTGGAAGATTTCTGCAACACTGCATATCACACCATGAACCTGGCCATCGATAAATACTCCTTGGATGTTGAATCGGGTAAGGACAGCAGGAAAATGCAGCTTAAAGCAAGGGATCCAGAAAAATGTCTGGTTTAAGTGCTAAGGATCCCAACAGCTCAGAGGCTGCCCACTGCTCTTCACAGGCTGGGCTTTAGAAAGGCAGTCTTTCATAGAGTAAAAACAAACAAATGAAAATCTGCTCTGGGACTAAAGAAATGAAAGTCAAAGTGGGACCCAGACAGAGAAAGCTGTATGGGGTCCATATAGATTTATGGAGACAAAATAACTCATGGAATACTCCGTATAATGTCCCTGTATTTGACCTGGGGAGTGGAGGAGAAGACAGCTCAGGGAGAACAGTGGTGCCCATCTCTCTTGTGCTTACTTTCATGTGTGGTTTGAACTTACTCCACATGGTTATTCCCACAGGTGGTAGCCAGTTTACCTGCTAGGTGGGCATCTGCACAGGTAACAGTTGCTGCCTTAGGCTTGGGGTAAGGTCTTGGTTGCACTAAAAAGTCACAGGCCCTATTGCTTCACTTCTCTGGTACAGGGAGAAGGTTGTTTTGGTTTTTTCCCCTGTCCAAGTTAGCCAGTAATTTACCACATAAGCAACCCAGGAATATCTCCTGTTTTGAGGTTAGAGGAAAAGAAGACTGCTGACCTGTTGGCATATGGTTGCTGTTCTTCCCAGATAGGTCTCCAGTAAGGATGGTCTAATTAGCATGGTAAATGTTCTGATATTGATTGTTTAACTGTATGCCAGCCTCTTAAGCCTGATACAAATGAGATGTCTTGAATGCTACAAGCTCGTACTCCTTGCAGACAAACAGGCAAATCCCCTTACAGCAGATGGTGAGTGCCTGAAATCCCACTGCCCTTCCACATATCCTGCCTAGGTCTTCCATAGCAAGAAATACTGGAGATCACCTGTGATTTACTCATTTGTAAGGGAGAGTTCCAGCAGACAGGGAAAATAGGAGGTACTGTCTGTTCCAGTATGAAAAAGATCACTTTATACTTGCTTTTTTGACTTTTTTGGGTGGTCTTAGCCATGCCACTGGCATGTGCAGACAGAGGAATATTTGCTAGTGCTTGTTCACCTTAGCAGAACCTTTTGTTACTCAGGAAAGATGCACACTGGATTTTTGTGGATTATCAGGACAGCATTAGAGAAGAAGGCAGCCAGCACCTTGTCTCAGTTAAGGCTCTCCCCTTTCCTTAATAGCTTTTGCTCTGTGTATTGTCAGGTGAGCAAGCAGATCCCTGCAAGTTCCAGGCCTGCAACGAGTTCTCTGAGTGCTTGGTGAATCGCTGGAGTGGGGAAGCTGAGTGTGTCTGCAACCCTGGCTACCTCAGCATCGATGGGCTGCCCTGCAACAGCATCTGTGACCTGCAGCCAAACTTCTGCCTGAACGACGGCAAGTGTGACATCAGCCCTGGGCAAGGGGCCATCTGCAGGTAGGCCACCCTGCTGCTGGAAGTTGTGCTTCCTGGATGAAAACTCCCATTGTCCCCTCTCTGTTGTAGCATTCCATAGGATTTGTCCCAAGTTCTGTGCAATATTGTGTAACAAGTGAGTAGATTGTGATACTCATTCATGTTGTGCTGCCCAGTGCAAGTCGCAGTATTAATATTAGTTTTTCTATGTATATATCATAAATGAGACTGTAAGAAATTAATAGAACAGAAGCATCAGAAAATAAAACTAACAAGGGATAGAGGTTGTAATGGAACACATTCAGTTGTTCAAATCACTTTTATTGGCCTTTGGGGACAGAATTCACCTCCAGAGGTTTTCTCAAGTAGCAAAGTGTTTGATGGTGTCATGTCACCGATGAGAGTTAATTCCATAACTGAAATTTATATCTGAACATCAAATTGATAGTGCATAAATACATTAAATATACTGCTTTTGGTCTGGAAAAAAGCATAAAAGTAAATCATTGTACATTTGGGAAAAATCATGTGGGTTCATAAAAGGATGAAGGAACAGGCCCCAGATATTTGCTTAAAAAAAAGATACAGGATTGCTATATTGTGCAGGTAATCAAGAAAACTGTGCAAGATGCAGACAAGTTGGTGATGCCCCTGACACAGCACTTTACTTTTTACTTTTCAAACAATGTAATGGTCTATTTTTTAAAAACAAAGTGTGCCTATCAACAAAAATTAACAAAAACGACCACAAACAATAGTCTTACTTCTAGTAGTTATTTATGTTTCTTCATGTGATTTTGTTTTTAAAATTCACCTAGAACTTCTCTAAAGTCAATCTTAGACTGTTAACAGAAGAAATAAAAATGGTTTTAAAACTTTAAAATTGGATATTATCACAGATGCATCATACATTTAAACATTTGTGTGATAGTCTTAATGAGAAGCAGGTAAATATCTGAAGCCAAGCCTGTTCCAGTTCTACCTTTGCAGTGATGATATATCACATGCAAGGCTCAATTAGGGCAATTTTTCCTCAGTCGAAACACCTTCTCATTTTAACACCCCACAGGGTACTGTAAATTTCAAAAAGCATAGATGTTTTCCCCCACAAAAGCATTACCCTTTTGCTATTTTTCCTACCTTCATTCAATTCTGTGATTGGGGTAGTTCATCCTGGAGAAGAGGAGGCTCCTGGGAGACCCATTCTGTGGCCTTTGCATACTTAAAGGGGGCTTGAAAGAAAGGTGAGGAGGCCTTTGGCAGGGTCTGTTGTGATAGGGCAAGGCCTAATGATTTTAAACTAAAAAAAGGTAGATTCAGACTAGCTATAAGGAAGACATTTTTTACAGTGGTGGTGATGAAACACTGGAACTGGTTATCCAGAGAGATGGCAGATGCCCCTGGATTGGATGGGGCTCTGAGCAACCTGATCTAGTTGAAGATGCCCCTGCTCATTGCAGGGGACTAGATGACCATTAAAGGTCTCTTTTAACTCAAACTGTTACATGATTATCTACCAAAAAGTATGTCCATAATAATAACAATAATAAAGAAAATTAATGATTGGACAATGCAAAGATATTTTTTGGGGTGATCTAACTGAGGGCACATCATAACAGGAACTTAAATACATTAACCAAAGCTGTTGCTGGTATGTAATTTCCCTGTGTTTCTTTGTGGCAGGTGCCGTGTGGGAGAGAACTGGTGGTACAGAGGGGAGCACTGTGAGGAATACGTGTCTGAGCCACTGGTTGTGGGTATTGCAATTGCTTCTGTGGCAGGCTTCCTTCTTGTGGCATCTGCTGTCATCTTCTTCTTGGCCAGGACCCTTCGAGATCAGTACACAAAGAGTGACACTGGGGACTCGCAGGGGTAGGTGACACCATCTAATATTTTAAACTCACCGGCTATGATAAGGATAATTCTGTCCTAAGTCTTATATCACACAGTTTGCAAGCACCAGGACGTACAGGCACCTCCAAATGCCAGGCTTCCTTAGTGTATCTGCTGCCCTGGCAGGCTGCAGAGAAGCTCACAGTGTGTTTATTGCTCCCCCAGGCAGGGTGACAGCCTCTCGTCCATTGAGAATGCAGTTAAATACAACCCCATGTATGAAAGTGACACGACTGGCTACAGCCATTATTACCGGAGATATCCGCAGCTCACGTCCTACAGTTCCACCAGTGCAGAGACATCCACAGACTACAGCAGTGAAGAGATCAGGCACATTTATGAAAACAGTGAGCTTACTAAGGAGGTAAATGACCTTGTTTTCATAGTGGCATGGGAAAGATCATGGAAACAGTAAGCTTATTCCACACTTCTAACCTCAGAGGTGGGCCCGATCTTTCCCCAGTGTCTATGCTCCATCCAGATAAACAGGTTGCAGCTGATACAACTATTTAAAAGAAGGCAGAAAAGCTTGCTTTCCCTGCTTGCTTTCAGAGAAAATTATGGTTTTGTTCTGTAATTCTGTAATGAATTTCACATAATAAAGGAGCTCATCCCTTAGGTAACTTCATGGGAGCTGGGGAGGTTTGATGTATTACTTGACACAACATTTACCTTTTAAAGCAAACTGTCTTATGTAAGAGTAGTTGCACAGTGAAAAATTGGTACATCCGGGCCTTTTCACAGGATGATTTTGTTTTGGGTGTCTTCTGATTGTTTTTAAAGTTTAAGTCTTTCTATAACCTGCAAATTAGATCCCATCTTATTTCTTCCTGTATACCCAGTATCCAAGGTTTACTCTAGAAGGCTAAAGAGAAGGGATTTACTTCCCAGAACTAACTACAGATCATTAAGCAACTGTGAGAGGTGTGAATCCAGTATGTAGCTGGTAGGCAAAGTATCTCTGAGTGATAAATGGTTTTGTGAAAGCCTGTTGAAATGCTACACTCTGTCCAAACCCTGGTTTTGAAAAGTGAGGTATTACTGAAATCAAATTAAGTGCTTCACTTATTTTTTTTCAATTGGAAAAATTATAATTAAATAAATAAAATAAAGAAGAATTTTAGCATTGGAGCGCCCAATTTCAAGCTCCACTCTTTGAAATAGCAATAGCAACACATAGGAGCTTTATTTCCCAAAACCCAGAAATTAGTTATTTCTGTAGCATTCTGATTTCTATTATGTACTTACAATTCTGTTTATTGTGTTCCAGGAGATTCAGGACAGAATTCGAATTATAGAGCTCTACGCTAAAGACCGCCAGTTTGCAGAGTTTGTTAGGCAGCATCAAATGTGAGTGGAATGTCTTGTCTGGATAACTAACTCCTTTGATGTTTTGTCCTGTGGCCTTTACATTACTGTGTTATTTTTTAAGGTTCTAGATGGGCTAGGACACTAGAGGCTAAGATTTCAACAATATTTTTTTAAGAGGTTCAACCCTTTTACAGTATTTAATAATCCCAGAAGTCCCAGGGGAAAAAAAAAAAGGCAGTGAAGAGGAATCCCAGAGTTAAGGGGGGTCAGAGCTCTGACTTCATTTTAGGTCCTTGAAAGCACAGATAGAATCTTATTAATTCTTCTGGTGTAATTCCCATTGCTCGGTGCTTTGTTTAAAACCAGAAATTTTAAAAAGCCAAAACAAAAATGCTGATTTGTGTTGAGTTCTCGAGATTTGGCAACTGACCAGCGCCAGACAGATCATCACAGGCCTGTCTGGTATGGTGGGCACCAGCTATAGCAGAAACTTTACAATTCCAAACAATTAACCAATCTGAGCTGTGTGCTTCGATGAAAGCCAAGCACAAGGAAGGTCCTCAAAGACTGAATTGTTAGCATGAACTGTATTCCTGCTGTAGGAAGCAGCAAACCACAACTTGCTGGGTCACTTTGAACAATTCTGGAGTACAGTTCCTTGGCATCCTAGTAAAAATATATACAGTAGCCAAATCTCATGTTCCCAGTTCTTCAGCAATAATTTTTTTTAATTGAAAGGAACAGCAGTTCTCATTTTTCCATGTCAGTCATTCATTTTTTTTGTCTTTAAAGGGATCAGCATCTAGATTTTCCACAGCTGGAAAGCAGTAAGGGCTACCTTGTATAAGCCTTGAATCCAATGTTTGAAAGAGCTGAACTTAACCACTGCTTTTCTGTTTTTCATTTTAGGAAGCTGCTTTAAGAAAAAAAGAAATTGATAGAATACACATGGGAGATAAATGCTACCTTGCTGCCCCAGCAACGGGCTCAGATGTAACTGCAAAGTTACTCATAGACTTAACATTGCATGGATGGATACAGATGTTTTCTACATGAATGGCTAAAATGTACAGATGTCTGTTTGTCTCTGGCTTTTCCATGTAAACTAACACTTTTAAGAGGTAATCAGAAGTGGCAGAGGTTATGAAAGTTCATTTTTCCTTAATTTCAAAATGGACATTGAAATATTTTGTATACAAAGGCAAAAAAAAAAAAAAATCTTCTCGGATAAGACAAGATACATGCACAACAGAAATAAAATGCGTATTGAAATCCCTGCCTGGCATTTTATCCCCTCACAGGAGCTTTCTGTGGAAATTCTGTGGGTATAAAACACTAGCAGAAGGAAATATTTGATTTGCAAAGGAATGAGTTGTAGGGGAGAACTATTGTGCTAGAGTTATGTTAGTATGATTTTAAAGCATTCACAAACAAAACCTCACTGGAAAAGCTTTTCTTCTGTACAGATGCCTGATGTACATTTTGCTAGCTGGCATTAGCAAAGCAGAGGATAGCACTGAGCCTGCAGCCACCTGAGGGCTCTCCCTGGGATAGAGGGAGCCTTGGCAGGCAGGACAGTGCTTCTGCAGCACACTGCAGTGTTTTTAAAGCCAGGATGGGGTGGTTCTCCAGCTCATTCTGGCAGACACACAAGCTGGGGCACAAGAAGGGCTTCTATTGTACAAATGTTCTGTGAAGCTTAAGTGGCTAACATTGATTTTTACTTTTTTTTTTTTTTTTTGTATGTAGACATTTTGTTTCATATTTTGTAAGTCAATTGCATTATTTATCTGTTGTGTGTTTCCTTCCCAGCTTGTTTTCACAAATGGATTTAGTTGTTGAGATAGAAAGACGACTAGTTTTAATAACGAAATACTAAACTGGCATTTGTGCCCATTCTTTTATATCTATATTATATTTAGTGTTTACTCAGTGTTGAATTCAGCCAACTAATATTTGAAATTACTGAACTGGGCAGTAGCCTGCCATGAACTCCCTTTCAAAATCAGGTACTTGAGTCCATGCACATTTGGTAGATGTCAGCACTTTCCTGTGGGGAAGGGAAAATCTGAAATTATTCTTAGGTTTCTGGAAATCAGCATAGAATCCCTTAAATTGAAGAAGCCTAAAGCATTTTGAAATAGCTGAATTGAGAGGGGGACTTCCAAGTAAAGAAATGGAATTTTATCTTCAAGTGATGAAGAGAGTTCTGACTATATGTTAAGCTGTGTTGGGGCTCTGTTCAGTCCCCCAGGGTCTCTTGTTTAAGTCATTAACACAGGTCTCAGGGTTAAGGCACCAATTACAATCACATTAGCTTGTGCTAGCAAAAAAGGCCAAGTGATTTATTTCTATAACATCTGTAGTTCTCGGCCCCCATGTGCCAACAGCCACCTGATACTATCCAGAGTTAAGTGACAGTGAGAATTACTTGGTTTTCTTTAGGCAGCTTAGCTAAACAACAGAATATTTCAATGCAATTTTTCTGTGTGTCCTGGAGAACCTCACTGGATCACTTGTGTAGTACCTTCTTGCCTTGAGTGGCAGGGGATGGGTATCAGAGCCACACATCTGTCAAAGAAATGCTTATATAAACCACTGAAAGCCAAATAATGCCAGACAGCAGGAAATATTATGGTGCTGCTGAACACTGTGAGCAGATGTTATGAGACAGAGTTCTGCTGGCAGGCCCAGGGGCTGTCAGAGTCTGAGGCACTGCCCAATCCTCGTGGCCCTGAGCATCCCATAATGCCAGGGCCTGTGATCAGAGCAGAGAATTCCTGGGCTCAGGGTGGGCAGCAGCCTGGGACTTGTTTCTGTGCAGCTCAGCTGCCAGCCTGGGAGATTTGGTGATGCTCCTGCTGGGTGCAGCTGGGGTCACAGAGGTTTTCCAGGTGTTCTGCTGTGCACAAGCTGAGATGAGGCTTGGTTACACTGAGTGTGAGGTGGTTCAGTGAACATACAGTGATATTTTCTTTGTGTGTGTGTGTATACATATGAACATGATGGTATGTTTTCACTACAATAAAAAATTATTTCCAAAATATTTTCTCTATAACATTCATGTAGAGACTATGAGTTGATACGGAGAAGGTGTCTTAGCCATGAGCATTTGTGTGTGTGTAAGATCAGAAATTAGAGTTGGCTAAGCTGTTAAACTCCTTTGCTAACAAAAGTGCCAAATAGAGTCCATTAACACTTGCAAGGTTATAGACTGAAAATTCATGCTGGAAAGTACATACCTGGGTGCTTTGCTTTCAGTTAAACTCTTTTGAAGGTGTTTCAATCAAAAAGCCAAGAACTTAATGAATGATTGAGTTTCTAAACAACAAAAAAAGCCAACGACCACCCAACCAGGTCTGTGTACAAGTCTATCAGTCTGTTATCAGTGAGCATGCACTTTTTCACTAGATAAAAGTAATGACTTGAATGAGTTGGCTTAATTTAAGAGCATGGAGAAAAGCAGGTATTGTTTACCAAATGCTGACAGGTCTATCTGCATCTGTGGCTCCCCTCAAGGCTGGAAACATGGGAGAAAATGAGGTCCCCCAGGATGCTGCCAGCTGCCCCTTTAACAGAGGATCTCAAACACACAGAGCCCAGGCTGGATCTCTCAAGGCCTCATTTTTAAACCTCAAGGCACTAATCCACAGTGGCAGAATTCTACCAGGGCCAGAAATTCTAAGAGAAAACAAGTGTTCAGAGCTGCAAGTCTAGCACACAAGCCTGCCAGGAATTGTGTGCTTGTTCTGTATTTGTTTTTTCACATAGTATAGAGCCTTTCCCAGCAAGAAGCTAGAAGATATCAAGTGACTCAGTCTCTATTCCATGAAGCCCCAGACTGTGAGATTCCTGTACTGCTGGATAACAGTTTAGTTCCAGAAATAAAGGCTTTTTCAGGTTCTCAGAGACAGCTGAAGCTACACATTTCTCCTATCTCCTTCAAGCCAAGGAAGTGCATGAATAAACTATTTAGGTTTTAAGAACTTACAGCTGAAATGTTAAAATGAAAAAAGACTTTAATAATCAAGACTTTCATTACCATTTCTCATCAGACTTGCTGGAAATGGTCCTTATTCTAAAGGGCTGCAGGAGTATGAGAGGACTGTGAGCCCTCTGCCCCATGGATGCTGTGAAGAGGGGCACACAAAGGTGCTAGAGCTCCAGCGTAGGTAGAGTCATCTCATCCTATAAAACACAAAACAAAAATATTCACCAATCCAAATTCATTTGTCTATCTGTAAGCATCATAGGACAGACACAGACTGACTCTGTACAGCATAGGAAATGGCTCAGGGCATTGTTGCTGTTTTAAATATTAGTAAAAAACTCACAGGGCTTTTGTGGTGTTTGTTTTATTTGAAGAGTACACAACACCAGCAGCATTTCTGTCTTATCCTTCTGCTACTCGATCCAGTTTGGGAACAGATGCATCATCTTCTATATTACATTGATCCATTTGCTTTGGTTTTGCAGCTGGAAAAAAATTCCAAAGCTATTCCTGTGCCAGTTTTTTTTAAATTTGTTAGACCAAGTGGGAAAATTTTCGTTTTGCCATATTTACCACTAATTAGCTCTCCTATTCCAGATTATTAATGACCCCCAGGAATTTTTGCTGAGTTCCTGTCCTCTTGGACTCTTGTTTGTGCTGCTACTCATCCTCCTCGCTGGGTCACCCACCACACTGAGCAGTGCAGGCAGCTCTGCCTGGGGGATGGCAGCAGGTTGCAGAACTAAAATTGTCATCTTGCCTGAGGTGCTACCGCTGATCTGAGCCTGTTCTTTTAGTTTTCCTGTGTTTCCAGTTAAACACAAAAGTAGATTTCACCTCTTAGTTGTTTCAGGATGAGAAATACCCTCAATACTAGAATTTTGTGAGACATATGCCAATTTATATTTTTTAAAACTCAATTCTACCATCAGCATATCTAAGGACTTTGTTTCTGTACTAAATATATAAGTTGGAGTGAACTACACTTAAAGCCTGACCTTTATAGAAGGGGACACTGCCCCTAGCTCTCATTCATACAACTAAACCAACAAAATTTGACTATCTGTCTTGAATCATTGGAGGTTTAAATGTTGTTCAAAAATCTATTAAGCACAAATTAGAGCTGGTGTTAATTAGGCTTGCAGTTGCATCTCCACAGCTGATTACCAGATGGGGAAACCATGTCTTTCTGGAAAGGCTGACATACCTTGAACAGAAATTAAAATGGGAGCAATAAAGGATATGTCTGTACATCAAAACGTTATGTGGTAGCACGGGCTTGTGGCTGGATAAAAGAGTAAGTGAAGAGGTAGATTTTCAGAGGTGAGCTTACAAGCAATCTGAAGTGGGAAATATTTCCATTTTGAGGACATCCACTCAGCCCCACCTAAAGATTACACAGTGATTGGATGGAATCTTGTCTCAGAAAGGGAGGGGGATGCAGAGCACTCCCAGCAGCAGCACAGGACTCCTCTCCTGCCATGACCTGCAGGTGACTGACTGCACTTCACTCTTTGTACATCCCCTCATCTGCTCAGTAAGGCAGTGGCTTTTCTTCCCATCCCAGGTTTCACATGGAAAGATCAGAATGTTTTGATCCAGAAGAATGCTTTATACAGCTCTCCAGTAAACCAGAGACTGATGCACAGCTTTCTCTTTTTCCTTTTTTATCCTTTATTATTTAAAGCTTTGATTAAAAAATTAAACTAAAACAACCAGAAACAACAACAAAAATGACAACAAAAGTCAACAAAACCTTCCCACACTTATCTTGAGTGTTTGCTTAACATGTGTGCTATACAAACTCCTTAGTCATGGAGGCAAACCCACAGCCATGATGGGAAGGCAGTGTGGTCTACAGAACTTTTCCACATGGAATTCTCACTTTGCTCTTCTTCCCACCACAGCAACATTTACAAAGTCAGCACATGAATATCTGTTAAAAAAAACATCAAGTTTCAAAAATGATCCCACACTGGAATGTCCTCCCGGGGCTGGGAGGGAATGTGAATGGGATCCTCATAAACACAGAGACTGACCCTAAAACCTTTAGCATTGCACACATAGCTCCTGATGGGACATGCCCAATGCACCACTGAATACACCAAGCTAACAAAAGCAGAAGCAGTGGGTATGTGACTTCAGAGTAAGGTGGATGGTAAATGCTTTGGGGTTATCTCTAAGAATATTGATGGACATTTTTCAAAGAGCAAAGCACATGAGAGCTTTTCACTTATCTGCCAAGAAAAGAAAGGAAATAAAACTCTTGGTAAGGTGTTCAAAGCAGAGAACCCATCCACAGTTTTCAACCAGACCAAACCAGTCTCTAAAAGGGAATCACTTAGCCTGGAAAGATGGACTAAAGTCATGTCAGGAGAAACAAAGTAAACAAAGAGGTTATATTTTAAAGGGTTTTTTTCCTATATAAGGAAGCGGAGAAATACCCCCCAACCATTATGATTTGATAAACCTTCTAGTAAGTCAAGCTGTTATGTAATTATCCTTAATATTGCTTTGCAAAGGGGAGGGCAGAACTCTGAGAATTTTGCCCAGTCAGGCCCTGTGCAGCCTGCTCTGCACACAGAGATGAGCAGGGAGGATGAAGTATGCTGTGTGCATCTGTCCTTGGAGGTTACATGGAAAATTTTACTTCTGAAATATTAGTGAGGGATGTGCATGACCCAGTAGAGCAGAGGTTCTGCAGCTTCACTGCTCAGCACCTGTTCAAGAACTGCCTTGTATCAGGTACTCTCAGCTGCTTGTGAACTGTGCACTGTTCCTCTGCAGGTGGAGCACTGCAGCACCCCTTGCCATCATATAAAAACCTGATTAGCTGTGATGACCAGTATGGTTCAGAAGCACTTAACAAAACTTCCCACTCTTTAATTACTAGTGTGCAAAAACCAGGTGATTTTATAACAGGAGAAACTTGGTCATTGGGGAAATGACCAGCAAAAATAGGAGAGCTGTTCAGCCCTGTAATATAGAAAACCAAAGATGAGAATTCTCCAACACTCATGTGAACCTCTCATGAACATTCCTTAAACAAGCTCTAGGTAACTAAGCCTTCTGACATACAATGGTTGTGCCCTGTCCCCATTCTGCTCTGGGAAAAGGGAAATCTCAAATTTAGCAAAGATCGGTCATCAGAGGATGCATTCAGGGACCAAATCTGAAAATCAGAAGTATTTATCCAGCTTTAAATGAAAGATCATGCAAAATCCCACAGAAAATTAATGCTGAAAAACAGAACTGATACAGAAAAATGCCATTACTTTGGCTGCACTTTATAAGACCATCAGCTGTCTCAGGCATCTGGGATTATTTGATCATTTCAGGACATCTGCTTATCTCCGGGGTGCTTGCCTCAAAACCCTGCCACTCTGAGCTTTCTTCCCTCTAGTTAGTATCAAAGAGAAAGGCCTAATCAAAACTTGGTTCAAATTAAAGAAGCAGCCCAGCCCAGTAGCAACAGCAATACTAACTGCTCTACATCCATATCAATTGGATCCCACTTTGGGGTGCTTTTGAGGCTGGGAGGAAGGAGCAAAAGAAGGGGAGAAAAACAGAGAAAAGACAAAGCTACAGTCTGAGTCATCAACAACAGCTTAGATACAAGTCTATGAGAAACTGTAGAAAGGGAAAGAAGTCTCATCCACCTGTGTTTATAGGGTCTTTCCAAGGGCAGGACAAAGAACTGATACCAGCCTACACTAGTTAAAAGATTTTTGGCTGATTCCAACTGATTACATCTCATTTAGAGTTATTTTCAAAATAAGTTATGGACAAACAGGGTTCTCCTGAGCAACAGCAAGGAGACCAAAGCGTTACAGCCTACCAAGCAAGTGTCAGCCTACTAAGCAAGTGACGCTGCCATAAAAGATGCAGACCACAAAAAGATATCATACTGAGAGGGAAGATTGCCAGCCTAGCTTGGGTTCAGGGCAGAGGTCTAGAGATAAAGGCCTGTTCAGGGTAGCACAGTCTGAAGTTCAGTGAAGGCCAACTTGCCCTCTTGGGTAAGCTATTCCACATGGACTGTAAAGTTGCTCAGGTTGCTGCCAGACTAGGGGACCTCACAGAACACACAAGTGATGGTTTGATCAGTGCTGATCTGGTGCCTTGATCAGCAGCTGAGCTCTGGAAAAGCAGGTTGGCTGCAGCTGGCAATTGCTGGCCTGGAAAGGCTCATCCCATGGGGCAGCCACATCACCCTGGTCATTTCACCTGCACTGATGGCAGCTGTCCTCTCAGCAAGAGCCCTATCCACACCTTCCCACGGGTAGGGAGGCCAAGCTCCCTCCCCAGAGATGGCAGAGCAGTTCAGCCTGGCCAAGAAGGGTGCCCTGGCTTTGGTGGGTGCTCACATCTGGCACACACAGCATTGTACTGGTTCTCCAGATGGCACAGGCTGGAAGGATGCTGGACACTGCTCCTGCCAAGGGTGGACACGCTGCAGCTGTCAAACAGACATTTTCCAGGGTCTCCTGAGCAGACAGAACTACAAAGACAAAAGTGTTCTCTGGTTTCAGGATCTGACAGTTCACCTCATAGCTTGTTATGGAGAGTGGTTTCATGACTAACTCCTCTGCAGAAGACATCAACTACTGCCTTCACTTCTTAAAGGAAGACTGAATAAATGCAGTTCTATTCCAACTGTCAGCACAAGGTTTGACATTTTACTTGCTTTGAAATTATTTCTTTAAATCATGCTGAAAATCTTACGCTTATCACTTTTAGAAAGCGACCTGTTAACTCAGATATTGACACATTACTGAGAAATCTGCCACAAGGTGTTTCTAGGGGCACTGTGTTGTAGCCAGGGTGCTTTGTGCAGAAAGTTGGCTGAATATCACCCTGGACACTTAGTAGCCAGAAGAACATCCAGCCATTGAACAAACCCCTGAGAGTTGTCCCAGAATTAATCATGACCCAGTCTTGAAAAATTCTGACCTAGGTAAACTCCTTCAACACTAAATCCTTTCCTCCACAGCTCCCTCCAAAACTGCCATCTACCCACACAATCACCAAGATCCAATCTTATTGTATCTTCAATAAGTTCTGCTTCCAGAACCTCAGAGCAGTCTCATCCCAGTCTAGTAGGTCCTTCCCAGCAGGGACAGTAAGCACCACTGCTCACAGTAAAACATTTTCAGTAGTAATAATTAGCTATTTTCCACCCAAACACGTATCACTTTCCAAGTTATCACACTTATCTGCAGTTTGCCTCTCTGCTGAGCTGCTGGTGACAATCCATAGCCACAGGAGACTGCCATGGAGACCATTTCACATAAACCACCAAAGCACTATCCAAGGAAAATTGATTTTCTAGTTGGCACTGAATCTCATGAGCACTCACACAAAACCCCATGTACTCAAAGTTACACTTCATCTGAACATTACCCACATAAATAAGTATGGATGTTAATAAAAGGGAGATGTCAGCACTAAAAGGTGTTGAAAATTATTTTAGGAATAATGAATACTTTGGGGATTAACAGTAGCATATGGTACCTTTCACCTCCAATTTACTGGTACAAATCCAGCTAGAGCAGCATGGATAAAAACCTTTACCATCTGGTGACTTATTGCTTTATGGAAAATAAGCAAAATCCACCACCATAACTGGAAGTCTTGTTGGCTTTCTCAGCAGACAGATCAAAGAGGGGTAGAACACTCTTCTCCCCCTCCAGTACAACTGGTCTATTGACCTGAGAAGTGAGGACAGCTGAATGCCAAATACTACTACCAATTCAATACCAGAAATTAAAATATGACATACTTTATTCCCTTTACTAGGGAACAGGATGATTTATGGTTTTCAACCCAAAACCTCATCTATTTCTTTCGTCCATCACAATCCCCCAAAGCAGTAGGTGTAACAATATTCTCCTTTTCTAAAAGCTTTATCTAGCTTCTTAAATCATTGCTGCTATGGCAGGGCTACTTTACCATGATTCACATTTAGTAGCTCTCATATCACCCATAACAAGGAAGCCTGCAGTAATCAGCTTCCATGCCACTGTGAATTCTTTTGAACATGATGCTTTTTTATTCAAGAGTACCATCCAAGTTTGAGTTACCTGGTTTGTTTATAAATTTGCTCTCTCATGCGCCAATTTCTCCCTATGAGTTAGAAAGGTTTTTTTCTAAAAGAAATATTATCATTAATGTTGTAGGAAACATGCAAGCAGTTACTATCTGTTTTAAAATTAATAGCAACAGGTGCATAAAAGTCCTCTGAATTTCCTTCTAATTTATCACTTGGAAATCACCTTATATATAGCAGAAGTTACTAGCTGTTTAATATATCTGATCTTTCTTAATGGCATATGGGAGCTTCTCTGAATAACTTGAAACTGGGGTAGTCAGAAGATAATTTGCTTGCCTTCTTTAAAGCTTTATTTTTATCCCAGAGCAACAAGTGTGTTTTTGGCTAAGGCTGAGAGCAGCTACTTTCCCATCATGTAAGGACCAGGAACACAAATCCCATCAGAGAAATCCCTTAAGTTTCCTTGGCAAATCTGCACCTGTTGTTTTGGAGCCTCTTAATAAAAACCCCCAATAAGGGTTCTTATTTCATTACCCCATGTACACTTTAAGCACTACTGATCAAAGGCATGACAATGCAAACTGGAGACTTTCTGTTCTCTCTACTTTGCCCGTTTTATCGGGATGATTAACACATGCCAAGTAAGACAAAGCTAGAAATAACTAAAAGGGATTGAGATCTGCCAGAAACACCATCTCACAGATCATATTATGTCTTTTCATACTCCAGCCACACCAGCTCCCTGTTCTGACCACCTGTGTCTGGATACACTGTCTGGCAGGGCTCCCCAGGGAACATTTTCATGCATTTGCTAAACTTTCCAGGTATCTTTGGGCTTTTATCCTTAATCTAAGAAAAATAATATTAAAATAAAGCATCAGTAACTACTCAGTCACCGAATATTTGGAGCCAAAAGTAGCCCTGTACAACAGAGAACAGTCTGCATCACTTCATAGTGACCAAACTCCAGGCTGCAGTTTAAACACAGTGGTCTCTGTAATGACTTCTCCCTTCCAGCTTTAATATGCTATGAATTACACAGCTGCTGAACCACAGTGGAATTCCTGGCTGAAGGAATGTGCAAAGTTTCAAGGGGTGCTCTTCTGAAAATAAAGTGCAACGCATGAGAAGTTACTCAAGAATTTCAAGGGCCAGAAAGTGCACGGGCCCAGATGCCTGCCCATAACTGCATGGCCTGCTAGAAAGACAACTCAATTTAGCATTTGCTTGACACTTTTCCTGTTGGAATCCTTAAGGTTAGAGGGTTTTTAGGAAATGGTTAAAAAAGTATAGGCCTCAGACTGAAGTTTTGTTAGCATTGCAAATACAGCAGAAAAGTTTCCCATGCAAGCAGAAAAGTTTCCCAAGCAGTAGACATGACAAACCACAATAGGTCTTTGTGGAATTGGCTTTAGGATGGCAACAAGGTTATTTAATGTATATCTTTAGAAGGTTAGCATGAATAGAACTCTGTTCTTTGTCTCTTATGAACTAGTCTTTGTTTTAGCTACGATTACGTATGTTTTATAAGATTGGATAGAATGCTTGTCAATATGTGTTTTCTGTGTCTGATTGGCTAAATTCTAGTCTGAGATGATTTTATGTATTGCTGTACCAGCGCTGTTGAGGGAGACATTTTTGGTGTGGATCAGTGAGCTGTCATGTCTCCATTTTGTATTTTGAGACTGATGTGCTGGAAATAAAAGCAAAAATCTCTTCACTGGTCTGGTTACAATGTTATCCATATTTGGATATTTTGCCGCGGCCTAGTGGGTTCCTTTTTTAAGGCGTGGGTTCCTGACACCATTGGACTTATACCTGTCCTGTCCCCCGCATTTTCCATTTAAGACTTCAATGCACAGCCCTTGTCCTTCAGATTCTTTTATGTATTTGTGGCACAGACAAAAGGAAAGACTGCTTAATTTGAGCCTTGCTTTCAGATAGTCCTGACAAGTTTCCTGTCTCTCATCAATAATGATCTGAATATTTTAGACTTGAGGAGAAACTGAACCTTTCTTTAGTGTTACATCTTCTTTAAACACAATCATAGAGCATGGTTGTATGAATGGCAATATAAGTTTGATAGCATTATATGTTACTGAATGTCTATTAATCAAAGTAAATGGCTTCTTTAAGGCTCTCTGTCAGCTGGTGCACTGCTCTAGCAAGTTTTGCAGGAAAAAAACAACAATAACATAAATACAAAACCAGAATGGAAAAGTAACCAATTGACACAGGTTTAAATACAATTACAAGCTGGCTGAAACTAGATGGAGTCCTAGAAAAGAGATAAAGGGGCAAAGTTTGCTTTGAAATGGACCACAAAACTTCAACACAAGCTTGTGCTCTTTTAACAAAAGGCAAACCAGAAGGACAGGGGGTACCAGAGACTCACTGCCATCCCCACAAAACCAGCTCAAACCAGAGTGCAGTGGCATTTGCAAGGCAAACCAGGTGTCTTACTGGATGTTGTGTAAAACCAGAGCAAAGATCCCAAGAGGTTTGGTAAGGTGTCCAATTCACAGAGTCTAAGCTAGCAGTGGCTTCCCACAATTTGCAGCTCCTCTGGGACCAAGCTTTCCAAAAGCCAGAGAAATTAATTCATGATTGGTGCCTCTGCACATTGCAAAGACTTCTGCAGTGAACTCTCAGAAGCCTTGGGCTCCATGTTGGAGCACACATCATCACAGCCATGGATGCAGGAATATTCTTCTAGCTGAGCCTAAACTCAGAGTGCACACCTTGGTGCTAGAGTCACTTTTGGATTTACATTTGCAGTAATAAGCAAGGAAAACTGCCTCTAACTTTGTAATTAGCAAGCTTCCTCACTGAGAGGACTCAGCCTGTGGAAACTGCTGAGCCTGTTATGCCTTGTTAACTCTTTTAGCTCAGTCTCCAAGTGAATAAATAAATAAGTAAAATAAAATATCAAATGTGAATTTCAAAAAAATGACATACAACAACTGCAGCAGACTTCAATGGTATTAGAAGTACCAGAAAACACTCAGAGAAAAAAGGGGTGTGTGCTAAGACTATATTCTCTATTTCTTACTGTTTTCCTCACCCCAGTTTCTCTTTTAGTTTCTGATTTTTTGCTCCTTTAATTTTCTCAACTTCTCCCACTTCTTAACTGCATTTCTTATAGTACAGGTACAATCTAGTATAATATTTCATTTTCTCCTGTCACAAAGCGGGACTTGAATGTGTGTTGCACACTGAATGGTTGCTGATTTTCTCAGGTGTCTCAACTTTAAACAGTATTTTGTATCCCCTTATATCCAGTTGCTTTTCCTTGATCAGATTGTTATGCCTCAATATTGTTGTTATCATGAGCTAATAATTGAAAATAAGGAGTAAAATCTTGCTATTCACCTGTAATAAAAGAAACTTTCTGAGACTGGAGGACTTTGCATACAAAGACATTTAACAAGATCCTGTGACCTGACAATGAACTTAAGAGAATTGGGCAACAAATGAGAAATACTCAGGCATTTAAACACACAGTGGCTCTGGAGGGGTTGCATGGATTCTGGACTCCCACTTGGAGTCCTCAAACCTAAATACTGTTTCCCCCAGCTTTCTAAAGTGGGACAGCTGAGCTTCACTTCCAAGAGGGAAATGTGATGGGCACCCTTGAAGGCATCTGACAGCAATACCTTTGAGCACGAGCATGCATGTGGACTTCATCCTTGTCCTCATTTACACCCCTGACTGAGCTGACCACACCAAAGTGACATATTGCTTCAGCCATCACCATCTCTCCTCATCTGCCTTTGGCAATTCTGCTCCACATTCTGCACATGGCTGCTGTGATATAGCTGAGCCTCAGGGTACAGAAACACTTACGTGAGACTGCGTTTACTTAGCATAAAAATCAGCATATCTGCGTCGTACCCATAAAAAATCATGTACACACCCAGAGCTATCCCAGCCAGCAAGTTTGCACTGTCCTGTTCTCTGTAACAAAGATGGAAACCAGTGCCAAAGGGAACAAAGCTCTGGAAAGTTAATGCATGCACATTCTGCTAGAAGTTTTCTCACATTCTCATGACTCACATTCTTAACTCTGTTAGATCCTAAGGGGGCTTCTTCCCTCAAAAATTGTGAATTTCACAAACTGTTCACAAAGAAAAAAAATTTTGATCCATCTTTTGTCAGCTCCTGGATCCTGACGAAAGGTTCACTTTTTATTTTTTCCAGACATTCTGTAATGGTTTTAATACAACATGGTCAAAAACAAAATTGGATTCTTCCTCTGTAAAGATATCACACTTGTGACACTGACCACAGCATTTTTCGTGTGTGTCTCATCTCCAGCCTGTG
Organism: Ammospiza caudacuta; assembly: GCF_027887145.1. NCBI lineage: Eukaryota > Metazoa > Chordata > Aves > Passeriformes > Passerellidae > Ammospiza > Ammospiza caudacuta. The sequence goes on along the minus strand of NC_080594.1, from coordinate 17,258,743 downwards.
CCTGCTATTTCTTTCTTTGTAATACCTATAGAATCTGATCCCTCTCATCAGCTTGATATTTTTTCTTTCAGCCCCATCACCACTGGCCTTTCTACACTCATCACGTTTCCTCACAGCTATTCAGTGTAGCACTGTTTATATAGTTACCCTAAGCAGGGCTTCAATTACATTTTCTTCATTGATCAGTCATCCTCATAAGCCTGGGAGCTGTACCAGGACTCATGCTCTGCCTCCAGGAACATACCTTGTCTTACCCTGTACTGCTTTACTGTGCTGCCATCCATCCCATCTAGTGCCACCACCCTTTGTTGTCCCACTCTCTGTACCACCTCCAATGGAAAACTCTTGTCCACATCTCTCTGTGGAGATTTCCCTGTCTTCCTTTTTGGAACACTTTTAATGATTGGGGTGACTGGGCTGGTTTCCCAACCCCACAGACATGGTTTCCCAGAAGGAAATCTACCCAACAGATGTATCAAATGAGCACTGCTAACTTAAAAAAAATCCTACCAATCCCAACTTACAAAAGTAAGAAAAGAAAATTGAACTTCCTTTTAATAACACAGAGAAGAGGATCCCATTTCCAGTTTTTTATATAGTTATAAACACACCATTCTTATATTATGAAATTATGTCTGGCCTTGTACATTTAGTTTACAGAATCACATTCAGTTTTCTCTGCTCTGGGCCACATTCCTAGCTGTCACAGGGTTTCTGTGTTGTTCTGGGCAAGCTGCTAAGTTACTAAATATCGGGAAATCTGGAGCACTTACTTCCTCTTCCACAGAACCAAGGGAAGTACTCAGCTTTCTCAGGTTAATGGTAGGCCAAATTATATTTATGTGTATGCCTTTTCCTCAGTTCTCCCCTAATAATTAGACAGAGATTATATTAGTGCCTCATTTGGGTGCTGAAGAGGCCCCTTAAGCATTTGAGGAAAGTTCACATAGAAGCTGTACAAATTAATTTTGGTAAAAGAGCAAAACTAAAACCCAACAAAAGCCATTAAATCTGGCCAAAACTAAACAGAAAAGCAAAACAGTGAAACACCTCAATCCCTAATAGTGCAGGACAAGTAAAGTTTTATGAAAGCTTGTATAACCTGTTAAACATATATTACCTCTCCTCCAAATTACATGTAGAAAATTCTCTGCATTTACATGGTTCTCTTCATGTCTCACTAACCACAGTGTCAGGGTCTTTGCAAGCTGTCAGCTGACATAAGGAGTAACAGTTGTCTTAAATTAAGATTGCATGCTGAACTAGCAGCACGAGGGCTCATTAGAAAGAATGAAGGAGAAAACCTGGCCAAACTTCTCTTCAATTTTCATTTATCCTTTAAGGACAATCAGGAGAGCAGATGGTGTATCATTCCTGCACAGCTTCTGAGTAAAGAAAGCTGATCCATTTATTTAATAGTCTTACCTCCTGTCAGTCCTGTCTTTGGCAAATGGCATAGTGCAAGCTTTCCCCTCACTACAAGACTTCTTTCCTGACAGGCATGGAAAAATTTAAGCTTTCCTGTCAGTCAGATGAGTCCCTTTATCCCATTTGGCAACAAACCAGCAAGTCTGTAAAAATAGACTGCCATCTGACTAAGCAACTGTGAGGCTGTAGGACATGCTGGAATGCCAACCTGAATGCAGTTTATCAGCTGGTGCCTTTCCAGCAACACCTTCTGGCTGCTCATAAAGCACAGGAAACCTCTTTCAATGGTGCACTTAAAAGAACATATTTAAAATGGCTATTTGCTTTGCTTTCTTTGGTGTGAGGATGTGTGTGTGTGTTTTTGTGGCTGTAATTGTGCTCTGATTTTAAAGATTTGTTAACTTGAGCCTTTCTCATGAGATCTCTCTAGAAAGTCTCGTGCTATTTCTTTTCACCTTTTGTGCTTTGGGACAAAAGGGAAAGATAAGAGACTCAAACCCAGACATAGTTCAGAAGGCTTTAGTTCAGAAGACTTCTACATAAAGGCTGTTTGATGTAGTGCATACTGGTTTGGCAGACAGGAATGACCATTGTTGGCTATTAGGAAGGCAGCAGACAAACATGGATCAATTTTGTGAAAGTGAAGTATTATTGTAAAATCAGGACCCCTGATGAAGGAAGTGATTGGCATCTGACTCCATGGAATGCTGAATTCTCACTTTATTAAAAGTATATTATATTACATTATACTATAACTATACTACATCATACTTACGTCTAACTAACGACTGAAAAACTCGTGACTGTCAGCCAACAGTCCTGACACCCACACGTGGATCCAACTGGTCAATGAATCAAAACCCCCTCACCAGAATCCAATCAAGTGATCACCTTGGGTAAACAATCTTCCAACATATTCCACATGTTCAAAAACACAGGAGCAGCAAATGAAATAAGAATTGTTTTGACCATTCTTTTCTCTGCTTCTCTCTGTTCAGAGGGCATGTGAATACCACAAAGTAGTTCATGGTATCTGACAGTATCAAGAGTATTTTGGTATTATTGACAGAAAATGTTTCCATTTAAAATAAATTAAACTCCCTCCATTCAGATCAATCACCAAGACAAGCTAGAAAGAGTCAATAAAGTAACTGGAGTGAAAGACACTCCTCCTTCCTCTCAATATCTGCTTCACCAGTTTAGTCTCCTAAACAGGGTTACCTTGAATAAAGAAGTAAAATGTAAATTACTTGCTGACATCAATCTATTCTGTTATTTCAGGCTGAATAATAAAATGTGATGGCTTCAAATAAATAAAATAATTCTACAGCTATGAAATGTAACAATTAATAAAAACACCTGAGAAATTTTTGAGGTATGTATACAGGCTCTACTTCGCTATCTGAAATTCACATTTTGGATCACAGGGAAACACTCACCTGCCTTTCCAACACTGCTTCTATTCCCTCACTCTCAAATGCATTTAAGCAGATAACCTACAGCACACTCTGCTGGAATTTCTAGGCTGGTACTTAACTAAGAATTTTTTCACTCATGCTTTTCCAAGTAATTTACTTTTATACCTATACAAATGATAATTACAATTAAAAGCATAATATTATTACATTGTGCCCTGGAGATGCATTACAAAAGGTACCTGCTCTTCAAATAATGAGCACACAATTTTAATTAGAAGTAAGCACCAGTGTGGGACAACAGGGAAGGAAATTTCAGGGAAGAAGTCAATACCTACTGTCTTAAGGACAGGGCACAGACTAGACTGTTACATCTAGACTGCTGTCCCAAATTACTACAGAAGACTTCACTTCAACGATAACTTTCAAGAAAAATGGAAAAAAATGCTATGTCAAATATGAGAGGAAAAGTCAACTTGCAAGAGAAAAGTGGAGACGCAGTATTCATTTAATTATTTTTTATCATGATTATCTGTACTGAAGGGAAGAGTGGAAAGAAGAAAGTTCCTAAATTTTGCTGTTGCCCACCCCATTATTTTATTATTATTATTATTGTCTCAAAGACATACCATGGCACTCTACAAGACTAGGTGAGCTATTAAATCAATACATCTCCAGAAAATAACCATGCATTTAGAGTTACACAGAAAAAATTGTTAATTATAGAGTAAAATATGTGTATCTCAGTCCTCTACTGAAGTCTTTGAGGAGAGAAACACATCTCCAAGATATAACTAAAATTAGGTGAGGAAAATTTGCCACTTTCTACTAAACTCCACAACAGAGAAATTCTGACTGGAAATTGTGCATCGCTATGAATATTGTGAGAAGGCAGAGAAAGCTGTTCACCATTTTGCAACTGGGCACAACCCATTTGTGATGTAGGAGTTTTGTTTGCTTGGTTTCTTTTTAAAAACTAAAAATAACATCCTTTTGCAAACAGATGGTAGCAACTAGTTTGACACAAACATTAAATGTAAAATTTCCCTGTTTTGCCTACTCCCTGTGTAATTTTATTGGGGCAAATGTTCCAGATCTTGCCGAGGCTATGTCCATAGATCCCAGAGCAGACAGGCAAAGTCCAAATTAACTTCCTTTTAAACATGGTGATTAGTTCTTGGTCTCAACTTTTTTTAAATTGGGATACCAAAAAAGATACCAAGAATCAAATTTTGCTACCTAGAACTGGAAAGCCTGTAAAGAGCAAGTGTATACACTAAAAAAGAAGAGATGTCTAAATCACAGCAAGAACGTGAGCTCCTCATTTCTCCAGATGATACTCTAATCTGTTAGAAGGAAGGTCAGTTTAGGATTATTGTGGTATGTACTTTCCTTTAGCTGGGGGCCTCCTGCTCCCCCAAATGCTGTTTTTCCTTTTAAGTGCAGGAAGGAATGTTCATTCCAGTTGTGGAGCATGCAGTCAGTCTAATTTATTGCATTTGGGCTGAAAAGGATCAAATTAACATTTAAGGCCAAAAACCCTGTAGCTGTTAAGCTAATTATAGCAGGGGTGAGTGTGTGGGAGGAGAGATGAGAGTTGCTGGACTTGAACAGGAGATGTAGCAAACCTGCACAAGTGGAAATGTCAAGGGTTGGCTGCAATGCAAATGCTGGCATGGAAGCTTGAGCAGGACCTGTCTCCTAGACCAAAAAGACAGGAAATGTGAGCTGCTGGAACATCTTCCCATCTTCCAGCAGCATGAGCAAAAAGAGCACATCCTATTGCCAATTTTTCTCCCTTTTTCTCTGAGCACTTGTTTTTGAGGCATGTGCTTTCCAGTACCTATTTTTTGGGGGAAGTGTGCTTTCCATCATCTATGAAAGCATTCATCAGTGTGCTTTGAGAGACAGCTCCCCAGTCCTTCCTCTTATTGAATTTCCTGCCCTAAATAACTAAGCATTCTTACCGCTCACCAATATCTCAATGTTTATAATCTTCAATTTCCATCTTCATGTCGTGTGGAAAATCACACTATGAAAAGCCACTGCTCACAAAAGAGACACCAAAGTCCTGCACCTTTGCTCAAATAAAGGGAGAGAGGCCACTGGGGACTCATGGGGTTTCTCTCTCAAGGTTTCGGAGGCTGCAGCCTCCTTTTACCCTAAACTCCCCGTGCATATTGCCCCATTGGCTGAGGTACTGCGAAGGTACAGCCTTTCCAAACAGCCTAGCATGTATTTATAGTATTTGCAGGAGCCCCCAGTGAGGGGAGAGAATGATGCATCTGACTCCATCTGATCAGAAGGCTAATTAATTATCATATTATATTACATTACATCTAAACTGAATCTGCCAAGCACTCAACTCTGCACTCCACTGCACAGAATCTCGTGGCTGTCAGCCGACAGTCCCAACACACACACACGCTTGGCCGTGATAGGCCAAGGAAGCAAAACACCATCACTTTGGGTAAACAATCTCCATACTGCATTCTACTTTTGCACAAACACAGGCACAGCAAATGATAAGAATTGTTTTTCCTTTCTCTGAGGTTCAGAGGATGCGAACCCCAGAAATATTCTTGGGAAGAATTGTGCCTTGCTTTTCTCTGTGAAGAGAAATGTGGCAACACCTATTCCCCCACAAACCTCTCCATTTCCTCCAAAGTTTCTAAGCCCAGGTTATCTGGGTTCTGCAATAGACTCTGTGGGGACACATTTGTCCAATTACCCTAAAGTTCACGAGCTCCAACACAGCTTCCCTTGCCCCAAGCAGCAGCGCCTGGGCAGCGGCCCTGCCCCGCTACAGTCCCGAGACCTCTGCGGGGTCCCTGGCTGAGGTGATGGCTGTATTCTCTTCTGAATGGCTGATGCTCTCCCATGGTTTGTGGTGGGGTTTGCTCCGATGCTCTGAGGCCTTTTTGGGTTCTCAGAGTGTATGTGTGTGGGGGGGAGTTGTGTGTTGATTTGGGTTTGCCAGCACGTAGGATTGACACTGGGATGCCCGAGATGTAAGGCTCATTTTGTTGTTCGCTCATTTATTGATGCATGGCTGAGTGAATTTTGGGGTTTTGTGGCAACTGCTGTCCACTGTGCTTTGATTTCTGTGTGTGTAGCTGAAATTGCATCTGTGGGTGTGAAGTGCCCTCTTGTTTCAGTCTTAGTGATTGCAAGATCTGGTATGGGTTTAGAATTTTCATCGCAGGCTCCAGACAGAGGAATACCAAGAAGTTCACCTCTAGATTGTATTTTTCAAGGCTGGAAGAGGTTTGAAGGGGAGCATTTAACAACTGATGTTGTCTTGTGCTAGCCTTGTGTACACTGCATGTGCTCTCTATGCACTCTGAGGAGCTGCAGCTGTGCCAATCACCAAAGATTAGGAACAGGCTGCTCTTAACAGGCCACAGCTGTGTCCAATGAGGAGTGCTACAAAAGAGTGGGTTAGCTGGGTGAGGAGGGAGTTGGAGTTTGTTGGCTGTGCTCTGAGGAAGAAGTAGTCAGTGCTGTGAGGAGCTGCCTACGAGCAATCACTGAGAAGGTATGGGAACTTTGCAATTAGATGATAATATATATTGGAGGCTCAGATTGAATTTAAAGATGGAAAAATATAGTTATTGGTACCCAGGACTAAAGCCATTGAGGCAAGGAATTTTATGTTACAGGGAACACTGAAACTAGGCAATTGTGGAAGAATACCAGAAGCCACAGAAAATGCAGTAGCACCCTTGATTTGGGCTGGCAGAGGTCCAGGTTGTTCTGCTGAGCTCAGTCTGTGAACATTACCCTAAAACTACTCTGCAAGGCACATCAATGTGGGGATTCACAAATTCACATAGGAAGTAGACTTGCACAGAAAGCTGTGAGAGAGGTTGTACGACAGGGCATCTTAGCATTGGTTGATAATCGCTACCCTGAGATGCGTAGGATGTCTCTGAAGAACGAGTCTGGACTCTTCACTTTTTGGTCTTGAGGTTGTTTATTATTTCCTATCTATAAAATTTTCTTTCTGCCCGGCAGAGATCTGCTCTGCAGGGCAGCCACGAGCGCTCTGACCGGCCCCGAGGCGGTGCTGTCCTTTTATACTACAAACTACGTATATCCTATTTACACTTAATTCCCAATACCTATCACCTATGTTGGACAGTGCACTTCTACTCTAGACCAATCCCAAAGTGCCAACATCCCAGCAGAAAATGGAGAACAAGAAGAAAAAGGAGGAAGGTCAGACATGCCCAGATTCCTCCATCTTGTCCCCATAACCCCTGTACCAAAAATCCTAAAATCTACATTTTCACCCTGTGATCATTTTATTATTACACTATTTAAACATCTGTGACTTTTAGGTCCTCATACAAAGTTGGCAACTTGCTCCAAGGGTCAAAATCAAATCCCCAGGTGTTCTGGGCAGCATGCCAAGGTCTCCGGGGTCCTTGGCAACTCTGGACACCCAGAGGGATGTACTGGGTTCTGACAAGCATTAATGCATAAGAAAGTTCTTTCATTCCAGAAGTTAACCCTGGATACAGTCAAGCTGTTTCAAAGTTAACTACTTAGCTCAAAGCCCAGAATAGAGGGTGGGTAGTTGGTGACTCCCATCACAACTGGTGTTGCAAATTGTGAAAGAGAAACATCAGCAAACCCACTGGGGAACTGCTGCTATGGTGATTGGTCTGTGGATTCAAATACTTGGTGTACATGACAAAAATTGTCAGGTCTGTTATAGAAAAATGCCTGATATGTCTTAAAAATAGCATTTTGAATTCAAAAAGGCTGCCCCAGGAATTACTAAGAGAAAAACGCTCCTGGGGGTTACTGGCAAGTTAATTTTTCTGAGCTACCATGCCAAGGATACAAGTATTTCCTGGTATCAGTAGATACTTTTTCCAGGTGTCCAGAAACTTTCCCCTGCTGCACCAACAAAGTTATGGAAGTCACCAAGGTACTCCTCAAAGAGATCATACCCAGGTCTGGACGTGACCTGATAGGGCACCTGTGGTGGTGCTCACAGGGGTTTTCAGGTGGGGGAAGAGACGAGAATGTTGACTCCATGTTCAGAAGGCTTGTTTTATTATTTTATGATATACATTACATTAAAACTATAGTAAAAAGAATAGAAGTTTCATCTCAGAAGGCTAGCTAAGCTAAGAATAGAACAGAAAAGAATGCTAACAAAGGCAGCTGCCTCAGATTCTCTGTCTGAGTCAGCTCTGTTTGGCCATTAATTACAAACAACCACATGAGACCAATCACAGATGCACCTGTTGCATTCCAGGGCAGCAGATAACTATTGTTTACATTTTGTTCCTGAAGCCCCTCAACTTCTCAGGAAGAAAAAATCTTAAGGAAAGATTTTTAATGAAAAGATGTCTGCAACAGGCATCCCATTTTATATCTGATGTGTTACATCAGCTTAGTAAGCATTGGGTATTAGTTGGGATTTGCATAGTCCATGGAGACCACAGTCTAATGGAATGGTTCCACAAATGAATCAAACCTTGAAAGGGAACATTAGCAAAATGTGTCAGGAAACTTTCTTGAAATGGTTTTTCCACTGGCCTAGTTATAAATTTGAGTACTGGCCTGAACTGCCCTGAAGGTGAGCCCTTATCAGTTTATGTTTGGGAGACTATTGCAACCTTCCTTGGGTCTAAGGAACAAATTTGGAATCAGGAAATAAAATATTTAATTTCATTAGAGAAATCCTTGAATTAACATGGAAGGTTTATCTTTCTCTCAGAATGATAAATCTCTCTTACCCTACACACTCCAGTTCATTGATTTCAGCCAGGGATCACATATACATCATGACCTGGAAATGTGAGCCACTTCAGGAGCACTGGGAAAGAACTTTTCTGGTTTTGTTGACTAGAAGAATTGCCGTGAAAGGAATTAACTCCTGGATATATTGCACCCAAATTAAGAGGGCTCTCAACCCAGAGTAGACAATGGAAAACACCACACCTTGGTAGCTGAAAATTTCAAGAACAACTGTAAATGAGCAGCAAAACGTATAGATTAATGTTTATGGGAATAATTTTATCTTTAGGTGACTGTAGTGTTGAAGAAAATTTAATATTGACTTTAATCCAGGGGTTTGGCAAAATGTGCAATCTGTTCAGCATTACAGCCTGCTTCCCTATCCCCAGTTCAGAAGGGGAACGTATTCCTTGGGGAATTATCCCCATAGGTCTGTCAATGATTCAATATGATAATCTGACTAATGTAATGGCAAAGAAACTTGGTAAGTAAGGAAACTATCCAAAGTCACAGAAAAGGGATTCCAGGTTTTAAACAGATACTAAAATAGTATTACAAACCAGAATGGCCTTGGATCTATTATTGGCCAAAGAACAAGGGGTTTGTAGATAGAGATCATTGTTGTATGCACATCCCAAATGTAAAAGAGGATCTCCAAAGACAACAAAATAGAGCAAGTTGCTGACAGCAATGCTATCCAAACAGCCTCTGAAACTAAATGACTCAATAAAATTTTCCAAGAAATAAGAGAATGGTCTCTGAAAGGATGGCTGGCTAAGGTACAGGAAACCACTATAATGGTGATTATAATTGTAATAATTATCAGCATTGCAATTGGTTGTGTTCACAAAAGGATTGAGCTTAAACTTGCAGGAATATATGTACTTGGATAAAACCTGAGTTGAGACTTATCAAATGGCCTTAAGGAATTTGAGAAGTTTCAAATGGGGGAATTGATTTCAAAGGATTAATCTAAGAACAAGGAGTTCTACTGCATCTATGCTCTCTTAGCAACGCAACAGGGTGCAGAGGATGTGCTCGCTGAGCAAGGACAGAAGGGAGACAAAGGAACCTTGGAGGGGAGTGTGCCAGGCTTGGAATGCAGCCAAAGACCATGAAAGGGGCTGAACCAGGGGAGGGTTTTATGGTAATGAACAATTATAACATGTAATGGCTTTCTGGGAATTGTGATGGCTTGCAGAGGATGGGAGCGCACGCTGGATGGAGCTGTGCCCTGCGGGTACAGCTGACAATGTTCACTCCCTGCTTGATGCTGCACTGCTGCTCAGGAGCTCTGTTTACCCGGCTTTCCTCGTTTTCGGTGGCAGAACTGCCAGAACACCGTCTTTAATAATACTTCTGACAACACTATAAGAGATGAATGTGGTTTATAATCATTCTAACATGTGTATAAAACTGAATAATTGATGCTGCATTGTTTGCAGGGAGGTTCTGTAGTATTGTCAGTGCTGTCTAGGACACTTCCCACATTCGGCTCTCTGCTGGGAGTCAGAGCCAACAGTAGTGATTCAACTAGTGGAAACCTTTGAAAAAATGATCATGATTCTACTTCTGTCATCTTGATTTATTAACAAGAAGTAATGCAGAAACAATTGTGCCAATGCAGATGTTGCTACAATTAAGATGATGTAGCATGTTTTCCTCAAGAGTATGGTACAGTGACAGAGCACAGCAAGGGCTCTCCTGACTATGTTGAGTTCATTCTCTATGTTTGCAGCATGTTTACAGGATCTTTAAAGGATAAATAATGCCTGCAAGAGTCACTTCCACAGAAATCCAGCATAGTGGCATACCTATGACATGATGAGTTTTTGATGTGGGTGTGTCCTTTTTAACAGGAGGATCAGATTCTGTTGTTCTAGGGATTAGAGTTGAGATTTACATTTTACTTTGTAAGCCCTGTCAAAATGGTAGAACTACCTTTGTGAGTTGCTGAGATAACAAATATCTTGCCCAGTTACCTTGTTAGTTGGGGTTTTTTATAATTTTTTAAAAGCTGCGAGAGTTAATAGCAGGAAAAGTTAGGAACACCTAAGGGCCCTGCTTGCTTCTATGCTGTTATAAAAACTCCTTCAAGCTTATCTGTTGACAAATAATGTAACATTAATTAATATCATGTTTTTGGCATGTTCCAGTTGTCAATAGGGGAGATAGTAAAAGAGCCAAGTTGTCTTAAGATTCTTCTTAATACTTTTTCTCATCTTTGTGTTGTTTCTGAAAATAATGTGCACATTGGCATTCTCATGTTTTTAATACACATGAGCTGAGCCAGCTATCTTTAAAGAGAGATTTGAACATCAAAAACTTTAAAAGCATTGTTACTTATGACACTCTCACCTAAAAATAGCATATGATGTTTGTGACAAAATATAATCTGCTGAGAAAGGACTTGAATGTTCTCCGTTTTTTCCTTATTTAATCATCATTGGTTAAATTTACTCCATATGTAAGCAACGCCTACATTTGGATTCCCTTTTAACCAAACAACAAATGCTTAAAAGCAGCATATTGCTGTCACCTGAGTAAGATGCTGACAAAGCTGCAAGTAAAGAAAGCTCATTTTTAAAATAATTCTCTCCAGGGTTTAGAAGTACAAAAGTAACGAAGGGGTAAAGGTGGCAGGGGCAGAAATAGCTTTTGCTCTCTCTGTTAAGAATCGGTGCCTTTTTCTGTATTAAAGTGGTAAAGTTTAATTAATAGAAAAGCTGTTCTTTTACTGAGTCCACATGTTCTTTTGAGGGTGAATTTTAGAATGCTTTACTTCACCTCAAGAAGCCCTTAACATTGAACCATGGCTGTCCTTTAATATTTTTGGCTGTAATATGAGTAATAGAATTGGGACCATACTATGGCAAAGAAAATTATGGATGTTAATGCTAAAAAAATCCCACATGAGAATGATAACATTTTTCATGCCTTGCAGATTGAAGTTCTTATGCTGCTCCAAAAGGAGTAAGAGGTGACATATTTTTCTATTTCCTGACTTGCTTTCAAATAATTTCAAGAGATTTATGCTTTTAAGTAATAGCTCAGTTTTCAGGGAAATTATGGTGTGGTGATGTACAGTGATTTGGAAATACTGAGATAGGAGAAAGAATTGGTGACAGAGGGATTTATGCACATAGATAAATTTTTTTATTTTTGTTACCATAATCACTTCCTTTGAAAACTGATTGAATTAATGAAGGTGGTATTCTTTCTATGTTTTTCTCTTCAAATTTTAAGATATGCTCTTTGAGATTTGTTTTCAAGTTGCAAAACCATTTGTTTATAAAAGCAATCCTAAAATAACATAGAGGTCTTGTTTCTTTTGGGAAGGGCTCAAGGTTCCAAGGCTTGATGGCTGGTTCTTACTGCTCTAAACTTTGTTCTCCTGACATGCTGGACTGATAGAAAAAAGCCCCTAAGGAATAAGGCCCACAAGAAAGATGAGAGATCAGCCCAAAGTGGAATGTCTGAGCGCTGACTCCTTGGCTCACCATTTAATGGCAAAGTTTTCCTCTGCTTCCCTCATGTGTTGTTCCCTTCTAAGCTGTCTGTATGGCACTGGTTTACTTCCCAGATAGGACTGCCCTGGTTAATTCCTCTGACACAGTCTAATAGGGTGCCAGCCATGGTCAAAACTTTTTGAATCTTTAAGACCTCAAAGACTTTTAATCTTTGAGAGTTAACCTTTGCAGTTTTACACAGGCTAAGCTATGCAGTAATCTTCTTTGTTTTTCCCTTTGGCATGCAGAAGTTGGATTGTGTATTGTGCTTGTGTGGACTGTGTTTTGAGACAATGTTCAGAGAACTTAATCAACAGCTGGTTCCTACATTGCCAATTACATCTATTTTAATGACAGAAAATGAGATGTTATGAATAGATATGGAGAGTATATTAATTGGAGAATATGGAAGTATATGCATAGAATTAACATCTCTAAGTTAAAGACTGGACTAATTCAATATCCTCAATTACTGATTTATATCTGGTGAACTTTCATAATCTATTAACAATTGCTTTGCTGCTGCTAGGAGTGTTAAAATCCCATTCAGCCACTGACATCCATGAAACCCTGTGCAAATACAAATTTATGTCTAAAACAGTCTCCCAATGCTTGTTTCGTAGTCTGTTGTGTCTTGTTTGCATCAATTCCTCTCCCAGCAGGCAGCTCTCTAAACTGCACAAGTAACTACTGTTTATGGTGTTGATATCTTTGTTGGCAGCTTTTGCTAAATAAACAGCTGAACTGGTTGGGCATTAAACTTGGCATTAAACAGGTAGAGCAGTCACCAGACATTCTGGAAGAGGCCATACTAAACACTGAACGTGTTCTGTCTGTATCAGCTTCTCTGCTGTATCTTCTCACCTGTCATGTGCAGCTCCATGCACATGTATTTTCTTCCAAATGTCATATTCAGCAAAACATATTAATGGAAAAAGACACTAATCCATGTACTCTGACAGATTCCACCAGTAATCTGAGAGTCCTGCATCACTGAAACTCAACAGACCTTTTAAACTTAACATGTGGCCAAGCATTGAAACATGGCTGTGCTTGATCTAGGTGTTTATCTAATATTTACCTAGTAGTTTAGCTATTTAAGTATACTGCATATTGTTTTATATCTGGCACCAAGTGGATCAAATCCTACACTTTTTTGTATTGTGCAAATTATTTTAATCTTGACTTGGGAAAGCTTTAGAAATTGTGGTTCTTCTAATGGGAAATTGTGAAAAAAAAATCCTTTGACAAGTCTCTGGTTTGGCACAGTAGCATATTTTTGGTTTTGGTTTGTTGTGTTTTTCTGAGGTTTGTAATTTTTAATTTGGCTTGGTTAACTAAGTCTGGACTGCTGACCAAAAATTTAATGTTTAAATGCTTTAGTTCTGTCTATTTTCCTTCAGGGAAATATGAGTCAAATGAGGTATTTGATCTCTCTCACTCTATGCTAAATTAAATCTTTAATATAAGACTACGAAGTATTTGACTTTTTCTACAGACTTAGTTAATTACATGTAGTAAAAAAAATGCAGCTAGCATTTTTAAGTTCCTCTATAGGAAGTGAAATAATCAATTTGTGTAATAAGTAAGTTAACATTTAGAAATGAACTGCATTATTAGCATTGAGAGATTGTAGTGACAGGTGCCACACTTTATTTCACCTCTTTGCTCTTTATGTTGTTTATTTTTGTACTGACAGGATGGCTTATGTGGTCACAGTGCTGCTGAACAAATGAACCTCAGTCACGAGTTGAGTAGACTGTGAATTGTTTTCCCTTTGCACCACCCCAGATTTTGAGAAGGGTGCCAGCAAGCTGTTACAGATGTTGATGTGTAGAGCAATTGTTTTTACTACTTAGACCAGAACAGAGATATACTTATAATGTCAGTTGATAAAAGTGGCCTATAAAGGTTTTGTAAAATATTATCTGAAATAATGTATTTAATTTGCCATCTTAGTTTTAGTCTTTCTTGCAGATCATGTCATTCAAAATTCACATAATTATGAGAACAACAACACGTTTGCAATTCTAGCCTAGGTTAAACTGGTTGCTGTTTGTGTCTAGTTTTACCAGTCACTGTGTTGATGCACAGCAGACTTGAAAGGAAAAGTCTAATTAAATTTTTCCTAGGGAATTTCTGCTGAGTTGATTTCCTATATGACTAAGTTCTAATCTTAATTTGTAAAAGAAAGATGGATGTATATGATCTCTTTAATTGGGTCAAACAACAGATGATAATTATGTTGATATGATGCTGAGTTTCATATTTTCATTGCTTATCAGTCTAAAACTTCGGTGATTCCCATTTTTATCAGTATCTGGTTTTGTTGAGAGTAACCTGTTTTTTATTTAAGATTAATTTTTCTTTGGGGCAAGGCTGCTTCTTTACTCTGTTTTTCTATTATTTCATGTGTCAGTTCTAACTTTTGATTTTTTTGGACAGTGCTGTCCACTGTAGTACAGCCATATGTTATGTCTATAAACACTTTGTTAATGATATAAAGGGCTTTGTATTAAATGTTTTTTGTATTAAGCTTAAGTGTTCTGAAATGAAACCTGGTATTGATTCATACGCTTAGATTGATTATATTTGTAAATCTGTAAGTATAAAAAAGGCAATGGCTATTTGTAGTACCAGTAAAAATGTTTTGCAATTTGAGTGTTATATATATTTTGGTTCACTTCTATTCTCTAGGTCTTCAATAATTAATATCCTTTAAAATGTTGTGAATGTAAACCACAGCTATTTTGATTCTTTGTGACATAGTTTACTGTATTTTACAACTTTGGTGTCCCCCAAGAACTTTTCTTTCTTTGTCCCTGGAGTGAGGTTGAAACAGTCTCCAGACCTCTCAGAAGAGTGTTTCAATAAAATAGATGTCTCTCAGAGTTAAATGACTTCCACTGGTTTCTTGTCCTCAGTCATCTCTGAGCCTAGCACCTCTTTTCCAATTGTTCAAAAAGAATAAGGAGCTGCAGGTTATGTTTTGCTGTGGGTATCAACTGCATTTATATCAGGAGCAATATGGCCTTGGGGTTATTAGGATTACATACTGGGAAGATGGAATACAAAAATATCACCCTCTACCTACCACTGTTCTGGAGGTATCTCCTTCCTTTTGTCACAGCCTCCTAGGAGTAGACCTTTACTATTCCCTTTGTCATGACATAGCATGTTGCCTCTCAGAAATTCACTGTTAAAACTTCCTGAGCAAAGAGTGGAGAACTTTGCCAGTAATCTGAAAGTTTTGTTTCTTCTTGTGTAGCTTCTTCCAGTTGCTCTCACAGTAAACAGTACCAGCTCCTGCTACCATGGCCCTTCACAGGGCTGATTTAGTCTTAAGAGGTGTAGAAATGCACATGTTTCAAATGAGTATATGTGTCAGGAAATTACAAATATCAGTCATCTTGGCATTTATGATGCTTAGTAAGAAAGAATGCTCATAATATGGAAGAAAATTCAAAATGTAAAGGATAAATGGTATATCATATTTCATAATAATTTGCATATAGAATTGATTTGTCCTTGGTAGTTTGATCAACTAACATTGTGCATGTGATCTCCAGTTGTTAGTAGCTCTGTAGTAGCTGACTATGCATTCCTCAGAATCAGATTTCCTTTATACAATCAAGAGGCCGTTTATATAAAGTTAGGTTCAGGGGTCAGTGTGTAAGATGGTGCTATGCATCTTTGAGTTTTTATTCCACTCCTGTTTATCTGATTGTTGCATAGGTGAGTAGTTTTGAAATGCTAACTTCATGATTCATGAATGAGTCTTAGGCTAATTCAAAATTACTTCCATTTGGGATTCAATTTTGGCAAGTGTTCTTGTAGCTAGCCCCAAGTAACATTTTCTATATAAATAATAAACTGTGGTGTCTAGTGGAAATTTTCTGCCATTTATAACAAGCATGTTGTACCATAAGCAATACTGTGTACAGTGTGATCTTTCATAACTGGTACAAGTTGTTACTCTGGTTATGCTTTTTCACTTTGGCATCAAAGAATTGGCTCCATTGGTGTTTCCCTCCCCTAAAGAATTTCATGTGTAGGTAACAGTAGGCAACTCTAGGCTTTGAATTTCCATAGAAAGTACTGCATTTATTAAAGCTACTTTCTACTATCCCTTCTTTGATGTGAAGTGCTCTTACCTTTTATTCAGACTTTTCCAGGAATATTAGATAATTTCTTTTTTCTATTAAGAATGTGCATTTTCCAAAACTGGAATTACTTTTGGAAAAGGATTACATATATGAATTCATTAACTTCAAGAAAAAAAGAAATAATTCAAACTCATGGATATTTATATTCCATAAATGGCTGTTGGGCTTTTTAGTTTTAGTTTTTTAGTTTTTCAGCACAATGAAAAAATTATGCTGGAATTACCAGTATTACTATTTCTTAAAATGGTTGTGTTTATTTTTTTTCTAGTTTAGGTATATGATACACTTTAAGACTTTCCTTATAGCTTTCTTTGGATTGGATCCCACTACCCACAAAAGATGAAAGTAAAAATCCACTTTGTGTACTTTTTCAGAGTATGAAAACAATCCTCCTGATTTTGTTCACATTCCCTAAACTGACAAGTTTGGGTCTCACAATTGTACTTTTTTCTATTTCTTGTCTGTATTTTTTTATCTTTAATCTTTCTTACCCATTTAGAACCCATTAAAAGTGTGAACATAGAACACCTATGAGATTTGTGCAAAAAGAGATTTCTTCCAATCTACTCATCTTCCCCCCCACACACTGTAAATTTTTTAATTTAGTATATTAATATATAATGATAATAGTGCATTTAAGACTATTACCATCCACAGTACACTTGAATTCAAACCAGATGAAATGTGGAAGAGAGCACATGGAATAAAACTATTTTGAAGCACTTGGTTTACCAGAACTGTCTGAGGACCAATGTACCATTTTTGGTCTGATTTTCTAAGAAAATGAAGCTGTTATGAGCATATATTTTGCTTACATTGTTGTCCTTTATGTAAATGTCCTTTATGCTACAGCAATATTAACATTCTGTAAACATCCAGAGAGAAAGTAGCAGAGCGAAATTGTTAAATGCATGCTGTTTTGAATCCCATACTATTTTTAAAGTAAGTACTTTAGGAGAAAAAAAGAAACAAGAGGCATGTTTCATTTCTGCCCTTGAAAGTTCAGTTCAATTGTTTCTGGCCTCATGATTAGGGAGAAAGGAAAAAATTGCTTCCCTTTCACCTTTAAGATTCCACTACTGATTCACACATCTTT
The DNA here is from genome assembly GCF_027887145.1 of Ammospiza caudacuta. Classification (NCBI taxonomy): domain Eukaryota; kingdom Metazoa; phylum Chordata; class Aves; order Passeriformes; family Passerellidae; genus Ammospiza; species Ammospiza caudacuta. The sequence goes on along the minus strand of NC_080594.1, from coordinate 17,241,372 downwards.
AGGGTAGGAGCCTTCAGCTGCTGTTTCCCCTGTTGAAAAGTTTTGGGTGGGGTTTTTTCGGTTGCCTTATTTACTCATTTATTTTGAAATAAATTTATTCTTCTTTTATTCTTCTTGTGGATTCGACTTCTGAACTTTGCCCACTGTTGCTTTTTTTCTTCATCTTTTCACTTCTGCCATCTCCATTTTATTGAGTTTGGGGCATGGGGCAGAGACAGCTGCATCACTTGTACCTTCTGTGCTTTATACAGTTTTTAGGCACAGTGATATTCTTTGTTGCCTCTTTCTTAATGATTTATATTCATTCAACTGTCTTTTATTGCTGATTTGTGTAGCTAGATCAACAGCATATTTTGTTGCATTACAGTTTCTCTTTTTTTTCTTAAACTTGTATTTTGAGGAACACAGGTTTGAAGGACACTTTTACAGATAGTATTCTCTAAGTAGATAAAAGTAGATATCAATGTATTAAATCTTTCCATTTGGTATTTATGGTGTTCAGTTTTACCATGTGTATTTAAATTTGTAATCAAGTCAGCGTAATTCCTGTTTGTAATGTTTCTTTCATTCTGGTTTAATTCAGTATTTTTTCAGTCATTACGAACAGGCAAGACAAAAAACCTTAGTAATGGATGCGCTCTTTTTAAAAAGACAGTTTACAAGTTCATGTGGGTGTTGGCTTTTCTGGGATTATTGTTTTGGCATGCTCTGAGGGGAAGTGGTGCTTGAGGAAGCTGTGAGCCTTTGAACGCAGTGTACTCAGTCGGGGTGGGGTTTGTGAGGCACACATTGCACGTGCCTCTGGGAATTTGTGGGTTTTCCAGGGGTAGTAATGGCTTTTTGTTAAATTGCACCTTCCCCCAGCTGTGAACCACGGGGGCGCTGGCTGATGAGTAAGGATGGAGAGCCAGCGCAGGGCTTGGCCAGGAGAGATGATTGGGATCTCATCTGTCACTTGCTTTGTGTGACCCGATTTAAGGAAAAATTGTGAATGGCATTGTAATATATGTTATAAAATAGTTAGTGCTAAAGGAAATTAAAAACCACTGCATTTTGTGTACTAAAGCCAGTGTCAGACAGCAAGCAGTTACAGGCTAAGTGATAAGGATGGAGATTGAAACACCAGGAGGACACTGTCTCCAGAGATTAATATTTCAAGGGATTTTTTCATCTGACAAGACCCCAGCAGGAGGCAATTTGATAGGCATCATCAATAAGATATTAGACACCATAAGTTTATCCCAGATGATTTTCACCTGACAGGATTTCAGCAATTATTCACCAGTTCCAAAAACATGGCAACAAGAAAAAAAACCCTACAATAATATGCTAAAGAAGGGCCCCTTCCAGAGCCCAAAAGCCTGCACAAAATGAACCCCCTAGAAATGACATTTGTAGACCCACGGGGACTTTGGTGTGATAGAGGCCAAGTCCTGGGTTTCCCAACTCTGATCGCCCGGTTCAGAGTTGAATTGGCTTGTGGCTTTTTCCAAATTTATACTTTGATTATTTAATAAATTTCCTTATTATTAAATTGGAGTATTCATTTATAACAGCATTTTCCAAAACATGTTTGAATTTATTTTAGAAGGGCTGGCTCACTGTGTTGAGGTCTGGAGAAGCAAAGAAGCCCAAGTTAGTACCAAGATTTTGATACTGTGTGTCCAACCCACCATTCTGTTAGGTGATATGTTATCTCCTTGCCCTTCTAGACAGATATAATTTAGATCACCTTTCTGATTTTTTTATGAAAAAAAAACCTTTTCAGTGTGTGCTTGCAGACAGGGCATAATAGCAAGGAAATGATGTTATGGCTTGAATAAGTAAATAATTTGAAATTTGTAGTTTCTTCATCACCACCATGTTGTTTTGCACAATAGAAGAGCAGGAAGAGGGTATTCAAAATCACTCTTGAGGAGGACAGCATGTTTAGGAATATAAATTCTGTGTTGTCATTACAGGCCTTCTACTACACTTTCATTAACTGGCCATTTCTGCCACTGATCTGGTTAACTTTGTCTGGTTTAATAATTCCAAACTTACTTCAAGACAATTTCAGCAGCTCTGAACAGCAGAGCTTTTAATTCCCAAGCCTATTCTTTCACTATCAGTAAATTGTGGTATAATTTCAGCTTACTCCTTTGGTTTCTAGAATTGCAGTTTCTTCTTGCAATAGCCTGAATGTTCTAGATGCTGAAGGATGCCAGTTTCATATTTTGCCTGTATTCTCCTCTTATCCTAATAAATAGATTAATTAATTCATATCAATACTCAGATCTGACAGATGATATTGTTTATCTATGTTTCTTGTCTCAAGATTGCACCAGTTCTACTTCACTGCTCTGTGGCTGGATGATTTGACTTTAATTAAAAGACAGAGATTTTGTCTACCAAAAATTTACAGCTTGCACAGCTCATAGTTGTTCTTCCTTCTTCTAAACCACTCAAACATTTTACCAGCTTAGAAAGAGAAGGTATATAAATGAAGTGAATACCCAGAAGATGTGAGTGGAAGGATCTAGTGACTTAGAGAGTCTTTTCTGCATTGCAGAGACCAGCTCAAATCCTGATCATCCTCCCTTTCTTTGGCGCTTTGTCAAGAAAGGGACACCCTTAAATGAAACTCTTTGTTTCATTGGTTGGTTATGTGTTTTTTCTTTAATGTACCTATCCAAATTCTAGGCAGTGCCAAGTCAGAAAAAAGTGCAAACTATTTACATGGATTCAGGATGTTGTCAGCACTCACTAACATTTTATCTAAAGTAAAAAATCTATCATCATCATTGCACCTGTGTTTTATCTTGAAAAATATAATTGAAGAAGATGGGGGAAGCATCTTGTTTGGTTTGCAATTTGGCAAGGCACATCCATGTAAAATATCAGGAGTGAAATTAAAAGGTTTCAGGAGAGAAAAGTGAAATGTTTCTGACGTGGAAATACTTATTTTATGGCAGAAAATCATTACTGTATGCCCGCCCAAATAAAAGGATTCTAACACAAAGCTTGGAAGCCGGAATGGAGGTACAGGCTTACTCTGTTAAACAAGTACACACTTTGTCCAGCCATCTCTTTAGGAAGTGACTTTAGATGGTGTAAATTTTACCCTGGATCTGGGCCTGACTTGGGATTTGTTTTTTGTTGCTGAGGAGCATATTTATTTAAAGGACACTTGGGTTAGGAAAATTGTTGGACAGCTGAAACCTTGTAGAAATGGAAAAAGTATAAATAATTGAAAAACTGCTCAGCCTAATTCAGCAAACTGTGACATTAACTAGTATCCTTTTGCCAGTGAAAGCTATGTCTACATTAGGATATTTTGGAACTATAGCTAGGCCAAATATTGTGCATCTGAGTCTTTGCCACAGCAGAAAGAAAAACTTTCATATTTTCTCCTCTAGTTGCACTGCTGAAGGAAAACAGTGCAAAAGATTATCTAAATATAAAAACCTCAAAAAATCAACTGAAGTAACTGTCAATTGTTCTTTGCATAGAAAATAAACTGTGGTATCACAAATGGATCTGGATGAGCTTTCAAGCACCTCCTGCTTGCCTCAGGCTGATCAAACCTCCAGGCATTTGTCCAAGCATAGCAGGCTTGGTAACTCTGCCTGGAGTTAAAAGGCAAGGAGTAAACAATGACATTTTTGCTCTGGAAAGTGCCTGGTCTCTGCCAAAAGGCTCTTTCCTTCCCCATGTGGAAGTTGTATAGCAATGGAATTACGTTGTCAGGGCTTTAATCTCTGAACTGAGAGATTATTCCAGCAATTGACCCTCTCAGTTTAGGACTGAAGCTGTGGGTTCTGTCAGGAAGTATTAGTGGGTGGAGATTTGCAGCTTTCTGCAAACAGCACTGGTGTGAAAAGCTTTCTGCACACTCCACTGTGGTTTGTAGGACATGCCAGCAGCTGCAGTGGTGATCAGGAAAATGATCTGGAATCCTGCTACCTGTAATTAAAGAGAGAACAACCATGTGCAATTAGATACAATTAACATTAATAATTCAAATTAAGTAAGTGAAAGAATTCAAACAATACCCTTATCATCAAATGGTTGTTATATAGATGTGGTTTATGTCTCACCTGGCTACTGAAGACAAAAATGTTGAAAGTTGAGGCAAGCTAAAAGGAGGGAAGCCCTATTGATGCAAGCCTAAAGCTGCAGGGAAGTAATTTTTCCCTGGGAAAGTGGTTATTGGTGTACCTATGTATATGTATAATTATGTATGGATAAATAGTTGTATTTATTTGGGATTTTAAAACGTGCATCATCGTTCTTGCACATAGTATCTTTCCAGACTAATGTTATGTTCTGAATAAGCATGTAAATGGTGCGCATTAAAGCAGAGGACAATTTTTTTTTAGCAGATTTGATTGCTTCATGGTTTAACTTCTGCCTAAACATTTTGACTTTGAGAGAGTACTGGGGACCAAAGAGTTTCCCAACAAATTTTAGTTATTTAGGTTGTTCCTACAGACACATTTATGTGAACACTTTCTCAGGGTCAGTTTGGATATGTAGCTCCTTCCCCCCAAACTAGGTGAATCCAGGACTCTCTAGGATGAGAATTAGGCACTGATTTACAGAACTGCTACTGCCTCTACAATGAGCAGAACAGAAGATGTAGTGTTTTGAATTAAGGATGTACATGGCTCCCCTGCTGTGGATTTTTAATGCAATATTTCTAATATCACGTCCTCCCTGTCACATGTAAAAAACAAAAAATTTCCCAAAGCAAAATATATGTTCCCTCATACAAGAATCATGTAAATAGCTAGGAATAATTATGAATTTGTTAGAAGCTGCTTTGCTTCTGTCATAGGTATTATTTTAAAAATATAAAAGAAGAGGAAGTTCTGGGATTTACAGCTTAACAATCATCATAAAAGACAAGCCAACAAAACCTTCAAGTAGGTGGACAAAAGGAGACAAAAAATGTCTTCTGTGAATCTGCTCTACTCTGATATCAGATAAACTTACTCAATTTAAAATTATTCTATTGAAACACAGGCTTTCCAAATTTGCCATGCATGGTCACTAAAACAAAGTAAATGAACATATTTTCTGTATTGTTTAAAGGCTTTCGTTCCATATCTTGCCATTTTTAAAGAGTCTCTAGTTAGCAAGCCTGAAAATAAACTTTGAAAGAAGCAAATCTCTTGCATGCATGTTTTACTCAAAAGGAGCCCAAGCTTCCAAGACAGAAACACTAGCCTCAGTAGGTGCTTTTATTTAAGGTCTTCATCTCATTTTGCTGTTTTTTAGAGTTCTCTGTGTAAATCTTTGCATGGGCTAAGGTCTTGCTGCTCATCAGAATTGCAGTCCCCAAATGCAGTCAGAATGTGAGGCCTTATCAATGACCAGCTCATTTTTAATATTGTTTTTTAAGGATTGCAGCTTCCTGAAGACTTGACCAAGCCAAAATTTGCTTTAATATGCAGGAAGCTATTTGAATACTACTCAGATGTGAGTTTTTGTGATGTCAACCTTCTCCATTTCACGATACCTTTTCTCTCTGACTTTTATATCTGAAAGTGAATATTATTTTTAGATTCTATCTGAGTCAGATGCTTGAGTAGGAGTTTTTATTCACTGGCAAGAAGAGTAGTTTCATGTTAGACTAAACAAGATATGGTGACAAAGCAGCCAGATAAGCATTCAGCAATGTCATCAGAAAAAGTGAGTTTTCTTTTTTCGTCCTCTGCTTTGCAGTCAAACTTCAGCAGTATTGTTTAATCTGTGTAATGAAGATTGAAAAGTGTATCAGTGGAGTGTCTGCTCCTTTCAGGTTAATCAGCAGGGCCAGACTGTTCAACCACACCAATTTTTTTTGGTTCTTTTAGGGTTCATCAAGAACAATGTTACACAGTGTTCTTCCCTTGCTCTTCATCTGGCTTGGCTTACTTGCACAATGAGGGAGTGTCAGATGCATCTGCTAGGGAAAAAAATAAATCTATTTGAGCACAATATACAGGAGTTTTTTCCAAGTCTCAGCTTTTAGACAGTGAAGTTGTTAGTCATTCCTGAGCCAAGAAGATAAACAAATGAATTCCCTTGCTTTTGACAACTCTTGCCACTTAAGGATGGTGATTCTAAATACTACAGGCACTATGCACGAGTAAGCCATGGGTTCCAGGATTGTGCAAGCAGAAAAGTCTGATGTTTAGCCCTAAGTATGTTCAGAAAAAATGGAATTTCTGGAATAATTTCCAGTAAGCTAAAATTTCTTGACTTTTACAGTCACAATGCCAAATTAATTCAGCCTAAGATGAGAAAAAAGACCACATGTGACCACTTAAAAAAATCCTTGTGGCTTAATCGTCAATGATCAGAACTAAGACAATGGCATTTACTTGTAGGCTGACAAATTAATTCTCTTGTGGTAATTGAGCCCACACTGGAAATTTAGGGGAACATAAATTTTATTTTAAAATAGAATTTGTATAACACAATACTGAGTAAATGTTCATGAGCTTGGGCAGGCATCACTTTGTGACTGTGTAACAATAAGTTTTTGTTGGTGATGCTGCTTATTGAAGCTGTTTTTATTCTGATTGCTATTCTTGTCTTCTGTGAGAAGAGGAGAGGATCTTTCTGTAGTTCCAACCTAGGAAAACACTTCCCTTCTCTGTATGTGGCATGTTTAAAACTGGTTAAAATATGGATGTCTCATTTGAAATACATGTCTTTAATGTACATGAGAGGAGTAGGAAGTGATCAAGCTGGAAAGGACAATTGTGTGGTTCACAGAAAATATCTGTAAAGATTTTAAATAGAACTTATTTATTGTTTGGCTGCCTGTGGGGAAAGGCTTAAAATGGTAAGAGCCATCTAGTCTGTCTTTTTGGCATTCTGCCCACCAGAGGAACAGAGAGTGGGAGTGTTGTTATAGGACTGGTGACAGTTTCTAATGCAAAATGTACCAGAAAATCAGTCAGAGAACTCTTAACAGAGCATCAATGCCTTGCCTCAGAGAAATGGCATCATGCTAGCGTGGTTAGAAGTGTTTGAACCAGATGGATTCTCCCACTGGCAAATGAGAGAATCAAGTTGTGATTGTTCAACAGAGATTCTGATAAAAGTATCAGAGTGTGAGTGTGGAAAGTCTGCACGTGTCCTAAACCACCTAGGGAGTTATGAGCAAGCAGCATCTTCCTCTTGAACTTGATTGTAAAATACGCTGATTGTTTTGTTTGCTTGGGGCAGGGTACTGACAAGAAGTTCCTTTTGACTCATCTCTACTTCTTTAGCCAAAAATATAGTAAGTATTCTTCAGTCTCAAAGTCATATCCACTGTGTCTTCTATTCATAAAATCATGTTTTTAAGATGATGAATGAACTTGTTTGAAAAGCCTCACCATGAGTATTTTCTTAGACTAAGCAGAAAAAGCATGAAAGAACATGTAGCTGAGAGATTTCTTTCTCTGGATGCACAGGCTGTTTCCGTCTGCGAGAGAAGGCAACTGGTTCAGGGAGCAGATTTCAGAGTGTGAATGTGTCATAGCTTCCCTGCATTTTTCAAACCCACTGTATTCAAATATTTCATCAAAATTTACATCAAGATCAGCTGGTGTATACCACCATACAAAAAATAATTATTTTCTGAGCTCTTTTTGAGTTATTTTCTTGGTTTTTCTGTGCTTTTACATTTCCATCTTGGTTTTTCAGTGTTCATTAGCATATGTTTTATTTTCCTGCTGTTCCATCTCTGTTTGCCCCTTCAGAGAGCAGAGTGACTGAGGAACAGCAGAATCCTATCATGACTATCATATACTTCAAATAAAATAAGGGGGCAGAGGACTCATGCTGCTTCAACTAATTTATTATGTTTGCAAACTAATACCAATTAATTCAGCTTTTGTGTAATAAAGTCCCTACCTAGTTACCTGTCCATTTAAATAAGTATTCTCTTATTGTAACTGTGTACATAGGCAACTACACTGTACAAGGATACATTATTTTGTTACCATGCAGAAATACTTCAGTTATCCTGTATTGTCAATCCTCTTCCACATTTAAATTGCATTTGCTCAGAAGGCTGTGCTAGAATCTTACAATACTCCAACATTTCTTATTGAGAAACATGCATTTCATTTAAAGCCACAGATGAGAGGGGATTTTATAATTACCTTATTTTGTTATGACTGTATGGCCTCAGGGTGATTAACAGTGTTAGTCAAAAATCCTATCCAGGCATGTATTTAATGATGTGTAATAAATAAATTATGTGTTCTCACAGAAGGAAGTTTGTAGTTTTTTTAAACATAGGGTAATAGGCTACCAAATATGAAAACTGGACAGTATTATTTGAAAATAATAATTTGAAAATTGGTATTTGATACTGGGGTATCTACCACATTATATAAATGATGCTGCATGGTGTAGCTATTTTGGAAGTCTTGTAAAATGCAGTGGGGCAACTTAAACATGAGCCATACACTAATTTTTTTGGTTGATTTTGCTCAAGTTTTTTGGTCCCTCATTTCCTTGCTAATTAGTTTAAATAAGTATTGGGTATGGGGCTTTATTGCCAGCTGAATAAGGTTAGAAAAGCTATAAAAGCTGAGTTGAGTTCATCCCTGGGGACGTACAAGCCTTTTGCCACCCTCAGTTTTGCTTCTGCTTGTCACAGGTGTGACTCCTAAAGACAAGACTCAGGGATGATGAACATTGGGATGTTTTGCCTGAAGAAGTAACCACAGCACCAAAGTCTCACTAGAAAAGATTGAAGTGGAAAGTGTAAACTGCTTGGAGCTGTAAGTATCAAATTAATTGGTATTTATGAAATCAAAAGTGCTACTTTGCTTTATCTTTTTTGGTTTTTTTAAATCTGTACAATTTTCTTCAAGAGATGTTACTTTTGTATCTTTACTTGTAATAGTACCACACATTCTTGTGCACTTGATTTTCTTGCATTCTGTGATTTAAAGTCTTGTTTGTGGCTTTTAAATTTTTATGTGCCACTGGCAGAGTATTCCTAAGGTTCAGATGAAACCTGTCTCTTATATGGGATCTTTGCATTACAGAAAAATTCTTGCTTTTTGGAATGAATCTCAAACCTTGTTCCCAACGTTGTCGGTTCAGCCAGATGCTAAATTTCTGTGTTCTGTTAATTTTGCCTTTCTGTCATAGTATAAGCTGTATGAGGTCTCTCAAATCACGTTGCTTTACATCTGTGTCATCATACTCTGGTGGAGGCATTAAAAGGATTTCCTCACACCAGGGTATGGGAACTGCCATAAGTGATCATGCCCATGCTTAGCATACCTTATCTTCAGAGAAGAATATAGTAAAAAGCCTCAAACTCGGAACCATTTCCATAGGAATGCTCTCTCCTAATTCCTTTTTGGCTTGGCACATTTATTGTAAATTAGTATCTTCAGTGTTAATGTTAATGGTTATCTTCAGTGTTAATGTTTATGGTATGGTAAACTCTAACTGAGAATTAAGGGAGTTCTGAAATCGTGTTGGAATTGGAGTTCATATATGGTCAATATTTACTAAGCAGGTCTTTGAAATACATTTTTTTCCCAGCAATTTCATGTTGACAATTACCAGGCCCAAAAGAGACAAAGTACTGTATCTCTGCATCCTTTAGAACATATTTTTGCTAATGATAAATTTGCATCATCCGAGATCTTGACACTGGCATTTTGATTTAAGTGTTCCTTGTTTTAGCAACATGCCACTAGCTTCTGACATGAGATTCTGTTAGTCTTATTTCTGGAATAGCTCAACATGGGTGTCTTTCTGGTTTCAGAACCCTCAGAATTCTTTAGAGTCCTTTAAGTCACAACCTGAGGGACTGAATTTATGGACATGTTTGCCATTCATTAATTTTCTTCCCTTCTTAGAACAGCTGACAGCCTTTCTCTGCAGTACCAAGGTTCTGGCAGCAGAAGCAGGTATTGAAGATTAAAATGCTGGAATTATAAAATTATGGATTGTTGAGCAGTAGCCTGCTTAAGGTTCCACACTATTATTCCTCATGATTTACTACTCATGGCTTTCTTATGCACAGATTTAGAGCTATTGAGCACCAGTTTTGAAATTAGGAAGCCTTTATAAAGTTTGGAACCATCTCAGTCAAGGACAAACCCACTTTTCTCATTAACAGTGACTTGCAGTGCAACAGCTGATGTAATGATGGGTGTGTATAAACAAATTGCTCATTTCCTAGCAAATATTCTGATACCACTGCCTTGCCTTCATTGCTATCAGGTTTCCTCGGGATGGTTACAGCTTTTACTTTTTTCTTTTTTGGTTCCCATAAGGAGCTTGCATAAGAGTCATGTGTATGTATAATCTCATACAAGTATTTCTGGTATTTGTCTAGCTTAGTCACAACATACACTGGATTTCAGGACTGCTGTGCAGAATACTTATGAACAAAATCAAAGTTATTATGGGCAGTCATGTGGTCTCTAAGGCAATAAGAGACTATTACATCATTTGGTCTTACTGCCTGTGTATAACAAATCGTTTTCCGTAAAAGCAGAAATTGCCTTTAATGAAAGTTTTTTGAGTGGGGAGGTCTTGTCCAGTTATTGTTTGAATCCCAATTGGTGGTCTTCTTAATTTTTTTCTTCCTTTGCATTGAAGAGCAGAGCATAGCTGTAAGTTGATCTGAACACCAAGGAGAGATCTGCTGCTTTGACTTTCCTCCATGTGGTACCTGTTCAAGGTGTTTGATCCACAAGTTCTCAGTGCTGCAATGTTTCCCTGACACTGTGGATTTTGTCTGTGTGTGTAAGCCCTGCACCGTGGAATCAGCAGGTTCTGGAAATACACAGAGGCCAGCAGACCCATCCACACTGTCCTCTTTGCTCACCTGAACCTGCATGTGGGGACAGCCTGCACATTAGTTTGGGACTGGTCCTGTTCCTGACCACTACTTTCTCCTCAGTATCCCCCTTTGGTAGAAGAAGGGTTATTGATCATCTATAAAGCTTGTTCAGCATGAGTAGTAAGTCATGAGGGAGAATAATGTGGAACCTTAAGCAGGTTACTGCTCAACAATCCATAATTTTACCATGCCAGCATTTTAAACTTCAACATCTGCTTCTACATCCAGAAACTTGGTACTGCAGAGAAAGTCAGCTGTTCTAAGAAAGGGGGAAAAAAATGAATAGCAAACATCTCAGCAAATTCAGTCCCTCAGGCTTGGACTTACCTGAGGGAAAGGAATCCCAGGAAACAGTGTCAAAAGCCTTACTAAAGTTGAGTTGAACATCTGCCACTCTTCCCTCATCTAAGGGAAGATTATCACCAAGATAATCACCATTGAAGAAGATTTGTAGGCTTATTAAGCATGATTTCCCCTTCATAAATCCATGTTTACTACTCCCAGTGGCATTAATGTATCTGGAAATTGTTTCCAAGATTAATTCCTCCTCGCCTTATTGTGGACTGGCTTCCTGTTGCCTAAATCCTCCTTCTCGCCTTTCTTGAAGACTGTGACACTTACTTCTTCTGATCATGGGGAATCTCTCCTGATCACCACAACATTTCAAAGATACTCAAGTGTGGTCTTGCAAATTCATCAGTCAGCTTTCTCAGCATCCATGGATTCCTTCTGTCAGGCTCCATGGACTTACATACACTCAGGTATTTTGCTGAGGTGAAGCTTTCCTTGCATCTAGGCATGATTAGATCATCAGTTCCATTGTGTTTCTGGCAAATATGTAATTCAGCACTACTCCCTCCTCTCTATGTAGAAATACACATATATATAAACTCATGAGACTCCAGCAACCTCTTCTAGACTTTTCTGTTCTCCTGTCAAAGATCTTCCTTAAGAGATAACTTGAATTTTATTTTAAGGAGTATTCAATAGTATTCATGTTATTAAAATTTTATTAGAAGTAGTTACACAGAAAAGCTCCAGATACAGAAAAATATTACTGTACTTAAGACTATAATGATCATGTTTTGGTCAAATCCTTATTGGCATTCTCTTTAGACTTTTAAAAAAGGTCCCAACAGAATATTGAGACAGCAATAGCTGTCCTGTGTATTTTTGATTAGCCCTTAAAATTCAACTAGAAAGAGAAAAAAATCAGCAGAAATCTCACAAATACCTTGGTAGGATGAACATCAGACAAGGGTAAAAAGGATCAAGAAATAGGGAACAGGATTCACACCACAGATCAATACAATCTGTTTTGAGTAATTCAGCTGCTACTTCTAACTCCTTTTTGCCTTTCAAAGGATGCTGCAGACACTACTTAAAACACAGGATGGTCTGGGATTCCTTCTGTGTCCTGTGAAATCCTAATAGACCAACTGGCAAATTATGGCTTAGATAAGTGGATAGTGAGATAGATTGAAAACGCAAAAGCCTTTGCTGTTTCGAGCCAGAATTGTGAGTGTTTTGACAGTTATTCATTGGATGAAGGCAGAGGTAATGAAATCCAGGACATCTTTGTTGCAGTTTGCTAGGATTATTTTGACTTTTGGCAATCCTCAAGGTGAATGTTCAAAATTGTTTCGTTTAATGATTAAGTATTACTTAACAGAAATCTGCCTACTATAGTAAAATTCTTCATCATAGTTAAAAGGATGGTATGAAAAATTTCACAATGCAACAGAAGGGCTATTGCCTTTGTATCAATAAAGCAGAGCAAGCATAAAATGAATGCTGTAACAGGAGCATGTAAGGGACATGATGGTGACTAAGAAGAATTTTTTCTTTTTAGAAAAGGATAAAGTAAGATGAATGAAAAATAAAGGCTAACTTAGGCTCACATAACCAGGTGAATACATTTGTAATACTCATTTTGAATATGGAGATCTCAAGGCAGTTGTTTCATGCACATTTTTGTGTACGGATTTTAATATTCATCCAGCCATGCACTGCTCTGAAGGGGACAATCTTGATCTAAGCCTGGAGTTGTTACTTTTGACTTCATTCTTTTGGTCAGTGCTGGAGAAGATAAAAGCTCTCTCTTTCTCAGTCTCCCCCAACTCCTTCCCTCCATTAACTTGATAATGCATTGAGTAACAGTTGGCAGCTTTGTGAGTTGTTTTGAAAGCTAAAAAAAACCCATTTTGTACCTTAGAGACTAAATGCTGCTTGTGAAATAAGTGATGCTGTATGCTTTGTCAGTTTATTGGCCGCTTTCTCACATGCTCTTTTGGAAAATCCCTGTAGTCCTCATGCACTTCTTCCCACCATTCCCTTCCCCTACTTGCACACTACAGAAGATACCTCCAGTTTTTCTATTGTCATGTTGCTTGAAAAGCTTTTGTCTTTTAGCATCCAAATGCTGTTCCCAGGGGATCTTCTAGAAATTGTTCACCCTGACTCATGTGAAACTGAGCTAAATCTCTTCCGATCAAAAGAGTTTAAAACTGTTTTTCTGAGAAAATGATGTCTGACACTGTAATTTCCATTTGAAAACAGCTAACATCTGTGGAAAGTACATAACCAATGCCTGAGGAATTTCTGCGAATTAAGTCCATGTCATGTTTGACTTTTTTCAGTTCTCCTATAGAAGAAAAGGGTGGGTGGGGGGAACAGGGGGAAGAAGCCTCTGACCCAAGACTGAGCTAATTTTGATTTCAGCATACCCTGGAGCATGAAGAGGTCGTTTTTGTTTCTGCTGTTTTTCTCTTTTTTTAGGACTGCTCTACACTTGCAGCACTTGTTCCCTTGTCCCTGGTTCACTGAGGGTGAGCCAACATCTTGAATACTGATTGAAGAATTGATTCAGTAGATTAACTCCATTTTTGTACTGCTCACACGATACCACTGATGCTGCGGGCTTTTCCCCTTAACTACTTTTACTCATCATTGCCCACAAATTTTTAGGGATATGGCAGATGACAGAATATTTTGCTGTTAAAGGAAAGGCTTGTTACAAAAGGTATGCCTGTATGCCCATGTGTAGTTAATAAAAAGGTTTATCTCCATCTACTAAATGATTCCAGTAGCCAAGACTGGGTTGTAATTTGGAGCAGTAGCAAAAATGATGTGCATTATGTTATTCTGTAACATTTTTATACCATTCCAGGAGTTCTGTTTGAAGACAGAGAGCTTTTGATGCCCTTTTATGTTCCAAATTTTCTAAACCAAATCTCCTGGTATTATCAGAGTTGTTATAAATTATACAGGGGAATGCAAGCTATTTAGCTGTTGTGATACTATCCAAAGGCCAGACACATCCCACTAGTAATTTGAAGTTTTGAGTACTTTCCTGAGTTGGCTAGGGAAATTTTCATCCATGGGGAAGCATGCACACTGCTTTAATTGAAAAGTGATTTCATCATGTAATGAGAGTGGAATCCATTCTGTTTGGACAAACTATGACTTCTTTGAACACCAATTATTTTGCACATCTGTCTCTTCATGTTCTCATCAAATTAAACTAAGAAATGGTGGTACTGTAATTCTTTTCTGCCTTTACAGTCTGAAGAGTTTTCTTACCAAGTGGTATTCTTTTCTTTGTACGTTCTGATGGTTTATCTTATGCCACACTCAAACTAGGAAATCTCTTTGTCAATTCTTTTTTAAAGCTCATCTGTGCAAAAGCATGTTCAGCATCTGCTTATAAAAATAAAAATGGCATATGCAAGATGAGAATATATTTCCAATTTCATAGGTATGTGAAAGGAGATTTAGATCCATTTTGATCCATACTGATTCTGATCTGGAATGCACAGATTTGTGGCTAAGATTCAGAGATTCAGTTTCTCACGGTATGCCAGTAAGTAGCTTTTAACTAAAATAAAAAGGGAGATTTTTTTTTCCCCCTGTGCACTGGAGAGGTTATAGCAAGACAGTTGCAATGTGAAAAGGAAGGAAAAGATTGAATGAATCAAATCCACAAATTATCTTCATATTCTCTCTTAATTGCAAGATTAAAATTGAAAATCTATGCAATGGTGAGCAGGCATGTGTTAATGTTTCTCCATATGTATTTAACTAGTATTTCTCATCATTGAATCCTTCACTTTTTCATTGGTGTAGCAGTAACAGAGCTTATTTAAAAACTTCTAGTTTTTCTATTAATTGATGCAAATTTGAACTTATTTGGAACAAATGTAATTTGCTATCCATTAAGTGTCCCAAAATTCTTATTTTTTTATGCCAGGGCATAGTCATGTATGTGGTTATGTGGCTTCTTGTGCCTTGCCAGTGAGGGTTTTATACTGTCATGTAATAGTCATCCAGAAGATTTGGTTTTGTGGTGTTTCATGCGTTTGCCATAATTTGAGAGCAGGTCAGGGTCCTCTGCAAACATCTCTGTGGTGAGCTGGTAGTGACTGCAGGCAGGTGCCAGGGCTGTAAAATGAACACAATGCTCAGAGTTCTCTGCAGTGACACCAAAGATTAACAGCTTGAGAGAGGAAGTCTCCTTGTTTGGAGAATGTCCTTGCATTTTATGGCTGATGCAAACTGGCAGAATACAGTTACTGACCTAGTAAAGTATTTGTGCAGTGATTAAACAGGAATTCATAGTTGAGGGTCATCTGGCACTCTGTGCTCCATTCAGGAATCCTTCAGAATTGTCCTACTCTGTGCTGTCAACCTTTCTCTGAAAATAGAGAAACAATAATTTTGTGGGAAAAGGTTTTGAAATGAGCTCTAAGTTTGCGTGCATGTTTCTGTTTGTTCACTCATGTTTGCTGTAACATAAACACAGATGCTGGTATTATTTGATAAATATTAGTATCAACTGTTACAAAAATACCTCACTGTTGCACAAGAAGAGATTTCCAAAATGTGCTATTACAACTGGGTGTACTCCAGAGAGTGTCCATGTCTCTGTAGCAGTTCCCAGCTCTTACAGACTGTCTGAGCTCTCAAAGACTTGCATTTTGGACACTATGCTTCTTGAAAGCTTTTCAAGATCCTGAGGTACAACAGGTTCAAGAGGTTCTACATATTTTCACAAAATCCAACTTTATATGAAAGTCTTGCAGGATTTTAAACTGGCAAAGAACTCAGAATTCAGTTTCTCAGCTTTTCAAATTATGAGACAGTTCCCAAACTCTAGGTTTCCCAAATACTAGGGATTTTTTAAGACAAATTATGTTAAAATGGGCTTTGTTCTGGACATGCGATGTTATAACTCTTCTGTGTTGCAGTTCCCTTTCATTTGGTAGACTGTTGGATTTCTTTAGCTGTCAATATTACTTTAAATTTAGAAATTTACAGAATTCTAAATTTTTAAATTTACAGAAAAGATTGTATTCTCCAATATTGACTTTACATGCTAGGAAGTATTCTGGTTCAATTTTTACATACATATATATATGAATGCCTGGAAAGATACTCTCCTACTCATCCCCACTTAATTTTGTTGATGTGATGGGAATGTTTTGGACAGCATAGCTGGACTATTTTAAAATGGAACTGAATTAGAAAGTAAGATCCATTTTATAGGGTGCAACCCTCCATAGCCACTTGGGTTTGCTTGGCTTGACTTTGGTAGCAGGGATGGCCACAGCAGTGGCTTCTGTGAGAAGCTGCTAGAAGGTTCCACTGTGTCCAACAGAGTCAATTCCTGGCAATTCCAAAGACAGATATGCTGCTGGGCTAATTGGAGATGGTGGTAAGGTCTCTTTGATAATAGATACAAAAAGAAATCATAACAAAGGTGATGGCACAGTTTAAATGACAGTCATAGGAGTGGAAATGAGAATACGTGAGAACAACTCTGCAGACACTGAGTCAGTGGACAGGGAAGGAGAGGAGGTGCTCCTGGCACTGAGATTCCTCTGCAGGCCATGGTGATGACCATGGTGTGAAGCAGGTTGTCCCTATGGATGTCTACCAGGGATGCAGAGATCCACCCACAGCCTGTGGAGAAGGTGCTCACACTGGAGCAGGTGGATGCCTGGAGGAGGCTGTGACCCTGTGGGAGACCCCTGGAGAGAGAAGCCCTGGCTCCCAGGCTGGAGCAGCCTGTCCTTGAGGGACTGCACCCCATGGAAGAGTGACCCACCCCACAGCAGTTTTGGGAGGAATGCTGCCCATGGGAAGGACTCTGGTTGCAGCAGTTTTGGGAGGGCTATTGCTTGTGAGATTGAGCCACATCAGAGAAGTTCATGGAGAACTGTCTCCCATGGGAGGGATCCCCTGAAGCAGCAGAGGAACAACTCCTCTCTCTGAGCAGCAGGAGGAGCTTCAGGTGATGAACTGACCATAACCCCCATTCCTTGTCTCCTGGTGCCACTGGGGTAGGTGGCAGAGCTGGGAAGGAGGGAAGGGTGAGGGGAAGGTGGTTTTTAAGGGCTTATTTTACTTCTCATTATCCTGCTCTGATTTTGTTAGTAATAAATCCACTTTATATCTCCAAGTTGAGCCTGATTTGCCTGTGATGGTATTTAATGAGTGATCTCTCCAAGTCCTTATCGCAACCCATAGACCCTTGGTTAAATTTCCTCTCCTCTGTCCAGGTGCAGAGGGGGATGAGTGAGTGGCTTTTGTGGGTGTCTGGCATCAGGCTTGGGTCAGCCCATGACACCACCACTGGCCATCTGGGCCACAGACCAAGGTCAAGACCAGTATTAAGTAACTTATGCTTGACCGTACAAAGCCATTTCTTTTAAGCTGTGCTTTTTTGCTAAAGAAAAGCACAGACCTTGGCATAAAAGAAATCTTCTAACACACATTTGAGAGCTACCTGTTGGAAATGTGCAGTTGCTGCTCATTTTTGAAGTGAAACATAATCCCTTTCCTCTACAGACAATATGCTTTGAGCATAATGTTTCAGAGTTGTTTTGATTAGATTTACAGTTGTTAAATACTTGCTCCAAGAATGCCATGCAAATAATTTTTTTCTAAAGATAGCATTTAGAGTTTATTTAATCCTGGGTTTAGTTTGCTTCAAACAAATTGTGCATGCACTGTTACATTAATCTTCATGTAATATAACTTCCTATTTTTTTATCCCTGGATACAGAAGACAATTATGACAAGTAAACATATGAATTTCATATTAATGTGTACAAGTCCTTTATTATAAATGTGCTGCGTACTTTACAATAATGTGTTTCTGTTACTTATTGGCTGCCTTTTTCAGCTTTAAGTGAAGTGTATAGTTCATAGTGTTTTTTAGATGTTTAAATCCTGTGCACAGTAGTGACAAGCAATGACACTTGAATGTTATTCACAGTATTCTGACCTAGATAAGCCTGCTGATGTCGAGTGCAAACTAATGTAGCCAAATTCAGCCAAAAAGTTTCTGGAAGATGTGTTTTAGGCCAAAATGACTCATAAGGAGAGAGGAAAAAACATGAATTATTTCCCTCCTGTCTTTGCATGCATTCATCAAATCTGTGCATCCTAGCCAAAGAACTAATTTTCTTATGCCAAGAAAATAATATCTTTTATTAAAACTAAGAATCTGGTCGTATTCCTTCATATAACTTGGAGATAACTTTTATGAAAAGTGGAGAAGTCGACAGTGTTTTGTTTTTATTATTTGCTCTAGTTTTTGCAGGGCTTCCCCTGGCTTTTTGTCGGAATATTTGAGAGATTGGTGTAGAGAAAGGGAGGAGGGAAGAGGGAAATAAGCACAGTTTAAGGCTGCACCTGCTGTCTCTGGAGTGGGCCAGATTCAGCGCTGAGCTGCATTCAGTTCAGTGTCCCCATTGTAGTGAGGCAGAACTTAAACCTTTTCTTTTTTTTTTTTTTTTTTTCTGTGATGAATTGAGCCAGCAGCCATGGGGAAGAATAAATTTTTCTATTTTAAGTAAAAGAGCAACAGCCTTGTAGGCTTTTATGCACTGCCTCGATACAAGAGCAGTTTGGCGTCTCCCTCCATTCTCTCCTTGGAGCTTATGCTGGGAGGCGCCACGAAATACACAGGGAAAAGCCCAACAGGCCACGGGCAGAGCCAGCAGGGCTTGGTGGCCGCCACTGTCCGTGTGTGGCTACAGGAGGAGCAGCTTGAGCAGCAGCAATCCTCCCGGCCCTTCCTGTCTCCAGAGACACGGACTGCGCTGTGTAGGGGCACACCTCGCTCTCCTGCCGGGGCCCAGCGGGATCGCCGAGCCCTTCCTTGAGGGCTCTGCGGAGCGCGCCGCGGCCCGGCTGGGCAGCCGGACGCGGCCCGGTGCTCTCCCCGCTGTCCCTGTCCCAGGTGTCCCCGCTGTCCCAGGTGTCCCCCTTGTCCCTGTCCCGCTGTCCCGAGGCCGCGCCCTGGCGGCCGGCGGCGGCAGCGCCCGGGGCGGGATCCCCGGAGCTGGAACGCTGGGAAGGCCGCTAAGGAGCGAGCCCAGGTAAAGGCGCAGGGCACAGAAAAATGGTAGATGTATTGAGAAGTAAGGAAGCGTATTAAATCTCTTTGAGATGGAAGCCAGAAGTGCTTGATAGAATGTGGCTGAGCAATGAGAAGCGGTAGCATAAGGGCATAGTAGTTTGTCCTGTGGCAATAATCCAAAATAAAGCGAATCTGTGTCAGATATGTGATATGACATGGGGCATGTGGTATTTACTCCTGTACAAACCCACTATAATATAACTTGGCAAGCATCAGAGAAGTCAATCATTAGCACTTCACTGTTATCTTCTGAGGTGAGTGCTTCTGCAAGATCTGTGATACAGACAGATCTCTCTTCTTCAAAACAGAATTGCCAATGGCATCAACATTCATGTTCTAAACGTATAAACAGATTTTGTATCCTATCCTAGTGTGTAGTAATAGACTCCAGACTTCACATCTGAGTTCACTAATCTGGACTGTGATCTTACATTATCTGCACAAGTCAGAACATATTGTGGAAAGAGACTGAAAGAGACCAGGACGTGCTGACTTCTGCAAAGGAAGATTGTAACAGAGTACTGAAAGACCAAGACTCAGTATAGCATGGATTATGAAGCCCACCTTCCAAAGCAATCTGAGACAGGACTGTGCTTAAAGTCTTTGCTCATATTTTAAGCATGTGTAGAATAATTGAATTATAATTGAGAATAATTTAGGCTATCCAAAATTCATTCTAATCATAGGAAAATCAATATATGCTAAGATTTATTTGATTCATGCAATTACTCTGCTAAAGGCTCATTACTGTCACATACCTTTTTGCTTCTGCCTGTATTTCAAGTTAATCAGATTGTGTTTAGAGATATGATGGTGGGAAAGGCTGAGGCAAAAGATGTTTGGAAGGCACGTTCAGAGGAAATCCAATAATAGAGAGGCTGTAATTGTGTTAATTACCTCAAGTGGCACAAAGGTATTGATAGAAGAGGAGAATAAAGTTGTTTTCTTCACAGACAGAAGCAATGTCTTCAGAACTTAGTAATTACATAGTGCTTGAAAGGCCAGTCTTTGGTTTTGCTCTAGAGACTTGATGAGGTGGGCAGATTTATTTCTGTTAAGATGTAACAATGAAAGGGAAGCTTTCAGGTGAGGAACCCATTTGATGTGTTGAGTGTTTGCTTAAAGAAGCTAGGTTTCTAGATAGTGTTCTAAAATATAAATTGTAGCACATGTCATGTGTTTGATGGAGTGCACCTGTACCAAAGTGGCTCACATAGACTGTGATCAACTATCTGGCCAAGTAAGTGGTTGGATGCTTGGGCTCAGGGAGCAGTAGTTAATGCATCATACACTACCTAGATGGGGGTAACAAGTGGAGCACCATAGCTGGTTATCTTAGGATAAACCTATTGGTTTAGCATCTTTGACACAAATTTGGATGATCGCTTGATACTCCTTAGGGCAGGGATGCTCCCACCACACTGGAGGAATGGGCTGACAGGAACATAATGAAATTCAACAAGCACAACTGCAAAGTGCTGTATCTGTTTGGGATTAACCCCTGCAGTGACACAGGCTGGGGACTGCTGGTTGGAGCAGCCCTGGTGAAAAGCAGGGGGATCTTGGTGGGCAGGAGGCTGCACAGGAGCCAGCAGTGGGTCCTGGCAGCAAGGCAGGTCAGCAGTGCCCAGGGCTGTATGAACAGGAGCATGGCCAGGAGAGTGAGGGAAGTCATTTCCCCCACTACTCGTCGCTTGGTGAATTACACAGCTAGGCAGCATCCAGTGTTGGTCTCTCACCCCACCCCCAAATTCAGGATAGACAACAATAAACTGGAGCAAGTCTAGAGAAGGGCAAGCAAGATGGTCAGGGACTTGCTCAGGTGGGATAAGGGAACCTAACAGCAGCCCTTACAGGGTTTCCCAAGAGGTGTCCAAGAACTTGGAGGCAGGCTCCTCACATTGCTGTGATGGGAGCATGAGAAAAAACAGGCATGAGCTAAAACAAGGGGGGTTTAGACTGGTTATAAGGGAAAAATGTTTTTCCCCTGTGTGGATGGTACCAGGAGCCTAGTGACACTCTGCAGAGTCCTTCCTTGGAGTCAGTCAAAACCTGATAGTTAAAAAATAATTTTAAAAGGCAAATAAAATAATACAAAGCCTTGGTAACGGGGAGGAGTGGCGCTGTGGAAAACCTGGAATTGTGTTGGTTCTTCATGTGGCAGGTCATGATAATGTTATCAAAACTGCAGAACTGAGTGTAGCAGGTTATTTGCATTACAAAGGGAGCAATAAGTCAATACTTAATAGAGACAATAAATACTTAATAGAGAAATTAAATAAATGGGATTTTGTTATTTCACTCCATGTTGTACAGAATTTTGGTGAAATACACTGCCTGTTAGAAAAGATGAGTCACTGTCTGAAATGATGAGTGTCACATGAGTGAGTGCTGAAAGAGTTTGAACTATGTAAAACATGTCACAGAAACCAGTTAGTCTGTCCACGCCTTTTCACTGAAATTCTTCTTTTCACTTTGTCTCAAATCCCATTAATTTGGAAATCTGGAAATCAGTTTGGGATAAGGACACTAGAATGCCCTGTGTTTGTCTTTTATGCTATGAAATGAGTTTACTTACATTTGACTAATAGACTAATGTGTGAACCCTGTATTTTTGATAGCGTGAGAGCTCAAATATTTGCTTACCAAAATGAGAATGGAATATTGGAAAAAAGTAATTACAGACTTCTAGTAAGTGGAGTTACAGTTTTCTTTTTTCTTTTTCTTCTATAAACAGCACATCTGAAAGAATGTTCCTTGGCATCTCTTTTTCCTGAAGGTCTTTAGAGGAAATCCCATGATATTTGCAAGAGAGAGTCCAATAATTGAGTCACCCATAAGAGAATGGAAATTATAATTAACATTTATATAGCATATTTTATGAAAAACACGCTTCACAAATAATTGAAAAACATTGCTGAAGTGTACAGTATCAACCAGAAATTTTCTGAGAAAAAGCAGATCAAGTGTACTGTAAGTCTTTACCCTTGGAGAGCTCCACATGCCATTATTGTGCTTTTCAAAGTGAAGACAGGATTTTGTTTGTTAATGTTATTCTTTGCACCTTCTTCCTGCTTTAAATTAGAGCAGCAAGGAGTTGAGGCACCTTGGCTTTTGCTTGTCAAAATAATCAGGAATGATAGGTGAATTGTGACTGAGCCCAAATCTCAACAAAAGCATATTTGTATTTGGAAACAGAATGTAAAATCTTGTCTCCTGCTCTTCTTCCTCTTCTTCATCTTTTCTTCCCATACTTTTGTTTTCGTTGTACTTGCTAGGACTAGACAAGCTCTGCTTTGCCCCCAGATGTGCTGTGATACTATCTTGTTGGAATCTCCATTTTTGAGATCTAACGCACAGAGAACCAGTTGAGGTAATCAAGTAAACTTTTGAGTGCTTGAATTTGTTACTTAAACATTAGCTTGGTGCTGAAAAGGAGGAGTCACTAGAGGATCAGAGGGTTTGTCTTTTCCTGTTTGATCTGCTTGAGACTTCTCATTCCTGCACTTAGCTCAGTATTCTTGCCTTTTATGTTAAAAGTGCAACACAAAACTGTCATTAACTGAATCTTCTTGGTTTAATGTTTTCCTTCTGAGGAGTCAAGGGATGGGTAATGTACTTCTAGGTCTGTGTGAATGAGAGAAACCTGAGGAATGTGCTAGGTTTGATAACTTTGTGAATGGAAATCAGATTCTCTCTCTGTTTCAATGGAGGAGAGAGTTGGATACCTGAGGAGGTAAATTGGAGGAGAAATTGGATACCTGAACAGCATTTATGGAAGTGCAGGGTAGTGTTTGAAGTCCCAGGAACTCCCTTATGTTCCCTTGTTTAGTTTTGCATTGTCAACATCCATTGAAATGGCAGGAGGATTTAGGAGAAAGGAAAGCAGAAGCTTTCCTTTAGGAGAAAGAAAATAAAGATTTTTTTTTTCTTTTTTCATTTTTCATGTAGAAGAGGTTTCCTAGGAAAGGTTAGTCCTGCAAGAAAAGAAGTGGACAAAATCAGCGATATTCTATTTGTCATCTATGGATGGTGCAGATGAGGGGACCATATTAGAAAATGAGAAGATGATATTATATAACTGATTCTTGTACTCCTGATGTATATTAAATGGAAAGTTACACTTGCATCTGCTTATACCAAAATGGTTCCTGACAAAGCTTGATAAGACAGAAGAAAATGCATCTTGGCATGGGTTTTTGAACTCTGGGCTGGGAAGGGCTGTGTTCCACAGGGATCAGAGGGAAAGGGACCTGCACAGTCTGCCAGGGTCTCAAGGGGAAGGTTAAATATCTGTATGGAACACCTAAGCAGAGAAGACATGGTTGGATGATGCACCAAGAAGGAAGAAGTAAGATGTAAGTGGCACCAGAGAAGCAAGTGTTTGTGAAAACAGGGATGGGACCATATTTATCTATGAGAGGGCTTGTGAGCTAGGCAAGTAATTAATATGTTTGTTTCACTGATTTCTCTGAGTAGAAGTTGGCCTCTGTGCATTTTTTTTGGAAGGTGTTGTGTAATCTTGTGAAGGAAAGTGAGTTTGCCCTAAGACAAATAGGAGAGTCCAGTTTTCACTAATACAAAGACAGCTCTGTGTAACCATGGAGCAATTTTTCTCATTATTCGTCCCAAGAGACAGTTACATCAAATTACTGATTTCTTATTTTTAAATTTTGAGGAGAAAAAATAGAATATGGTCTCTGGAACATTTTTGAAAATAGTACTTCAACTTAAAAAACAATAAGAATGACATGTTTTCTTCTTGTATCCATCTTTCTGCCATTTAACACTCTTTTGGTGTGTTGTTTTGGGAGACCCCTGTCTAACTGTATGGCCTTTCAAATGTCTTTTCATCTCCTTCTAATTGTACCTGTCTCATTTACCTGTTCAGAGTGTTCATATTTAAGATCTGAATCCTCCCAAAGATGCTTCAGGTAATAGTGCTTGGGGATTTTTTGGAGTCTGTCTCAAATATTGACTTTCAAGTTGCTCTTCCCAGACTTGGTTAGTGAATAATAAAAAACTTTTCCTTATGTCCAAATTCAGATAGTATGATGAGTCTGGAACACATTCCCATAGTCCAGCTGGTTTTGTTATAGCCGTGTGCTGTCCATATTGATTAGAAGAGCTTGAAATTCCTCAGGTTTGCCTCTAAGACAATGACTGCTGCTTTCTTTAGTGAAGTTCTTCTTGAATTATGGCAAACACGGGGTCTTTTTAAGTACCTGATTGATCTGATCTTTAAGAAATGTTCTCATATGTTTCAAGATATTATTTTTTATTTTAAACTACTAGTTTCCAACCCAGGTATGAGCTCTGTGATTTTCCCTGCTTATAAACACTATGGAAGCAGAACAATGTCAGGTCCAGTCAAGCAGGGAGTGGGAGCAGATTAAGCCTACTGAAGAACTTCACATATTGTAAGCAAGAGATATATTTAAGTTTGGTTGTTGATAATTCTTTTGGTTTGGTTTTGGTTAGATTTTTTTGTGTTATTTTTTTCCCCTTGGGGACAGCCTTGGGTTTTCTTTGTTTGTTGGGTTGTTCCTTGATTGGTTTTGGGGTTTTTATTTTGAGGCAGAGACAGAGAGAGCTATCGCTACTTAGTTGAATAGATTTAATCTCTTTGGAAACTTTTCCAGATACTGAGACTAAATTCTTCCTTTTCTTCTGCTTTACCCTTTCCTTCCCACCTTCTCACTTGTGAGTGGGACCAAATGCTGTGCTTACTTGGCTCATTGTAAACCTGGAATACAACAGCTTTTAATGGAAAAATGGAACAACTTTTCTATCTAAAGTTATGAAACTGGTGAGAAGATCACCCTGGAATGGGAAGTGTTGCTTTATTCCTTTCAATGTGCGTTGTACCCATTAACTCACCAGACACTTATGAAAGGGAAAATTATAAAGTATTTTTAAATTGCCAGCACTAGATACAAGTGAAAAAATGACATTTAGATTTTTCAAGTCCAGTTCTTTTTCTGAATAAATATTTACAATGCCTGTTTATAATGTCATGTCAAATTAAACTAGTATTTATTTTGCCTGGACGAAAGCCACAAGTAGCCTGAATTAACCTTAAGAAAAATGTTGAGATTGCAAAAATACTGAGGTCAATATAGCAAACAGTTCTCTGAGTACTGCAAATGCTGTTTTTGCAGTTTAAGTCCAGCTCTCTTGGATAAAACAGTGAAAATGTCTCTCAGATCAGTTTTCCATTAACAGAAAGTTTGATACTCATAATTTTATTTTCATGAAATATAAGTAATAAAATGGTAATGTGTTACACTTAGTGATGGAAAAGATTTTGTAACAAACTCCAGAAAACTATCACAGGGGGAGGCTGATAATATTTTTTTATGCTAATTCTGGTTTTGCAGTGGGAGTGAATGATGTCATCCTGTCTCCTCCCACTGTGTAAACTCAGCTCGTGTCAAAGTGTTGCTGCCTCTTGTCACAGAGAGAACGGTTCCCTTAAATGCAGCTGCAGTCCTTCTGTGTGGTACCTGTCAGAGCCATTCCCAGTGCGAGGTTGGGTTTGTGACCATCATGTCAAGATTTGTCTGTCTGCTTGTCTGTGGATATATTGCACTAAATCTGGGAAATACTCAGAAATTGCCAAGAGGCAAGTAGCTATGAACGACTTTCTGGGGGTTTGTTTGTTTTTCTGTTGTGGGACTTGGGGGAGTTTTTAAAGTCTGTGTTTTGTTATGGAAATTTGCTTTCAACGTGTTAGAAATGATTAAAGGTAATAGACAAGATGAAAGGAGGTCAGGGAAATGGGCAAATCCCGGTATGACAGCAACCTTAAAGCTCTTGTATAAAATAAGCTCAAAAGTTTTCATGGTATCTTGTGACTGTAATGAGAATTATCATGACAAAGTTACTGTATTTAATGATTTTATAGTGATTTGGACAGCAGTGTGCAGGTCTGTGGTTTAATATCTTAAAGACAATGTGACTTGGAGGCACCCTGTGCTGCTGGTGGAAGATTTCAGTTCCGTCTTTGAAAGAACTTGTATACTCTCCCTTTATCTCTATCCTAACAATTCAGTAGGAATTGACTAGTGTTGGGCAGGTTGCATGCATTTTGAGGGAGAGAAATATGACTGATTAAAATTTATACAAGTAGAAAAAACCCTCCAAACTTGTGTGAATATTTGTTTACCCATTCCTTTCTCCCAGAGTCTGGAAGTACAGTAGATTTGCAAAGCTGGCAGTGATCTCTTCTTCTCCATGGTTATATGACACATGTAACATTGGCATTTTAATAGTATTTTATTGCTTACTGCATGAAGAGCAGTAAGAGCATAAAATTAAAAGAATATTTCTCTATCTGGATGGTAAAACACTTTGTAGTGCCTTGGCATTAAGGCAGCAATTTCACAACTGTTTCTGTGCTGCACGTATTGCTCTCACTTTGTGGCAGTGCTTGCCTGAGTCCACTGTGCTTTGTAATGCATTTCACATCTGCATTCTCCTGCAGCCACCGACTGCAGAAGAACCTGTGATTCAGTTATGAGAGTGTTTATTGACAAATAAGCACTTTGAGGGCTTCCTAGGAGATTCTCTTTCATAGAAGGGAAATCTAAAGGTATTTTGGGGAGTTGAGGTGATTTTTGATCCCCACCCCTCTTTAAGATACTTTCTTTTTCCAGAATTTCATTATTTTTCTTTCTTTCCTATGATGATGTTCTTTTGAAATTATCTTCCTTTTAACCTCGTGTTCTGGAGCCAGTGTGGAGATTTTTTTGCATACTGGTAATAGTAGAACAGTGTGTAGTCTGCAAGTAATAGATATGCAGTTCAAGTCAAGCTAACTCTAAGAATTTAGTTTTGTCAAAAAAGGACTTAAGAGAGGATTATGTTGACCAGACAGGAATCTTGTATGTGTTGCCTAGACTGAGGGAAGGAACTTTTCCAGTGCTTGTCTTTTTAAATGATTTCACTGGCCTTTCTGCTCACTACTGTAGAATAGTGGCTCTAAGTTTATGCTAACTGTGAAATTCAGACAAAGCTTCTAATCCACTGCAAGATTAACTCTGGCATGCATTTTTTCTGTCCTAAAATAACATTGCAGAAGTGAAGTTCTGTTTGCCAAGTGCATAAAACTGCAGGTGGAAACTTCATTTCTTTTCAGTGAAATAACGTTTTTAAGATCCTCCCATTGCAGTCTAATTCTTTTGTTTGTAGCTGCCTCTCCAGTTACTATTTTCAAATAATGCATTGAAAACACAAGTGTATTAGTACTTAGCTGCTATCCAGAAATGTTGAAAGGATTGTCTTCTACAGCACTGTCTTGTTTGATAGGGATTACAGACTTTTTTTTGTAAGCAAAGAGAATGTGTGGATCTTAAAGTGTTTTAAAAATGAAAATATGTACTAGTAATATTCTGTTTTAAGAGGGCTTCTCTGCCTTGCTCTGCAAGCTTAAATTCCAGTGAACTCCTGTGCTCTTTAAGTCCCAAAGCATGTAACTGAGGTTTCAGAGTCACTCTTGCTCTCTGGGGAGCAATGGAATCAAGTTCATAACTTGAAGGAGAGCAATCTGGCAAATTCACTT
Organism: Ammospiza caudacuta; assembly: GCF_027887145.1. Lineage (NCBI taxonomy): Eukaryota > Metazoa > Chordata > Aves > Passeriformes > Passerellidae > Ammospiza > Ammospiza caudacuta. The sequence continues at coordinate 17,213,538 of NC_080594.1, read as the reverse complement.
TCTGGTGGTGCAGGTACTTGTGGGAACAGGTTATCAGAGTAAATCTTGCCCTTCTTACCAGCACTTTGCAATTCTAGTGCTCAAATCTTCTCTCCCAGAGGTGAAACACATTGACCCCATGTCTCATGGACTGGGATTTCCTTGCACTGGTACAAGGTGGAAGGAACATCTTGCCTCCTGCAGCTGCAAAGGAACAGAGCCAGCACAGTGACTTCCAGAGCTGTTTGAGAGACATGTGCAAATGTGCTGGTCAGAGGGCTGGAACACAAATTGCTTCCCTTTTCCCAAAGTGTTTTTGTACTTTCACCTCCATACGTGTGTGTTTTACTAGGATAAAAAAGGAAATATTATTGCTGCTCTCAAAAGTGTTTTTTTATTAATGAATTCTTTCATTGTTTTGACATGAAAGATTAAGGTATTGTTGGAGGAATAATAATGACAAGTGAAGACAATATAATTGGGGAAGGAAGGCTGATGGGTAGTGTGTTCTAGTAAGAAGGCAGTGGTTTTTTTGCACTTATGTTTGTGTTTCGTTTGAGGGATCAGCTGCTAAGAAAATTCTGCAGTGCCTTTGGATGCTGAGTGAGGGATCACAGAACATCAGAGTGAGAGATGGTGGTACCATTACAGATGACATTTCATCCAGTATTTCAGCAGCTATCTGTTTAACTTTGTCTAGCCTCTAAAGTTTTCTTCTAATTAGAATTTTTCTACTTATTTTTCTCATTATGCCATTATGCCAGTGCCACCCAACGTACATGATTCTAAAGTTCAACACTGCTGTGCTTTATTGATGGATGGCAACATGCTCTAATTTTTATGGTTCTGCATAACAGAAAAGTTCCATTCTTAAAGAGCTCAGTATTGTGTCTCTAGACAGGAATTAAGTACAGACAAAAAGACTTCTCTTTAGAGAATGAGTTGGTAAGCAGATCATCCCAGATCTGAGACAGAGATGAGAAAACAAAGCCACAGAATCCAGAACAAACAAGTTACAGGATGTAATCCCCGAGATTGTACTGCCCTATAAACCGTGTTTCATTGTCATCTTTCCAGTTGGAGCTGATACAATTGTTGAAGGAACAACTGAAGAATAAGTTTTTAGTGTTTGGTAAAACAGGATTTCATGTTTTTGATTTTGTCACTTGACTTTCCAGTTACAGCACAGAGGCACATGGAAATGTGGTTTTTCACTAGAATCTTTGTTTGTGATAGCTTTGTCTATCTTCAGGTTCTGTTTTACTTTGTTAGAGCTGAAAAGAATTTGGGGTTGATCCCTTCTTATAAAATTTCAGTTTTAGGAAGTTATTTACGAAAAGAGTCTCAATGTTTTTTCTGTTTTTTTTTTCAGGGGATTTTTTGACATATTTCTGACCACTGTGGTTTTCCTACTATTTGAATTAGTCATCAGGTACAGTGGAATTCAGGTCCATCCTGGTTCTACTTTCCAGGACTCAGACCTATCCTACTGTGCTGTCTAGGAAGGACTCAGGAAACCCTAATTTGGCTTTCTCCTGGTTGCTGTCTTCTTAGGGAAAGAGAATATGGACTTGGCATGTCTTAGGGGACCATGTGAAAAAGCCTGATTTACAAACTCGTGTAGGGAAAACCAGATCCAAAACTTCCTTGTATCTACAGTTGTCAGCAGTGGGGTTAAGTGGGAAAAAGAATTGTTTTGCACTGAGGATTTGTTTCTTTGTTTGGAATCCTGAATACGTTTGGTCTGATATTGTAGATAGCTACTAGCTAATATTTGTACTTAAGGTAATTATAACTGACATGCCTTTTAGAGTGAATGCTTTATTTACAGTAGACTCCCAAACTTTGACATTTGAGAAAAGGAGGAGACTAATTTTATTCCTAGCTAAGTTTGCTGGCTGTGCTATGTTACGTAATGCATCTTACTAAGCTGAGCATGTGTTTTCATTTACTAGTGTCAAATAGTTAAAACAATGTGGAGTTATTGCAATGTATCACAGTTATTATATTGCAACAGCCAAACTTTAAACTTTTGTGCTGCCCCCTCTCCCTTCCTGCCTTTGGTAGCAGTAGGGTGGCAGGGCAAAAACTGTAAGACAGGGAAAAGTCTCCTGGAAGTTGTGGCTTTTGAGCATGCAATGAAGCTGGCGTATCAAAATATCACAAAAGGATTGAAATGACGAGTGGTTTATAGGTTACTGTCCCCATGGTTTATAAAACATCTTTCTGGGAACTATTTTTCAAAATGCACAATGCATTAACCTTTTAAAAAATGTTCTTGAGAAGAAGAGCCAGTTTGAACCAAATTATTCAACTTCATTTTTTGTTGTGTCTGGAAAAAGAAGTGCAAAATTAATTTGGGGTTTTTGTGAAATATTTTTCTTATGTTTAATGACACATAAGTGACAAGTCCAACAGGAAATTTAAAAGGTATCCTTTATCTGGTGTCAGAGAGTGAGACAAGGGTTTTCAGTCACTAGGTATGTCGTGGCAAATTTGGCTGATTCTTGCTGAGAGTGAAAACAGCCCATAAGAATGTAACAATTATAGCAGTTCATTTAATCAAAGTTATCTTATCACGCAGACAGTTGTGTCCTAGGCTTGCACATAAACATATCAAAAGCCAGTACTGAGTGTCAGGCTTCTGAGTTCAAAGATAATCTGTAGTACCAGAATTCCATTTTTGTATTGGCACATGCAGTGGTGCAACATTGTGATGATACATATGGGTGGATTCTGCCAGAATTAAATTCCACTGCATGTGAATGCCTCCAAAATGATCTCACTGCTGGGTAATCTATATAACCTTCCACCTCTGCATTTTAATTTTCGTTTTCCCAAGTATCTCTTTTCAAACCTTATTTTTCAGCTCTCCTTCATATAATCTTTGACTCTAGCTGTTCCAGAAGGACAAGCTACATAATTCACTTGAGGGGAGAGCTTTAGGCTAAATCCTGCTGCTGCTGTGGGGCCAGACCTACTGTTTATGGATGGTACAGTCTGTGTATCTGTTGACTGATAATACAGTGAATGGACAATGGGTTTGAGCCTTCTTGGACCTTTTGGGCTCACCAGGTGTGCACTGCATATGGCAACAAAAACCTCTGCCCGCTCCAGGGGGAAAAGATGGCTAGCAGTGACCTGCCATAGTCAGAACTGTTCATGCAGCTCCTAGAGGATTTATTTTCCTTGGGGGAATTCAAGTGCAGACTTGAAATTGTTTGTGAGCAAGACAGATTTGTTGCTGTGGAACAGCATTCTTGACTGCTGCCTTTTACAGAAGACAGTTGGAGTCCTCCTCACTGGCATGGTGGATAATGGTGAGACCAGAAGCAGGTATTTGTGCTCTGGACAGCCTGCAGCCTAAAACAGGTGCCATTAAGCATAACAGCCCAGTCTGCAATGTCTTCCCAAGTGAAAAGGGCAGCTGGAAACAGGCCAAATCCTATTCACACTTGCTTGGCAGGCCTTAGTTCAAATGGTCTTAGTTAAAATTGCTTTTTCTACAATACAGGATAACATGTATGTAATGCTAGTTTGCATTGTGAGATACGTATTTGCCTTTTTGGGCTGTGAGATGGTGCTTGTGAAGATGGCTACTGGCAGCATCATGAATGAAACCAGTGCGTGGGCAGGGCCTGGGCCAACTTTTCCTGTACTGCCATCCCTCAAAACAAAACAATGATGTGCCATTTTACTCTGGCTACATCAATTCTAAACCTCCTCATTTGAGCAAACTAGAGTGTGTCATATCAAGGGGAAGAAAAAACAGCTCAAGTTTTGAACCCATAAATGAATTTCTACTGTTCATGAAGTCGTGATTGTAGTTATGGTCACCAGAACTGAATGCTTTTGCACTCACTGCTTCACCAAAGTGATGTGATCAGAGTGTGCAGGTATCCAGGCAAGGTTGTGGAAGGATGGTTGCATTAAGAATATCAACACAGTCTTCACCCATTCAGAGCTGCTGAATAAAATGCTGGTGAAGAGTTGAGGCTCTAGCTACGAAGATTCTAGACCTAAGGGCAGGGAGTAGGGAATGCTCTTCTATGAGAGGAAAACTACTTTCTTCCCGGTCTGGAGAGGAGTTTTACTGCATTTCTTCAGAGGTTGGTAGACAAAATATAACCTGTGTTCTCTAAAATGCTTTGGAGTTGTTGCTGAGGTCCATCACTTTGCAAGAATTTAGTATTATTTACAGCATCTTCTGGAAGAAAAATAAATGAGGCAAGTGAATCCATAAATTATTTTTAGACTAATTGTAGCCATGGCTCTTATATTAATACTGTTTACCTTGAACAAACATGTCATTAGGGCTCCATGTGAATAAATCCACTTTGATAAAACCCAACTTATGACATGCATAAACCTCTGTGTGTGATTTGATTTTTATTTATTTTGTGTGTGTATGGGGTATGCTAACACTAGGGTGTCACTGCATGTACTTAAAAAGAAATTGTAATTCTATACTCTTTCTCAAGCTGAAGAGTAGATAGAATAGGCAAAATAGAATCTCAAAGTATGAGGGAATTATTTTTTAGGGCTATTCCAGAATTTAATATGGTTCTAAGGTTTTGCATTATTCTTAAAAATCTGCTCAGGAATAGCATGATTAAATAGAGTGGGAAAAGATTCTTTCCAATCACCTGCAATTGTGGCATTAGTTTATGAATCTATAAATGGCCACAGAATGCTTGATATGAGTTTACATAATTAATACTTTGGGAACCTGGCCAATTTTAAAGGACTGAGAGTGTATGTGGGATAACATTATTTTTAAACTCACATTTGGAAAAGACTTTTCTTCTTTTGTCAGCTGCTTGCAATATCTGCCTTATATTAATTATTCACTTTCATTTTTCTTTCTGTGATGGAAATGTCTGGAGTAATTTTAGAACACATAAAATTGTGGTTGGTTCAAAAATACACATATGTGTACTTGAAATGTCCCAGAAGATAGTTTTCTGACTCCGAAGTTAAAACATTTTCTGGCAATTTAGATTACCTCATTAGCACGGTTCAAGCCTATACATGAACAAGAAAAATGCACACTGAGAAAATGACAAGACTTTCAGACTTTATCACTTGTCACTGTTCTTTTGAAAGCTCAGTGTCAGTACAACATGAACAAACACACTGAAAACAAAGGCAGGGGTGCAATAGTCTGAAAGTTGATAAGAAATTGAGCTTTGAGATAGAAATAATAGAAATAAAACTGCTGTGTGACCTGAACGTTTTGGCAGAGTTCCATTCTGTGGCTCATACAAACCCTGAAGTAGTTGGATTAAATGGCAGGGCAGAGTTTTTATTTATAGCACAGTGTGCAGCTTGCTTCACAGTCAGGGAAGTGGCTGCAGTCAGGCTCAAGAGCCATTAATTCCCTTGGTTTGATGGAGAGCTGACTCAGGTAAAAGTGGTGAGGTTTCATATTCAGCTTGAATCAACAGGTCTCCTTCTTCTGTCATAAAGCTAATTAAGAGACATTTACTGTGTGAACATGTCTGTGAAATTGCTCCACAGTGACAGCTCATCATTTGCTACCTTACAGATGAGCACTAGCTTTTAGCTATGATCTGACAAGCACCAATAGTGCATCCCTTCAGCAATCCTTCCTTCTCTTGGTTGAGTTACAAGGAGCACAAGAACTGGCAATTCTAATAGAAATGTCTTCTTGCTTGTGTTGGTTATGTAACTCAGTTGCTGTTATGGAGTAGGAGGTAATTTATGTCCTTTGTGAATCAAGCCTGTATAAACATAAGATTTTTTTTTTCCCAGAAGATTAAAATGCTAATTATGCAATTAATTTTAGCTGAAGAACTTGTTTTGAATTGTTGGCAGATTTGGGGATTTTTACTCCTAACAGAAAATCTGTGCTCACCTTGCACACAAGTAACCAAGTCATGAGTGTGATTTCACACAGACTCTCTGGTACACTAAGGCATACCCGTGCACACACAAATGCAGTGTGAGATCTTGCTCATTTGATTTTGGTAAATGCATTTCATAAAAAATTGCCTTTTTAAATGTTTCACACTTTGATCAATCCCCTGTACTCTCACAATTTTGGTAACCTGATCAAATGGCAGTTGATAAAAGCATTAGTATGTTGTTAATGTACAGCCATGAATTCTTAGAAAGCAGCTTCTCAGTAATGTAGCAGATGTTTGTGTTCCCTTTCCACTCAGAAATACTTACAGCAACTAGCAAGGGAGATGATATGCTATTATTATACTTATTTGAAGGCAATGTGAGGTTGCTCATAGTATTAAGGATAAGAAAAGTTGCATATAGGGAATAGATAATATAGGGAATAGATAATCTCATTTATGCCCTGTTGAAACTTTGGGCATTGTGAATAATTTTTTCTGTGACGTGGCCCTTCTAATTTTTTTTCAAATAATTTGTTTTTGCAGTATTAAAACACTTGTCAAAAACACTGGCACAGGGAATACATCTTATGTGAAGATTCTGAAGTTGTGAAGCATTATTTATGTGCTTAATACACTCTTAAGTGAGAGAGCATTCCTTGGGAATTAATGTAATCTACTGCACACTGGGTTACAAGATCAGTAATGAGAGAGACATAGCTTCCTACATACCATAAATTCTCCATGAGCATTTGGATAAATGCCTGAGAGAAGTACAAGTAAAAGTGCAAAGTCAGGCCTACAAGGATTGCTTAGCTGATGGTGTGCATAGATGTACATGCCCCTATCCCACCCCAAAGTTTTCAAAAGCCTGCCTTTTGTGTAGCTGATAGTGTTCTTCATTGGCATTTTTCTTTCAATGAAACACCAGCTGGAGAATTTATTTTAAAAAATAATATAGGCATAGGAAGATAGCTTGGGAAGAGAGATTACTTCCTGCAGCTTTCTTTGATCTCTGTAGAAAAAAGGCAATATGGTGAAAATAGAGCAGGTGATGTAACAGATAAAGAATTTGGAAATATAGTCAGAGAGCATGAACTTTATGCCATGTCCTGGGTAGGAAGGGAAATATGTGGGAGAAAAGATGAAACACCTTCATTATAAAAATAAAAAAAACTATTTGTCTTATCTTAGCACTCCATTAATCATAGACATAGCTTTTATTTTATGTCTGGTACATTTACTAGGATTGGTGTCCATTATTGTCTATTTGATTTAGTGGATAGCAGATTTAGTGGAACAATTTACTTCATATTTTAGTTTTCTTAAGATAAGTTAACAATGCCTCTGCTTCACAGTGTGTTCATAAAGCTGAAAAAGAATTTCTGTCAAATTTAGGAATTCTAAACATATGATGTATTTATTAGTACTTTTTAAATTAAAGATGTAATTCGTTGCTTCTTTTCTCCAGATGTGTTTGAACTGTAGGATCTTTCCTTTGATATCTGCAAACTCAAAATGTGGAAGAATATAGAAGAAGATTAAAAGGATCACCTCTGATTTTTCCTAATCTGTTGGGGTTTTTGTTGGGTTTATTTTAAAGTAGTAGTAAAAAGCCAGGTCATCAGTCCTGAGATCTGTCTCATCTAATGGTGCAAGATAAGATATATTTTCCAGCTGGGAAAACTATTTGCAGTTGGAATCAATCCTTATAGGATTGGCTGCATCCAGCAAGTGTCACAGACATGTGTGAGAACGTTCAGTTTGGAGACCAGGAACATAAGTGAAACCACTTTATTTTGACTGCTCTTTTGGAAACATAGGGCAATTTTTTAAATTTACATTTCGTTTGTTTGTTTGTGTCTACAGCTTTCTAAACCAAAGGAAAGTAACTGGCTGAAAGCTTTTTTGACTCCATTGACTAGCCCAATCAATAGAATTTAATATTTCAGTACTGCTTTTGTTACTGACAGAGTTTTCTTACTCTTTCTGAGTTTAGCATTTGATATACAACACTGCCCAGGAATTCTTATGTGTGCTTCAGATATTTAATTGCTTTATCATCTGTCTGCTTTTTAAAAGTGGGGAATTTATTCCAAAGTTAACACAGAATATTGCAAACACCTTTGCCAAGTGCCATTCGGAGCTGTTAATCCTTGCTCTATTTGAAGTCCTGGGTGTTGGGTGTTATTTGGAGCAGAGAACACAGGTATTTTGGGTGATCATGTGTGGGTTGCAATGCTGGAAGTGGAAAACAATTGTGACTTCAGAAAAAGGATAATCCCATTCCATTTCCATATTTTTGCATATTATTTTAAAGATTCTTGCTTCAATTATACCCAGCATAGTGGGGGGACTTATAAACAGAATATCACCTATTTCTGAATGGGCGTCAGCATCTAATTTTCCTTCAATTCCTAAGCAGGTCATTATGGACAACTCATCTGCTTCTATTCTTTTCCACAACCCAAGTTCTTTCCCCAGTGTACACAAAGCACAAAACATTCTCCCTCACTGAAGTGAGAATAGGAATTACACTGGATGTTGCTCAAGAACCAGAAAGAGCTTCTTAAGCAATATCAAAGAGGTATCAAAAGGGACTTGGACTTTTAAGCACTGACTGCAATTCTTTGAGCCCAGTTTTCCATCTCCCCTGTAATGTAGGCATTTCTGCATTTGTCCAGTCTGACAGGAAGGATACCTGTGGAAATTGTGCCAAAGTTGAAGTAAATGATGTTCACCCCTTTCCCATTGTTTGCAAAGCCAGGAATAACATTACAGAAGGCAGCAAGCTTTGCCAGACAGCCTGGCCTTGGTAAATTTGCTCTGGCTGTTTCAAATCACCTTCTTGTTTATCATGTGCATAGGTGGGACTGTTCCTGGTGACTGAGCCTAGGGACAACAGCTTGCAGTTTCCTGGATGCTCTTTCTTGCCTTTACTCAATCGATTGCACAGAGATATTTTTCTCTTCTCCATAATAAATAAATCTTACTTCTCCCTGGCAGTTCTCTTATGCCTATATATCTAGTGAAGAGACCATGCCTTATTGGATTTTCATTTTCTATGTCTTAGAGACAGGAAGTAGGATACTGGGATTCGTGCAGGACACTGAGGAGGGCAGCCCTCCTTGATGCTTTATGGTATATACTTAGATGTGCAGAGCAAAAGCAGTAACTATTGGAAAAAGAGCATTTTTTGCAAGGAAACTTAGGACTGAAATGGACTTCCTGAACTTATTTTGACCACTTCATTCTTATTCTCAAGACCATTTGTTCCAGAGTGTATCTCCCTGTATCAGTTTTCCAGGTATATTCCTTGCTGCAGTTTGTCTCTTCTCTTCACAAATATGGAGCAGAAGTAATTTATGCTGCTTTTCCTCAGGGCTTTGTTTGTTTGCCGTGTGTATTTGGATACTGTTTTCATATCTGTCTATGTACTTTTCCTCCAAGCTCAATGACTCCTATTTTCTCAGGCTTCTTTCCTGGGTAATATACTCTGTACCTCTAGTCATTGAATTTGATTTTTTTCCTGAATTTATCAAGATGATCTGTTTTGCATTGCTTATCTAGTGGATGACAAACTATGTATTTATCCATTAGTGATAAGAGACCTTTTTAGAAGTAAGAACTAACATAAAAGGACTGGGATCCATTTCTTCAGATTTCAAATAGAGAAGGCAACAATTTTGAAACATACCTAGACATGTTGGGGATTCTGAGACTCATAGATTAATTTACAACTGAAGGGTTGGAAGTACGTCTTGGTTTCAAATTTATTCTGTTGCTACAGCTTGTAAATCCTCCTAGTTGTCTAAATACTACTATCTTTAAGCAGGTTTGTCCCTAAAAAATAACCATGTGCTTAATCAGAGAAGGAGGTAAAACAAAGTTAGCTTTAAAATCATCTAACCCCATGTTACCGAATACTCAGCTAAAGACTTGCTCCTTCATTTGCTTGGATTCTGGCAAATAAGGTAATACTTATCACAGAAGAGGATTTCAGTGTACGACTACCTATTTTGTTCTATTAATGCAGATAAACCTGCACATTTCAATTTATTACTGCTTGAAGTTTTTTAACTGTTGATTTGGAGCTGCCTTATTGTAACACAGTAGAATTTATACTTTCTGGCTGTTGGTTATTTTGATATTCTTCTTTTGAATGATTCCTCCCAAAGTGTTTCAAAAGATCCCCTGATGAATAGTCACAGAGTGGAAAAAAAATTAAGTATTATGATGTAATAAATGGTGATGACATGTAAGGAATAGACTCCAAATTGGCTGTTGGAAATGAGTCCCTCACTACAACCTGGGTACACAGTAACTCATAAAGTAGATTATCTGTGCACTCAGTGATAAACACTACATCCTGGATTGTCAGGTGTAGTGTCCTCACCCTTCTCACAGAACCAAAGATGGCTGCAGTTCCAGACTGTTTTTATTAGGCCTTCAATTTTCGACTCTTTACAAATCTTTGTAAATTGGAGGTGCTGAAGGAAGTGGAGGTGCCAAACAGTGCCTGGCACTGAGCAGGTAATGGCAGTGATAATGAGCACAGTCATGGGAGACTTCCTGCATTCAGGTCTGTGGTCTTTAATACCAATTGCTTCAATACATTTGAAGTTTATGGGCAGAGCCAGTCCAACAGCATCAGAATTCTTCACCTGCTCAAGTTCTTAGTATTTTGTTGAACTTTTCCTATTGAGGAGAGGCTGTTAAAGAAAGTCCCTGATTTTATTCAACTGATCAACTCTAAAGTATGACCACCTTGTATGAGGCCAGGTCCAAAGACCACATTTCTTTTTTGGTGTTTCCATCGGCTTTTTAAAGGCTTAAAAAAGGGATTTAGCCCTAGAAAATTTGTGAGACTCTCCATGCTCTGCACAGTCTTCTGCTTGCCTTTACTGAATATATTTCAGCAGAATCTGTCAGGTTCTTTGGCCAGGACACAGTTTTCTCCATAGCCCAGCCTGGGTGGAGTTGCCTTGGACTTGTTTCCTTGGACAGGAGAAGGAGCCAGGATTGGAAAGACAGCTCTTCTGGGCAAGATGCAGTCACTGTCTCATCAGCTCTGTCCAGGTGAAATTACATCCTGAAAAATACATACCAGGCCAGTCTGGAAAAAGCAACAACAAATAATGAGCTTTGAGAGAAAAGCCAGGGGAATAAGGCCCTGGATAACCTAAAGACATCAGATCAAAATTAAGATTTATCCTAATACAAATAAGTGATCCATAATCTAAATTGAAATAAGAATTTCAAGTTTCTTTATTAACAAGTAGTTTTTGTCTTGTCCTTTTAAATTTGTACACTGGTTTTTCTTTAGAAGTTATCTATCAAAAATTATTCAGCTTGAAGGAGTTTCAAAGGGCATTATGCATTGAAAATAATGAATAGGCTTGATTTTGTCCCTATCTTTCAAAAATGTTGAAATGTTCAATGTTGAATTTTATAAATTTTTACCATCAAACACCAAACTAAGTTTACTAACTGGACACATAAAGGAGCTGAATTTTCTGAGGTTCAAAATAAAAATGAAACAGAATCCCACAAGAGGAGCCAGGGTCAGGTTCTTTTAAATCATACCAAAGAAGTTTTCAGAGGTCTAACTCCTCTTCCCTTTTCTAGAGGTGCAGGCTTGGTTATTTTCAAACAACAGTTTTCTTCCTTGTTTTCAGTTTTGTTTTGTATTTTAATAAGTGATGGAAAATGACCTGCAGAATGGAAGATGGAATTGGGGGTTGGACCACTGAAATGGGATCCCAAGGTTAAATCCAGACTGTTTTCAGCTTTTCATCCTGAAAATAAGGACAATTACTTTACTAAGTCAACTAAGAAGTAACTTTAAACCAGCATGTTTAAGGAGCCTTGTGAAGGAGATAAAGATGGAAGTGGAACTTCAGTGAAGTTCTTGAATGACCTGAAAACTGGTGAAACAGATGGCAACATTTGAGCAATGAATTTCCTATGTACAATTGTTTCTGTACCTGGAATAGAAGCTGGAATTGCTAATACATCTTTACCTCTGCATTGACCTAACTGGTCCTAAAATACTAATGAATACAGCTTATTCACACAGTTCTGAACTGTAATAACCACTGGAGAGGGAGTGGCAAAATAAGTTTTAAAACCTTGTAATTTTGTAATATAAATGCTCTAACAATTCTCCTTCAGAAGTATATGTTTAGTTTATAACATTAAAGAGCAGCATATTTTTGATTAGCATTAATAAATCTAAATATGCATAGCAACTGGAGGGAAAGGTGTGAGTAACCTTGGAATAGAGCTGTGAGAAAGGATGCAGGAAGGGATGGGGCTATGAGGACCCTGGGCCCTCACAGGGCATCTCTTCCTTTTGGGTCACTACCTTCAGCTGAACACCAATATTGAGGAGTTTCCCTACTGCATATTTCAGCTACTCCTGAAATTCCTATTCATTTATTAGTGAATTTCTTCAGTATGAAATTAATTTAGTAGTGAATTTCTCTATAATTTAAATTACTAAAATGCCCCCAGATATGAAAGAAATATGGAAGGAATTACAGTTTATGCTATTTTATTTGCTGTGTGCATTCTGTTAAGAATGTTGATACATCTAAGAAAAGTTGCCCTCTTTGAAATGAAAGTAGTTCACTTCAGGTGGAAGTTGAGAGCTCAAGGGTTAGGTTTTTGTAGATAGACATGTTTGTTTTGTACTGCTGCATGTTGACAGCTAATTCTTCTGAAGCAATGTTAGACTTGTGTAGGCATAATAATACTTTGAAAAAAATGATTGGGGAACTTCATTTGCAAATGACAAAACTACATGCAAGGCTGTTAGCTCACCCTCCCCTAAAAAGGTATTCTTGGTTGCCCTCTTCATATGGTACCTACTTTAATCATTCAGAGTATTTGTGAATGTGAATTTCATGCTAGGAACCTTAGTGTTTGATGTAATCTCTTATGAGAAAGGATCCTCAGCTATCTTATTGGAGAGTACAAAGATTTTCTGCAGAAGTGCAGAGTAATTTGGCAAGAGGCGCTGGGCACAAACTGGAATACGGGAAATTCCAGTTAGATATTAGGACTTTTCTTTTAAACAGAAGTATGCTAAGCACTGAAACAGATTACCCCAGAGATGTTAAGGAATCTGTGTCCTCAGAGGTGTTCAAGACTCAGCTGGATGTGGCCCTGAGCAGCTTGAGGCTTTGAGCAGGGAGTTGAACTAGATGACTTAGAGAAGTTCCTTCCACCCAAAGTTATTCCATTATTCTGTGCTTGTGGCTGCTTTAGAAGTGTCTTGTTTATTGTAGTACATAGAAACAGAACTATTTTTAAATGTTTCCCATTTTAAGATATATTTGGGTTGCAGCCAAACAACCAATATTTCTCCATGTTTGGCAGCCAAAATAAATACAAAAATATAAAAGAGCAGAAAAGAAAAGTTTCATAGTTTTAGATTATCATTGAAAACTTGCCTGGTGGTACTATGACACCAGATTTGGAAAAATCAAAGCACTGCTGTGAATGATTTGGATAAATGAGGTAGTGCTCACAAATAGATGGTGGTAATATATTTTCATAAGGCACACTTCATCTGTCTAGCACTCTGGGAGGCAGTGCTGGGTCTTGCCTTCATGCCCCTTAAAATCTTTGAAATAGTGGAAAATAAACACTTCCAATGTAAGGCAAAAGGAATTCTGGCAACAAAGCCAAATTTGGTGTAATACACTACAGCTGTATTCACCCTCTAGTTCTGTAGGGCAGAGTTCAAGGATCCTCACTCTATGGATAAAACAAAAAATAGGACTGTATTTGGTCACAAGAGAACCATGCACACCTAAAGCACACAGCAGAATCCTGATGTGAGTGAGAGGAACACCTAAACTTTTAAAAGTTTCAATATATTCTTGCCTTTGTTTCCTGTTGCCTATGCATTCCAACTAGCCAAACTATGGTGCTCCCAGCTGGATTCTTTGAGCCATTGGTAGCTATTTTCTTCTTTCTGAAGAGCTGGTGGTGGCTGGTCCTCTGATGATGCAGCTGATTCATTATTAAGCTGTTTTACATTCCCTCCTAGTACAGGCAGGCTCCTTTTCTCAGAGTGAATCCAACACTCCAAGTGCTCTGATGCACTTAATGTTGTGCTTTTACTTCAGATGTGCTTTGCACAGTTTCTCCTGCTGATCTTGGCCATCAGCTGACTTTTGTTGAAGAGAATACTTGCAGATCAGTGTGGAATTTCTGTTGGCAAGCATGGGGGGAAAGATTGTGTTTCGGAGGCAGCCATAGATCTCAGAATCTTCCATTTGGAAATGGGCTCAATGTAAAAGAATTGCATTACAAATGCAAATTCTTAAGACCAGGATTTCACTAATAAATGCCAAAACCTGACACAAATGAATGAAATTAGACAGCATCTAGTTTATCATTTGAGTCTTTCAGCAGGGAAAAAAAGGTCTCCCGGATTCCTAAGACAAAAAAAAAATTCTCAAAATCAAATAGATTCTTATCATAGTATCATAAGAATTAAGATCCTATGATTTCCCTTGTCTATTCAATCATATTTAATGAATCTTTATCTGAGTGATGATTAAAAGAGACATATTACTCAGAATGGGAATGCTTTCCTGGTTAATTGTTCAAAACACTGTGAGATCAGCACAAGTGAAATCTATATTGCTAATATGCTGACTGGGGCAGTCCCCATTTACCAAGATAATTTATAAATAATTTATATCTGCCTTGTTCCAGGCTGGCCCTCTCTTGATTAGACTGGCAGTGTCTGTGCAGCAAGTAGGATTGAGCTCTCCTTGTCCTTGGTTGCTCCACTCTGTACACTTCCAGAAACTGTCATTTATTCTTTTACCAGTTAATATTCATCCCTCACTCTCCCTGATTCTGGAATGCACACAGCCCACGAATAGGAATGGGGTTTAGTCATATGAAGTGTGGCATCTGTGTTGTTGCTTTAGCAGTTATTTTCCCTGAAAAACATGTGGCCAACTTAAAGTGAAGAAGGAGATTTGTCTGCTTGCTCTTCACTGCTCTTTGGGTCCGGTTTTAGGAAAGACAGGTCCTCCTTGCTTAACCTGATCTCCTCTTATGGCAGGGTCACACACTTACCGGATGAGAAAAAGGTTGTGGATATTGTGGATATCTTCACCAGGCCAAATGCTGCACCTGTCTCATGACAACCCAAAGCTGCCTGGTCAGAAAGGACTTGGGTATGCTGGTCACCAGCAGCTGAGCACGAGTCAGGGGGTACCCAGGTGGCCAAGAGCCCAGTGGAAGCCCATTTATCAGCAACAGTTTGCCAAGCAGAACCAGGGAAGTGGTCACCCCCCTGCACTTGGCACTGGTAGGGCTGCACTCTAAATTCTATATTGAGTTTTGAGTCCCTCTCTACAAGAAAGATGTTGAGGAGCTGAAGCATGTCCACAGAAGGGTCACAAAGCTGCTGAAGGGACTGGAGCAAAAGTCTTATGAGGAGGCATTGAGGGAGCTGGAGAAAAGGAGGTTTGGGGGGACCTCATCTCTCTCTCTACAAATCCCTGAAAGGAGGGTGTGGGGGCCAGGTCGGGGTCAGCCTCTTCTCCCAAGTAACAAGTGACAGGACAAGGGCAAATGGCCTCAAGTTGTGCCGGGGGAGCTTTAAGTTGGGTACTAGGAAAAATATCTTCACCAAAACATGAAACATTGGCACAGACTGATGATGTTTGAGGCACGATCCTGGGAGGTATTTGAAGGTTGTGTAGATGTGGTGCTTGGGGACATGGTTTAGTGGTGGACTTCACAGTGCTGGGTTTATGGTTGAACTTGATGATCTTGATGGTCTTTTCCAACCTAAATAATTTTGTCTTTTTTTTGTTTTTTCTAAAGTCTGCAATACTTTTTGCCATCGCTGTACTTAAAAGTAAATTAGCAGAAAATGACCTACCCTATCAAGACAGGGTGGTGAGGACAAGGATTTATTTTTTAAATTTCAAGTGCATCTCCTTCTTTCCTGCTCTATTTTCCTTTTTAAAATAAATATATATATTATTCCTGTTTATTTTCTTCTAGAACTGTCTTTGATTTTAAAAGCTCTCATGGTGGTTTTGATATGCTAGCTATAAAAAAGAGGTCTAAAAGGTATTATCTCAAAGCTAGTACTGTTTTAGGATCCCATTTGAACTTTCTAATTGCAGAAACCTCACTGAGTTTTAAGGCTTTAACAAAATCAAGACTCTTTGTCACTAATTGACTGCTTATGAATAAACAACGGTATCCATCTATCTGAAGTCAGACCCAGTTGAATAAAATCTTGATACAGAATTAAGTCTTCAAATTGATGTAAAGTACAACAGAGATACATAGATACAATTGTGGGGAGAAATGGTTTAAATTGTTGTAAATTTAAAATTAAATAGATGTTCTCTAACTTTTTTTAATAAATTCAGGTCTAAGGCTGATTAAGAAATTTATTATGGAACTCAAATTACCATATTTGAATTAAGTTCTGTAAGTCTTCTTTTATCCTTAGGCATGAATACTCAATAGTGAGCAGGAGACCATCATTTCAATGATGCTTAATGGGTTTTGAAGAATCCATAATTTAAACAGATGTAGCTCACTGTCAGTCAGAGATAAAAATCCTAAACTTTGTTACCAGTTTTTACTAAGTGTCTTTATGAAGCCTGTTTGGGGTACTTGAAGTGTGTTGTGTTTTCTTCCTGGTTTGTGCTGTCTGGAGCCCTGTCAATATTCAGAGTTGCCCATCCTCAGCAGTCTGGTGTACTGAAAATAAACGAGCTAGGATGTCACAGAGATTAGAAGCCACTGCCACCCTTTTCCCTGTGAAGGTATTGCTCTGCTGAAAATGCCAGAGAACTGAATTTTCTAGAAGCCTTGCAGTCTTCTGGAACCTGGCAGAGTTGCCTTTGGAAAACTGTGACAGTTTCCTGGCTGAATGATTTTTCTTGATCAGTCTTTAGATAAAGGAAGGGAGGCAGATGTTTTCCATCAATTTTACTTGTACGCTTCTTTCTGTAAAGGGAAGAGGCATAAAGTGTTGGCTTTTGGCTTTACATTCTGTGTGCAGACAACTGCAGATGCTCAAATCATCTACTAAAACAAAGTGAGGGTTTTGGTCACTTGGCAACTCTAGTCATTAGAATTTCTCTAAAAAAAGCAGGGTATGTTGGGGTGATACCAGAGAATCAATATGTGCTTGTCTAGAGTAAGTTGAATATCAGTCTGCAATTACAATTATTGAGAAATAAGAGAAAGAGAGAGAAAGGGAAAGAAGGAAAGAAAGAAAAAGTTTAGTATCGTTCTATCCTATTATGCAATGATATATGATTTATCATTTATCTCAATATATCATTCAATGATATATTATTTAACATTTATCTTATAGGTGTTCTTCAGGATTTAGTTCCCAAAGCAAAATGATTATCTGAGAAATTCTGGTTTTTCCTGATAAGTTCATTTCAACCCTCATGTTTGAACAGATGCCTGAAAATCTGCTGGGGATAAAAATGTATATTTTGAGAATGAGAAGAGAAATAACAACAGAAAATGTACTAGCCCAGTACTGGTGTTGTAAGTTTGGGGGAAAGCCAGCAATTCAACAGTTCTGAAAATATGATAGGCCTAACAGTAACAAGGGAGTACTAAAATTGTACATACCAAGGAAGGAAAAGGGAAAAGCCAGTCCTCCCTTACCCCGGCAAGAGAAAGCCAAAACACCAACTTGTAGCCTAAAAAGTTATTTATTCTATTGTGAAGTCATTCTCTGTTGCTAGAAGTTAAATTTTTACAGATGGATATACAAGATGTTTCTTACTTTATGTGCTGTTCCCCTGGAAAGCATAAAAATGAATGTTTAAAAAGAGTTTCTTCGTAGTTTTGAGTAAAGTAGTTATGTTAGTTAGGTGTCCTGGTATAATTCCAAATACAAAATTACATTTCCAGCCCAACATAGCAGGAAAATTTTAGAAGATTTATTTGGATCTAGTTGCTGTTTATCCACTAACATAATTTTTGAGTGTGATTAACTGATTAACTTAGTTTTAAAACTTCATGTTTTCTACTAATAAGCAAAAAAAAAAATCAAACAAAAAACTTGGACATTTAACTCCTGTGGGTCTTACATATGGCTAATACTGCTATAACTCTTGCATTTAAAGGAAAAAATACTTGCATTTTTTCCACTTACTTCATGCATGGTTTTACTACTGCAATTGTAGATGTTAAAGCAAATGATAATGCTGAACTAGTGGAAAAACAGTCATGTTGGCAACCACTCTTATACATGACTGTTAGTTCACCTTTATAAATACATTGTGTTTCTAGGAGACATCACCTATAAGAAATTTTTCAGTTGCATGCTATTAGCAAATTAAATTGTTATATTGTCATGTTCCATTACTGAATGATGGCAAGGCAATGCATTCTGATCTCCTCTTTTTCCCCTCTTTCCCCAGTGAAAAGGCAGAGCCTGAAGGTTCAGATCAATGCCACAGATGACACTGTTTGCATGAGGTTTCTTCGACCAAGTCAAAGCACCAAACTAGAAGGTTTTGTCCTGGGTTATGGAAGCAACTTCTTTTCTAATCAGTACATCCCTTTACCTTCAGAAGGAAAAAACTATATAACAGAGCTTGGTAAGACATATTTGCTTTGCATGCTGTTGTTGTAATGAATTATGGGAAGAGACTGAGGAGAATATGAATCTTTTGTTCACCTAATTTTTTGTTTTATTGGGTTGTTGCTCACGGTTTCTTTGTCTTTATAAGGTTACTGTCAAGAATTTCAGTGGAAAGTGGAATTAGCAGATCCTTCAAGGAGAACAACTAGTTCTTGTTGTCTGGAAATTTTGCTTACTGGTATTTGTTTTGGGGATTTTTGCTTTAGTGAGAGCCTGCACTATACTTGAACAAATCACACGTCAGATGGGATGGTTTGCCCAAAAATGCAGATATAAAGGAGACTACAAGGAAGATGTACATGCTTTTAACAAACAATAGAAAAAGCAGTGAAAGAGTCTGGAGAATTGTGTGGTTGATAGCTTTTGACAGAAACATTCATATTAACGTGATGCCTCTTCTTGTAGGGATCTACTCCAGGATTGCATGTTATAGATTAACCTCTAGCTTCCATGTCAGAAGGTACCGATGGAATTCCATGGGCTGTTTTATGGAAGAGATTAAACCATGTCATGAATGCTATATCCTGTTATCTGGAATAGAGAGAAGGAAGACTGAATTATTAAAACATTGATTTATCAGGATTTGACCTTTTGAGAAATCTGTTAAATCCCTAAGGATTTTCCTATTGATTTCTTTATGTTTTTCTAGCCTGAAATGAATCAATTTACCCTCATCATTGAAATGCTTGTGATCTTGGTGTGAAGCAAGCTGGAGGAAAGGATGCATGAGCATACAAGTAATAATTGCCATGTTTTTGATGTGTTCAGTTAAGGCCATTGTGGGTGTCTGCTCCAGGCTGAAACCTGCAGAATAAAAACTGAAAAAATAAGATGTTAGACACAGGATAATTAATAAATTGGAGACTGATAGGATCACTGTGGCAAAAGTTAACTTTCCTTTTTGTGAGTTGGTACTCCTGGGATCTCTCTGTAATTCTATCACCCATCTGGCATACCTGATTCATCCTATGTGTAACTTCTGAATCAGTTTTCTAAGAATGATGTACAGGATTTTCTGTAGTATACTGTGCATTAGGCATAACAATGCCTGCTGTAGGAGTAGTGAGGATTAATTTTTGAGGATTAATTTTTTTGGTACTCGGAGATCTTAAGGAAGAGCAAAAAAAGGACTGAATGTAATATTGTGTAAGATCATTTTAACTCCCTATGTAATAGAAAATTTTATACCTAATGTTTTGCAAAACTGAAAGTTCAAGGTCACCTGGAATTTCAGCTATATTGATATTTTGTAGCTTTAACCTTAACAGTTAATGGCTGGACTCTAGGCACCTTTCTTTAGTTCCACAGCACATCAGAGCACTGACCATATGCATATCCATTTGCTGTAAGGTGTCTGGAGAGGGAAAAGCACAAATGTTGAGGAATGCTCTTCCTTTATGGTTATTTCAAAGGAGAATAATGTCAAAATTTTATCTCCCTCACGCTAATAGAAATTGTTAGTTTCCTTGCGACAATAAATCTATGTTTGTGACTTCTGAATGTCCAGTAACTAAACATGCAAAATGCAACATAATATAGATAGCAAGACAAGCATTTCTAACCTTCAGAAAAATGCCACCTTTGAAAAGACAGGAGTAAAAGAAGTTATCAGCAATATGTACTTCATGTGGCAAACATTTATTTGAGGCAATTACCAGTATGTTTATTGGAACTGTTGCTTTTAGTTGAGAGGTTTAGGGTTTGATTGAATGCCTTGGGGACTTTTTATTGGAAGCGGAGAGTGCATAATCATTCCATTTCACAAATATTAAACACAACATTAAACTTCAGCTTTGACTGCGCCTTCCAAATATGTATGGAACACGAGCTAAAGCAATAAACATCAGTTGTGCTTTGGCTCTACTTTAGAGTGACTTGTGTGGCAGAAATGAAGACAGAGATGATTGCTAGCACACTCCCTCCTCCCCATCATATTTAGGGATCAGTTGCTGGCAGAAACTGGAAGAACTGCAGAATGGTTTGCAATTCTAGGAACAATGAGTAAGTTTTATTGTGGCAACCAGAGACCTCAGCTCTAGCATACACTTTATATTGATTTTAGAAAAAGCAAGGTGTTGGAGAGGGACAATAAAAATACTCTCAAGAAATATGCCAAAGATTTAAACCCTCTAGACTCTATTGCTGAAAAATTTCAGATTATCTTTGTACTCCTAGTACAATTTGATGAAGTTGGCCTAGTATGTTGTCTTCATATTAAAACAATGTACTTTTAAATTTCACACTCAAGGTTGTCAATCCCATGTTCTAGATATTCGGTGATCCAAATGCCACTGCACACTCTGAAAATAGTCTTCAGTGTGTTCCACACATTTTTCTACAGTCAAAACTTCTAGGTTTAGACAAAAAAAAAATTAATTTTTGCCCTGAGAACTCCTTTTTGGTTCTCTCATGCTTTGACCTATCCGAATTTTACAGAAAGCAGGTGAGTTTATAGGCTTCCCTGAACAGTGATGGGTGTAGCTTTTATTGAGCAGACTGTGGAAGAAGTGGTTCCTTCCTTGTGATTTAAGGATCACAGCCTTAAATCAGTGAAAGGTAAAGATGAGAAATGGACGTTTAAGGGCATTTGTTACTCTCTGAAAGGTTTGTGTATTTTTCTAATGCATTAAGGAGCAATGCTGTGGAATATAATCCCCTGGGAGAGAGATTACATCCAGGAAAATGGAAGATCCATGAAAGTGGATCTTGTGCTGGTAATATTAAAATTGTTTATTCTGTGAAAATTTTAAAGGAAAAATTGTACAGATATGCAATCAGCTGTAGACTCCCAAAAAATATGGGAGCAGGAAATAACCGTTCTTTAACAGGGAAGAAAAATAAAAGGATGAAATAAACAATGCAGTACACTAGAACAACACTGACAGAGTCAGAACACAACCTGACCCTGTGGGTCAGGGTGTTGGTAGCAGTCCAAATGGAATTGTGGCTGCAGTGCTCCTGGTGTGGTTCTGTTGGAGCCGGGGGTGGGGGGGGTCCTGTAGAGAAGGATGTATTCTTCTGAAGATCCAGTGGAAGAAGAGGCAGCTGCTGTTCCTCTGGGGAATCCAGTGGGGAAAGCTGCGCTGGTGTCTCAAAAACTTCCAGATTATATCTGGGTAGGAATGCTTGGCTCCTTCCTCTGGGTGGAGCATCTCACAATGGGATGTTATAGTTTTTATCAGTCATGCAGTGACATTCAATAGCCTGTTATCAGCAGGTGTCCCCTCCTGAGGGAGGAGTGGTTGTAATCACTCAAAGAGAGAGAAAAAGCAAACTGCCCACTTGACAAAAGACAACTGCCATACAGATGGTAATAGAATATGCCCTGCCTGGCAATCTGGAACAATGGTAAATTTTTAGCAATCCCTAAATACAGATTAAGGACTTGCAGCCTGAAGCAAAAAAAGACTTTGTTTTGATTTCTGAATCCAATGGTCCATGAATTGTAATGATGCAGTTGTAACATCTTCAACATTTGTAACATCATTCTTGTATTTTAAGATTTATTCTAAGTTCATCAGTCAGTTCATACTTATATTGTGTTACTTGCAAGTGCATACTGGCTGGGCCCTGAATAGTGTGCTTGAACAGAAGCAGAATTTCCTAGCATTTTGTGGTGCCTGTTGGTTGCCTGCTGCCACTGATTTGATAGCCTAGCTCAAGGCATGTGAAAATGCTCTCCTTTGTTAATCTGATATGTCAGTGGCATGTATTTTTGTTACATTCTGGTTGTCTTCATAAGTTGTTAAGGTGGGTAATAGAAGTTTTATTCTTTTAATAATTTAATTTATTAATAAAATAGCCTATGTTTGGGGGATTACACCACTAATAATGAGGCATGGATTTATGGAGGAGCACTTCTCTGGTACATGTGGGTGTTTTCCTAGAGTATTTTGTGGTTAAAGGATTGAAGGTGGTCACTCTTTGGACTTTATTTCTGATCTGAAAGGAGTTCTTAGCCAAGATATTTGTTGTTCTAGCCTTGAAGGGGGTTAGACAGTAATAGATTCAGCAAGTGGTCATAGAGTAGCAGCCCTCCAAGAACGGGTTAGGCATCAAGGAGCTGCTAAGATTTTCCTAGCAAATTATTTCAAACTTAACTTGCTAAAGCTTGCATTGTTTTTTAGAGATCCTTCATTTATGAGATTTTGGATCCTCACTGATGGGAGACAGATCTATGTTTTGCATCTTTATCATATATGTCTCTGTTATATACTGATTAATGGTGAAATGGTTTTGGAGGCAGATGCTGGATTCATCTGCCTGCATCTGTGTCCAGACATTTCAACATTGATCTTAATTACATAACTATCCTTTTCTTACTAAATACAATTCAGAAAAAATAAGAAATATTCAGTTGCAAACAGAATTGTCTGTTTTCTGTGGTGTAGTTTGCTTTTATTTGAGGCTATAATTTTATTTTTCAAACAAGCTTCACTTCTTGAATATATTTTCATGCAAATAGCTGTTCTATTCTGTGAATCATAATTACATCCTGTGAAACATCCATATTTTTTTGACTGTCACATTTTCCTACCTACCTCCTATTTCAGCAATTTATCTCTTAAGCATTACATGAATTAGTGCAAATTATGGTTTTATTTGAGTTCTGGTATTCTGCAGAATTTTCATTTTCTTCTGCTGTATTACCTCTCCCCAAGATTCCTGCTTCTTATAGACACTGATCTGTCTATAAGAATCCATGGAATGGATTATGACTATATAGGCATCATAAATAACACAGATTATCATGAAATATTTCCTGTAACTTGACAGAATTTAATACATGGGTGAGGCCATGTTTGAACGCCCTGAAAATGAATTGAGTCATAGTGGCATCAGATGATTTCAGCATTGTGATGATGACTGATAGTCATATTTCTCAGCAAGGCTGAATCAGTGCAGAAACTCAGTAGTCTTCTGAACTTACTGAAAGAAATGTTGATTTGCAGTGGAAGACTAAGAAGGAACTCCCAGTTCTAATGAGTCAGGGCTCATTATGCGATATTGAAAAAGCTCTCTGCATTTTTAAATTTCATTTGTCTTGGATATAGAATGTATATCTGCCCAAAATAAAAGCATTTCAAGGCATGTGTCCTCCTGTCTGTGCACAATGCTTTGGTACTGGGCATCAAACCAATGAATTTAACTTAAATTACAGTTGCTCTGATCTTAACATCTATATAGTAGCATGGGTGGTTGTGCTCAGGAATCATGGAATCATATTTCTAAATTAAGATATAGCTTAAACACAGTACAGAAACTTATAGTTGTATCCCATGTATTGAGTGGATTTGTTTAAAAAATTCATTTTCTGATTTCAGTTATAATGATCATAATATTGTCCTAAGTTCAGTGGTTCTAAAGAAGTGGTACTTTTTAAACCTGCCTCTTCTCTAACAGCCCTCTGTCAACATCTAATCTCAGCCTGTTTTCCTAAATGCTTCCTTTTGTAGGTTGTATTACAGTCAGAAGAGCTATGAATTCTCTGGAAAATGGCAATGTGTTGTATTCTTTATTAAGGCAACATTTGTTAAATTCACCAAAATAAAGCTTAATGAACAGCATAAAACACAAAATATTTCCACAGAGAACACTTTGTTACAGAACAAAAACATCTGCTAGAACTAATGAATCCTGAAAACTGCCAGGTTTTGTAGATGAGATGTCCAGTGAGGCATTAACAGTCTTTGTGTATTGCCATATTTTGTTTAGCAGTTAATCTCTTTCTATACTGCTACACAAGTAATTTCAGATTTCAGCCAGAATTAATTTTTCCATTTATGGAGCAGGGAAAAACTGTTTCAAAGTATTTAAATAATTTTCTTTCAAAATTCTTGGACATTTTACTGGTAAACCCATACATTTTTAGTTTTGAAGACTGGCTTTGTAATTCTTGAACTTTCAAGGTCATGTTTTAAAATAATCCTGTTGAATACTTCGTGAGAGTTATAACATCTCACGAGTGGGCATAAATGCAGAGCAGAAAACTGAGTTTGTAATACAGGGAAACCAAATTATTTTAAAGTGATGCTTATTTCTGTTTTTCAGTCTCAATACAAAAAATATCCAAGTGGTTACACAGCTCCCATGCTTGTGTACCCCTCTCAATAACAAAAAACATTTTTTGTAAGTGAAGATGTATTTGCACTTTTGGGTTCCTTTTTTTAATTAATTCTTTTTCCACGCTGCTTTGAACAGCTATTTTCAGTGCTTATCTTGGGTATTTGGTGCAGATGAAACACATTTAAAAAGACTAATTAAACAATTAAGGTACATCCACAGTATGGGTTTCCAGTGCTTTAGGTGCACAGAATCAGAGAAGTTAAGTTAGAGTGGTTTTCCCCACACTGGCAGAACCTTTTCAGTAGTACAGCAAGCTTTTGGGTTTTCTGGTACTGCTTTTCCTTTCTCTCTCTTTATAGAAAGAGTGTAAGAGAAAAATGAATGATTTCTTAGCAGTTCTGTTTAGCTGGTAGAATTTAAGGGGCCTCTTACACTGAAATACTCAGGAAATTTAGTCTCTTATTTATACCGTACATTTAGATAAATGTATCTAAACTAGAATAAGAATTCTATGTAGACTAATCCTGTTTTTTAAAAGCTATAGTAAAAATAATTTTGGTCAGCAGAGAGTGAGACAAATTCTGCCTGTGGATATCTTGCTGGAGTCTCCTAAGACAACTTCTCTCATGTTGCAATTAAGAGGGAGTAGAGCTTGGTTTTAAATAATTAAGAAAGCCAGAAATCTCTGACATCTGGCTTTAAGTGTAAGGGAAAATCTTATATCTGAAGAGGAGTTCCCCCAACTAAAATAAATATCTCAACCTTGTTTTAATTGCATCATTTATAATTTTGGACTCAATGAATTTTAAAGAAAACAGCCTGATGATCGTGAAGACTGGACAATGTGTCAAAAATTCACTATTTGACTTTTTCTTAAAAATTTCAGATTAATCTCTTTTTCAAATAAATAGCACATCTGTACTAATTCCTTTTTCCTTCATTTGCAGATGCAGAGCCGCGGTATTTGGTTTCAGTAAGACCAGCACGTGTTTCAAATAACAAGAAATCTTGTTCAGGTATTTTAATATTACTGCATCTCTTTCTGAAAATATTTGAAAGAAAACACACCCTTCTGCTGGGTTTCTCTGAAAAGATGTTTCTACCTGTAGGCATCTCACTGGGATGCACAAATTCCATATGTGGACTGGTAAAATGTCAGACAGTGTTTCCTAGTCAGCAGCCACACACATGGTGCTCAAAACATGAAGATGTACCTAAAGATTTTTTTGCATAAAGTTCTTACAAATGAGAATTTAAATTTAGAATACTAATTTCTGATGTTTAAAGACATAATTCTTTCCAAACTACAAGTAAGGATTCCTTCATCCATAGACATGTTAATGTTTTCTTAGTTCCTCATTGGTGTGTGTCTGTTTCTATATCAATCTACTGCTAAGTTTACTATTGCAAGAAGTTACAGAAAGAGATGTTTCCAGCTGAATCTATACACAACAGAGAAGAAATCTGAACTTTGTTCTCATCGTTCAAAGATGATGAACTTTGTTCTCATCTTTCAAAGTCTTTCTATATGACCTTAATCATGTAATTCATTGATATTGTCAATTCTGAATTCCTTACTTTAATGTGGAGACTTAATTCTGTGCTTTAATGTGGAGAATTCTTGCAGGAAGTATTTTCCTGCAGGCAGAATTTTTTGTAACTGGACTGTTACAAAAAATAAACTCATGACCTATCCATGGGAGCACTCAAGATCAGGTTGGACAGATCACATCTGAGAAACCTGATCCAATTGAAGATGTCCCTGCTCACGGCAGGGGACTTGGGCAAGAAGGTCCTTAAAAGTCCCTTACAACCCAAATTATTCTATGATCTTTGGATGATTTTTTTTCTCCTAACTCCTGGTAATGATCAGGATAAACGTTTTTCTTGCTCTTTGCCAGGTATAACACAATGTCTGGAAAGATTTTGGAAAGTGATTTACCCTTCAGATGCAGCATATATATATATGTTGTTTTTAACATAGGTTTTGTAGCAACATATTAATAATCAACATAAAGATAAAACCAGCATGGTTAACATTTCTAAATGTACACACATGTATTGATTGAAAATACAAAACAGGCTGTCACTGGGACTGGTTAAGTGAAGAGGCAATAGGGTTGAAAATGTGTCAGTAGAAAGTTAATCAAATCTGGTTCACAACAGTGAGAAAAAACCCTTTAGATCAGTGGCTTATAAATTTTCAGGAAATGTTGGTCACCTGTATGTTTTGAGGAGGTACAGATCCTTTAGATTTTCGAAGTATGTAATGTGATGTAAATATATTGATTTCCTATAGTCAATCATCTTTCAAACACCAGAGATTCTGCTTGAGCCTGTATTAGTCCATAAACTACAGGTTCAAAATAGAGTCTCTACATAATTTGTTCATTTCCATCTGTTAGCTTTTAAACTTTCTTTAAAATAAATTATTTCTTCCCACAAGAACTGTACTCCTTTATACAGAGCAAAGCTGAAGTTCAGTATCATGCAAAACCTGATTTCAATATAGTCGGTAATTAAAGGAGAAAATTCCTGCAGATAAAGACACTGATTCAGATCTGCCTGCAGTTAAAAGCAAAAGAACTTTTGTAGGTTTTATTTTGCTCCTAAGAATGCCCTAGAAAATATTTATTATGTGTAGATATATTTGCAGTGTTACTGAGAAACCTGCCAAGAAGTTACTATTTTTATCACATCCATGGAGACTTTCTAATGTCCTGGACTCTGTCATGTCTTGATATAGTTCAATAGCCAGAGTTTTTAATTTAATCTACCTGTAGCTTATTCTTATACTAAGTGTACTTAAACCACTAAATGACCATTTTCAAAAACTAGTTTTAACTGGAATGTTAGGTTGAAAAAGTGACCATGGACACTGCCACTTTTGTAAATCGTATGTTAGAAATAGTGACCATGAAAATTAGGGAACTGCTGTACCTTTCCCTTCAAGCTTAGAAGAGATCTTAATTTCCTTAATTATCCATCTGCAAAAACTTTACATAATGCAGGAGAGAGCAATTAACTTTATATGTTCCTTGTGTAGGTCGGAACAAGACACAGAAGCCCCTGCAGCTGGTGGTTGGCACTCTCACCCCAACGTCTGTGTTCCTCTCCTGGGGCATCCTGGTCAACCCTCAACATGACTGGACAGCAACAAGTAACTGTGCTAGTGACAGGTAACAACAGAAATGGATGGGCTTTATTGCTACCATGAGTTCACTCAGGGCAGCTCCCTGCTGTGATTAATATAATTTTTACAGTAAAAATTTAAATGTTGTAAACAATAGTTCTGAATATGAAGTCAGGTTTTTCATTTGCTAACGCTAGTGCTTTGCAAATCTTTACTCGACAGCAACTTTAGTGAGACATCTACATGCTGAATTACAAATCTTGCTATTTCACACTGGATCCTTTGTTCTTAAATTAATGGCCTTGGATCTACCTTCATTTGTATCTCAACCAATTGAAACTTTGTTAAATTACAGGAAATATTTTACTTTAGAGTTGACTGAAAAAGTGTGAAAGAAGCCTTTTGTTGTGCTGATCTGGGGGAATGATGCCTTAACACCGTTTGATTTTTGTTTTTTTATTTTATCTTATCACTAAAACTGATGCAGAACAGCTTTCATTAATTTTCTGTTGCAAGTAAAAAAGGATCTCTTCTATGTTAATATTTTTGGCATGTACTGGATGGCACAGTAGGTGGGAAACTCAGGAGGTCTTGCCAAGTAGCAGTTTCAAGACAAGTCATAGTGCAGAAGAACTTCTCAATTAAGTGCACTATTATGGTTTAGTCAGCCCTCTGTAGATGAATAAAATTATTTAAATTGCTAATGCAGATGTTTTCCCTACTTGTGTTTCTCCTTATATTCTTCCTTGAATATTTTTGGTTTCATTTATATTGTGTGAAGCTCTTTTCTACTCAACAGTGTTTTGTAAACATTGTGAACCCATGGGATGCATCTACATCTATTTTGCAACTGTTATCTTTTGGGTTTAAATATTCTCTTTTTTTTTATGATTCAGAACATTTCTTTTACCTGTTTAATATTTGTCAAATTTGTGGCTGTCTAATTTAGACTTGACTTTTCTTACTCTGGTGTTCATAAGAAAACTCTAGCTGGCATGATTAAACTGGATGTCAAACATAGGCTGTGTTAAAAAAGACATCCCATTTAGCCAGGATTATTTTTTTCATACCTTTACAAAAGCTTCATACCTCACAACAGGACTGATCCTTTTCAAGCATCAGAAACTTCTGATGAAAAAATTTTGGATCTTCATCACCAATCAGAATTTCAAACACTATTGAAAAAAATGTTAACGTTTGTTAGGAAACAGTTATGGAATGTTAGTAAATGTCCACGAATGAAATCTGATCAGATTTTTCTTCAATAGAAATAAAAGTTGGTTAAGGCTCAGATTTTGCTCTTTCCATAAAGGAAGAAGCAAATATTTTCCTACTGTGTGAAACTGAAGAAATGAGCTGATCTTGGATGAGACTGTAAAGTGTTCGAACGTAGTGGTTTTATCTTTGTGATGGGTCAGCAAGGAATTAATCTTTATGTGATGTGTCAGCACCAATATTGCAGCAGCCATTGTGCAGTGGGAATGAAGAACACTTCAGGAGAAGCCTATATCCTGTCTTAATCCACCTGGAAATTCAAGGCAAATGGTATCCACCACCATGCCTTCATCAATTCTGTGTTTTCTCCTCAGTAGCTGAATTTTCTTTTTGGACATTCATTGACTCAAAGTGGGAACAAAGTTTTTAACAAAGTTTTTCAGTCAGGGCAGTGTGCTACTAGTGTCTTGCTGTGTTTAGAATATATTCTGAGAAATTCCTCCTCTCAGGAATTAAAGTGCACATTTTATTGAAATATTGTCAGGAGTGGCTAGTTTAAAAACATTTATATCAGTTACAAATGATCTTATCAAAGATAGGTATATACCTATAACCAGATTTCTGTTTTACAATCAAGCATAACAAGAAAGTTAATGAAGAAAACAAAAAGTCACTTAAGTGGTGCTCTTATTAATTTTACCCTTACTGGACTAAAGTGCTTGTGATTTGTATAAATTATGAGAATAGTTGTCCAAGTGACCATGGTATGTATATCTAGAATTCTAAGAAAGATTAGATCCACATATATTTCTAGTCAGTGTGTAGAAGAAAAACTATTAATTTATTATATTGATTTGAATGACAGTTGATAATGTACAATAAGAAAAAAATAGGAAGCAGCCCATTCTTAGCAAGTTAGTTTTGTGATAAAAGTACAAGTCTTAAAAAGCCAGTAACAGATTCACCGAAATTTCAGTCTATTTAAGGGGCAATCTACCTGGCTTGATGCTTTTTCGTCTGGCATATTCTCCTTACTGTGACTGTTAATCATCCCCAAGATTGCTGTTAGTGGGTAACCTCTAACCTTTGGCATTGGCAGTACATAGCAGTCCTCAGGACCTCTTAACTCAGTTCTGTCAGTCAATGTCCCACCAAGGTTTAAATTTGTAACTCCCCGTGACCTGAAATGGAGTCACTGTTCTCAGCCTCAGATTTTACTATCTCCATGTGGATGTTAGGCTTTTGTACAAGTGTTGCATAATAAAAGTTATTTCAATGTGTTACTGAGTCAGAAGATAGAAACCACATGGAACTAGTACAGTTCTTCTGGCCAAGGTTTTCTCCAGTGCAAGTTTGACCTCAGTGGGATATTCCTTGGAAGATCTGGTTTTGTGAGCAAATGAGCTTGGAGTAAGAGGTTCCATATTCTCTAACAGCCTTGATATCTTTTACTGCTTCAGTGACATTACTGCTTCCTTCTTCAGGGAACATTGTGGTCTTCTGTATCTATGAGATTTTTTAAGAAACTCAGATGAAAGAAAATTACTGTGACATTTTTCAACAAACCATTCTTTTGGCTTAACTCCCTAGAGATTAAGAGCATAAGCCAATAGAGTGCTACATATTTCCCTCAAGATAACCCCAAATGCTAATCCCCCGTTGAAACAAAAGTATTCACTGCCATTTTTGTGGACCAGAAATGGAGGGTGAAATTTTGAAGCATTCTTGAAGTGACTATTATCTCTCATCAGACCCTTAGTACTGGAATTTAAAATAAACCAAAAATATCTAAATCAAAAAACTCAAGTACAGTTTGTGGAACCTTTCTCAGCATCCTCTGCTTTCTGACACCAGTGGAAGACGGTTGATGAGGGAAGATGGCAAAATCACAATATCCTGCTGCACTGCCATGTTCAGTTCCTCTTTTTATTATCTCCAAGAGAGTAAGAGGTTTTTTCCCTCTCTGCCTAGCTGTGTTCAAACAAATATTAGTGGACAGATCTGTCAAAATAAAAGTACTGGGGCTTCATTTACTCTCCATCCAGGTCTGAAAAAGAGAGAATACTCTGTAGAATTTTCTTTCTTTGTATTTGCTTTGATTAGAACACCTCTGTAGCTGGGGATCAAAAAAGGTGGACTTCAACTTTCATTTCTTTAGGAAGAGAAGTCAGGGGATGGAACAAAACCCGTTATTTTCTGTGTTAGATTAAAGCAGCGTTTATAGATAATATAAAAATATAATATTCCATTGAGTGGATTGTGTAGAAAAACAAACACACTTTAGATACATGCAAAAATAGGAATTTAAAACATGAAGGTATGTCTATTTTAAGTTAAATGCTGTGACATTTTCACATTGGCATTGTTTTAATTTCTTTACCTGTAATTTAAATGTCCTAATGTTGTACTTGCAAGTAGCAGAAATTTTGTGGTTTATTTTGTTTTTATCTGATGCTTTAAAAAGAAAATGTAAGAAAAACAGTAAGGGAAAACCAGGGAAGAGTCCATACTTAGTCTTTTTGTTGCATAGTACATAGAAGTAGGGTTTTTAAAATCTGAAATTCAGAAACAAATGTACCTATCTTCTCCTGTGCTTATTTACAAACTTCCATCATTATGCAGCTGCCAACTAAGTCATACTTTGTCTTGCAAGTGTCATACAAAATGTATTTTAAACATAGCAGACTTTCTTAAAGGAAAACATACAGCAGCAAATACACTCCTTGGATTTCAGATGCTTTTGAGTTGCTGCTATGGGAGTACATGCTAAAAGCTTGTTTAAATTGGAATGATTTGTTCAGTCTCTCCTTTTTCAGACTCTCACTCTTCATTTCAGTCATTCTACTGAAAGTTTTAAGTGGAAGAAGTGAATTTTAGTGATCATGTAAGAGTCAAAACTAAATTAGAAAGTGTTTTGCAAACCTAACTGGTAACCATCACTGGTGTAATTATTACAATTTTTTATATATGTCAGTGTCTGTTACTTTAAAGTAAACTTAGTGGTAAAAAAGGAAACAATATAATCAACTTCATGGGTCAATTTGTGCAACACTCAGTGTATGAAAAATCATAGTTCAAACAATTTCTTTTATTGCTTTCTAGCATTAAATGGATGCTGCACTTCTAATGAAGTCTAACTGTAAATAAATAAATACCTGTTATGCTGATAGTCTCTTTTAAAAAATTGTGATTACATTTCTGTGAGCAAAAAAGAAATGAGCTTTCTAATCTATTGTCTCTGGCAACACAAAAGCACAGAACTGGAATGTTCTTATATCTCCAAGGCTTAATTGTTTGTTTAGTGTTATGTGGGACTAAAATAGTAATGATTAAGTTGTTTGGAGTTTTGGTTGGGACCTGGTTCCAAATAAATCCATGGTATTTATACAAACTGACCTAGTCTTGAAATCTCACAAAACCATCTGCCTTATAAGATTTCCAGTATCTAATTGTTTGTGTCTGAATATTTGACTGTGGAAGCATGTTCTGGGAACCTGGCTGAAATGAGATTTGGTTTAAAAATGGAAAAATGGCACTGGAATTCTTGGCAAAACAGTATCATTCACACTGATAGATGAAAACTTAATGTCTTGCCTATCCATCCTAGGATTCTACTTCTTTTAACAATGAATAAGATTTGCTTCATCTCAAAAGAAAAACTCTCTGTGCTCTTTTCTTAAAATTCTCATTTTATTTTGATTTCTAGTGCAATGAAAAGGCTGTCTCTAAACTGAGCACTGCCTTGCATTGTAGAGCTTTAAAAAACAAACTTTGTGAGCTGAACATAGAAGAGAAACAGCCTTTTGTGTCAGGCTGACAGTCTTTTACATTGACTCTGCAGCCACAGGAATCACTACAGTGGTTGGCCTGTGAGTAGTCTTGTGCTCTTGTGGCTTCCTTTGAATTATGAACTTGGCCTCACTTATTTAATTTCTGCCATCGCACTTTGTGTAGGTCTTATGTGGAGGAAAGCAAAGTAAAAATATCATCAAAGATACATAGTTTCAGGAATGTAGACACTAAGGATTCCATTATTTTGCACAAATGTTTATGGAGAGAGGCTCTCCTGATGAATGGAGGCTCTTTATTCCTCTGCTGTGGCAAATTTTGCCTTTTTTTCCCCCCTCATTATTACAGAGATTATTTCTGAGAGCAACAAAACCTCTCACCTGCTCATGCCACCTTTTGTTTTAAATTATTGGAGTTTTAGCTGTCCAGTAAAAAGGAAGGAGGTGAAATTTTTCTACAGTTCCTAGGGTGGCCTCGTTGGTGGTATCTTCAAATGAGTGAAGCATTGCCTGTTAGTGGAGAGAGAGAGGCACTAACTTTCATGGAATTTAACAAAAGAGCTCTAATGTTTTATAGAGTGCTAGCTGGCAAAGAAACAGAGTAACCCCTGCAATAATTTGATTAATATTTGTTGTAAATATAAATACAAGCGTATTCAATAAACATTTTTCTGGTAAAATATCCCCCACCAAAGCACATAACAAATCAATTAATCGAAATGCATTGTTAAGTTAAATATTGTTAGGTCTTTATGCCTGCTGGGAATCTAGATTGAAATAATTTATCACCAGCATAGCTGGCTGTGCCATCTCCTTGCTGAAACATCAAACCAGTACTCACAGGTGGGAATAGCATTCCTAGGAGCATTCCACAGTGTATTACCTGTTAGGACCCCGTGGTGAGCAATCAGTTTTTCCTTTTCTTGCTTCACAGAGATAATGGGAAATATTTTATTTGAGGAACATGTAGTGTAGCTTTCCCTTCTGTGTTAGTATGACAGCACTCTATTTCAGCCTGCCTTATGTTGTTCTGGAGGGGACCTATGCAGATGTTGTGCTGAATGTTTCCAGCTCAGCCAGCTGCACTCGTTTTGTGCCTGTATGTCACTGCCACGAGGGGATTGATAGATGTGAGTGGTGACTGGATCTTGCTGCTTACTCATGTCTTCAATTACATGTGTTGACTGTTTGATATTGTATTTTTGATGAAAGAAAGGTTCGAAAAAGGGAGAAATTAAAATTACAACAATATTCAATCAGTACATTGTTCTCAGGCAGACACTGACATTGCATTTTATCTGGCAGTTTTTTGGTCTGGTTTAACAATGAGTTGTTGTTCTTTGATGACAAAACTTGGCATTTCTGAATTTTCACTCTATAAACAAATGATTGCATTTTCCCAAAAGCACATGTAGATATTTAGATATTTTCAATAGTCAAATGATTGTGACCTGCAAATTCTTAAATGGAACTTCATTTTTATTGCTTTTTATTGAAATGGTTGAGGAAATTCTGTCATCAGAGTCAATGTTTTTAGTACTCACTATGGCAAGTTTCCACTGAAATAATTATACCCTTGGTGAAGTTTTAATAGGCTTGGAAATCTTGGAGTTGAGAGCACATTTCTTCTGTGCTGTATGTTTCTCTTTCTTTCTACTGGCATAGTTTGGCACAATTATGAAAATCTTCTTTTCAGATTTTATAATGGTCTTGAATTTAAGTGAAAGATGGGGCCTTTTTTTTTTTATTGTGCATATGTTCTTAGTATTTTAATTTATATTAGAGTGAAGAAATTTCCAGGTGTGGAGACAGCATTAAAAAGTACAACATTTTGTCCACTAGAAGCAAGTGGGGACAGTCACTTAAAAGCCTATTCATTATCAACAAGTTTTTAGTGTTTTTTTTTTCTCCTTGTTTCTGGTGCAGCTGTTCTTTTAGATTGTTTAATAACTGAACTGAAGCAGTATACTCTCTTTTTTCCATCACATGCAAACACTTTATTTCTATCCCATTGGATTAAAGTAGGTAGGAAAATGTGAGGATGAAGATGAAAACCATTGAAAATTCCTCTTTCAGGCAAGGGGAGAAGGTGACTATTCCCAGTTGAATTCACATCTGATGTCTGTCTTTACTTATTCCAAACCTCTCTCCAAAAAACTGTATGGGGTCCAGTAAGAGGCATTTGTGTTGAAGATTG
Source organism: Ammospiza caudacuta (assembly GCF_027887145.1). Classification (NCBI taxonomy): domain Eukaryota; kingdom Metazoa; phylum Chordata; class Aves; order Passeriformes; family Passerellidae; genus Ammospiza; species Ammospiza caudacuta. The sequence goes on along the minus strand of NC_080594.1, from coordinate 17,178,620 downwards.
AATTTGTTTATTAAAGTTGCATCCTTTGCAAGACAGTGACAGGGAGTTCAAATAAGCTTTTCCTCTTGGTTAATGTCTTTGTGGCTACATACAAATAGATTAAGAGGACAAAGGAGAAGAATTTTTCCTTCTTTTAATGTTGCCAGTAATGGATTGTTTAAAATGCTCTTTGTCAGTTTAACTGACAATTAGGTCTGTTATTTGACATTTGATTAGATCACAGCCCACAGAAGTAAGGAGGCAGATTATTACTTGGTACTCCTGGAACTGAGAAAGGATATTCACTACTTGTCTGTCTTTTTTTTCCCTTACTGTTTTTTTCTTTCTTTCGTTTTCAAGTTTTAAGATAGACTATATCTTGTTTTGAACACAAAGTAGTACAGTTAATGGAGTTATGTGAGCCAATGTAAATATTGGTCTTGGAACCTGGTAAAGTACCTGAATGAGCTGAATTGTAGCTCCTTGGTTTACCAGGAGAATGTATATTTTTTGGTGCCAAGACAACAAGTTTGACAGTTATGAGATAAAGTATGTAAAAAAAGTGAACCATTATGTATGGAAATATTTTCCATGAGTGACACTAGCCTTGTCTTAGGTTGTGTTTTAATAGTGAAGTAGGAATTTCTGTCTACTCAACAGTCACATTTCATGTAAGCTGTACTCTGAAAGTGCTGTTCTGTAACTTCAACAGAAGCAGCTTTATGAATTGGCTGTATTAGGTTTGGTCCACTAAGTAATTTTAGTCTGGACTTTTGAAAATTTTTCAGTTGATTAAGAATCTTCTTTGGTTGGTTTGGGGTTTTTTAAGGAAGAGATTCCTTTGTCTCTATACAATTGCCTGTATAATGCCTGTAATAGGTCTCACAACTTTGATTTGCATGCATTAAGTTTTTCTGTTTAAGTGTGGCAAAATTCAATTGGACTGAATTTGTCCCTTTTCAGATGATGTAAGTGTGAGATAGTATGAATGATGGATATGAGTTATTTATGTTATGTGTAAAAATTTTCAGTAATACTTGGATTAAAAAGTTGCCAGATCTTTCTGAGATTTGCTTTTCCAAGAAAAGAAACCTCCACTCCATTCTGGTAGTGATTCAGTAAGTATATTGAAAATGAGATTATGTCAGCCAGGGGAGTTCTTGTGCTGAAGCTCTCACCATTTCCACTACCTTGATTTTGATTGGTTAGCATTGCAGTCATGCTTTTTCAGGGTGGTGCTCCTTGATAGAATTGGGCAATTTCTGGAGAAATGTTTCCTAATTTCACAATCTGTTAGCATTCATCATGTTATTAAACTGCTGGAAGGAATGTCTTGGTTTATTTTTTTTGTTTGAAGTGGGGGCAATACATAATGGGATCTCTGAATGAGGAATGTATTATGCAAACAACAGATATTACTGGTTTTCCCTGGATAATGTTTTTGGACTAATTTTGACAGGAACACCTTTCACTGGATGAATATAGATGATTTTGAGAAATCGGTAGAAGCTTCTTAGCAGGCTCAGGCTTCAATTGACTGGTTCTGGCATATGTCAGAATTACAGCAACTGCTTGGACAATAAGCTTACACTTTGTGGTTAAAACCTTGCATAGAATGGGTGTTTGTGAATAAGGAGACTGTCCTTTTGCTCTTTGTACAATATTCCTAATGTCAGGGTCTATAATATGTGGAATAAATCTGGCTTTTCTGATATTTGGTGACCATAAAGACCCAGAAAGAAGAACAAGAACAATAGAACATTATTATTTACTATAATTATTATCATTATTATCATTATAATTATATCATTATTATTATTATAATTATTATTATATCTTTATTATTATTATCATTATCATTATTATTTTCTCACAAAAATTGTTGTAGTGAATCCTTTGTGTAGATTTATTTTTTTTTCCCGAGCAGGTTCTATACAGTTCGCTACAGAGAAAAAGGTAAAGACAAGAAATGGGTTTTTCAGCTCTGCCCAGCTACAGAGACAGTGATTGACAATCTGAAGCCAAACACACCTTATGAATTTGGAGTTAAAGACAATGCAGAGGATAGTGTTTGGAGCAAGACTTTGAATCATAAGACAGTTCTCTCTGGTAAGTATTTGACAATAGTTAATCAAATAGCTACTGATTTTGACAGTATTTTCCCCTCTATTATGGAATTAGAATAAGTTACTGATAAAGTTTTTATTGTTTAAATGTCATGCATTACGCCCCTAAAAATTCTCTTATGAATTGCTGAAACTAGAAATATTTTGGTTTTGAAAAACTGCCACCTAGTCTTCTGAAAGGTATCCTCTTGTCATTGCAAATAGAGGATCTGCTGCAGGTTATTAGAATTCTAATGGTGTTTAGTACAGATACACATCAAGTGTTGAGTATGAATACTTATACTCCTGACTGGATTCTAAGCTTTTTCCTTAGGCCCTGAATAATAAGATGATCAAGTAATGAACTAATCCATCAACCATCACCCAACTAATCTATTGAATTTCTTTTTCATCATGAGTGATGGAAATCATTAGCGTTATTTGAATCTTCTTTTACACCTGCATTTACATTGAAGCTGCTCTTCAAGCTAGAGCCTGTCCTGCCTTAATGGGCCCTTTATGACTCCACTCAGAAGATGAATTTGAAGCTAATTTACAATTAAAGTATTATATGGATCATGTCTGAAGCATGCAGTGTCATGTATGCTTTTGTTTTAGTTTTCATGGAGCAGTGTATAACACCTATGGCTGGCTGTCAGTCATATTTTAAGGTTCTCCTCTGAAATCCCAAGATAATGCAGGAAAAGTGATGTCAAATTAACCCTTGTAAAAGCATGTATTGCTGAAAGAATCGATCATACCAGTAGAGGAAACAGGCATCAGTACAGTTTTCCTCGTAATGAGAAGAAGAGAGGACTTAACAGATTATCCAATTTGGTTTATTTTCCTCAAGTATTTGCATAAAGGTATTTTGAAGCATGATATTGCTCAGAAGATGGTGGAAACTCCTATGCTTAGTATTTTTAGCTTCACTCAAAATATAAAGAATGGGAATTCTCATTAGAGAGCCTTATTCATATGAGATTTCCAGCTGAAATTTAATTTGGACTTCACTTTTAACTTGTAGGTGAGTTACAGAGCTCAATATACTTGAGGATAAGGGAGGGGAGCAGCATGGTGACTTGTAAAACCTTCATACTCCCTATTAAACAGCTTTGTTGGCCTTAATAATAAAGTACAAAGCTCTAACTTTGAAGCACCTGTGTCCTTGGAGCTGTTTTAGCAGTCCAGAATAATGCCATGGATATCGCACACCTGAAGAGGATATTGGTGGTAGCCTTTATCTATTCCTCACAAAAAGTTCTGCTTTGCAGCCTTACAGATATCCTACTAAGTGGTTTTTTTCTGTGCTTTTCTACATTTCAAAAGTCTTAAAGTCATCTGTAGAGCAAGTGATGAAATATATTTCAGCACTTATAATAAGAGGGAGTGATGAGTGCAAATATTCATAGTTTATTACTTGTTCAAGACTGGTGAAAACATCACCAAATTTTATCTTTCTTTATAATGTATTTCTAACTTCTTTTTCTTACAGACATTTTACATTTTTAATAGGTCAGGAGAATCATTCTTGTAAATTTATGGAGTCCCACTGAATTTGGTTGAAAGATGATTTCTTCTAAGAGTTCATATTCTATTTACATAAGATTTCTTTTGTCTGCAGTGTAGACTTGTGTGTTCAGTGGATGCTTCTGCAGCAGCTAAATCCCAGGAGTTTTTAATTACCCTGCATGTCTATATTCTGGTCTAATGTTAAAGAATCTTATAATGAGAAAATTGTCAGCACTTTCAAATTCAAACCTTTCATACTTTTTGTGGTAGATACAGAAAATGTGGGCAGTAAACAGAAAGTGTGTCTTTATAATAAATGTACAACCAGATCCCTGTAAAGTTTATCAATCAACACAAACAGACACTTCTTTCCTGTGCTAATTTCTTCTTTTGTGTCAAGTTCTTCTCATATAGGAGAAGCATCTCAACCTAAACCAAACATCCTTCACTGTACGTGTTCTTTTTCCCACTGAAGAATATATCAATTATAAAAAATGAAAGTTCTTGTGCATGTTCCTAGATTTGTTGAATCCACAGGCAGAATTTTTGTTATACACTAAACACGTTGGGAGGGGCTGGGAGGAGAATCTGCTTTTAATTCATTATTTGAAAACACATTAAAGGCATGGCGAAAGTTCAACATTTATTTAACTGATTTTTTTCAGAAGAGATGAAAGTAGCTTATTTCAGACTGCCTTGCCATGATTTTCTCATGAAGTCATTGAGAAACTTGTGTCACTTTTCTCTTGAATTTAGGCCAATAGTAAGTCCTGTTATTTAGAAGTATCAAGCGCTTTGAAAGATTTGTTTCCAACAGAAATGTATCTCAATTGATATTTCTTTAGAGTTGAATTTTTTTTCTACTTCTCATCTGTTTAGGATGGAATTTGTAAAAAATATGGTAACATATAGCTTGACTCTTGTTTGCACATCCATTGTTGGAAGGGCAGCAGAAAACTGTAAAGGTGGAAGACGCAGAGAAAGTTTCAAGCAGCAAGCTAGAATAGAGCAGGTGCTGAACAGGACTGTTTCTTGACTTACTCAACAGCTGCATCATAAGAAACTTCTAATACTTAGGAACTAAGAGGAAAACTTAAGAGAAAAACTTCAGAGTTTAAGTCTGGGGGTTTGTTGATACACTGAGATAAACAAAACCATGAACAAAACAAGAAGAATACATTTCATTTCCTTGCTGTCAAAATGTGAAGAGAGGGACTTGCAGATATATTAATGGATCTGGAGACACAGGACAAAACAATTTTTCCGTGGTGTGTTTTTATACAAGCTTTTAATTAAACCTTCTAACTTTCCAAAGGTGAATAAACTTGGTTTGCTTTCCTTTGGACAAAACAAAAAATTAATTCTGTGAATTTATTTTTCTTTCTGTCAAAATAGGTAAAAAAGTAAATGGACAACTCCAGAATATGTATAAGTTGGTACCCAATTCCCAAACACAGGTATGCAAAACAGTCTTTTTTTTAAGCTGATTTGTATTTTATATGATCACATTTTTTATTCTCTGTTAGAGTTCAGTGAGAAAGAAATTATCAAGGCCACAAACTGCCAGTATAGAAAACAATCTGTTAAATGCATTGTGTGGAAAATGTTTAAATGTGTTGATGGACAAAATAACTGAGAACTGTAACTGAGATGATTACCTACACTTTTTCCAACCTATCTAAGATAAATCTGATGATTTCCAGCTGTAGATTCAAAACCTAGACATTGCTTATTCCTTTGTAGAAGTCAGGTTTGTTAAACTGTGATATTTGTTGTGATCAGTTAAGTTAGGGAAAACGTGGTGATGTGATTTTATAGAGTTATTTTGTATATACTCAAGTTTTCTAAATTAGTCATCCCACTGAATTGACTGATAGTTCCCATATGTGAGGCAAGTGTTTGCAGAACCAGAGGAAGTGGGAAAGGGCAATTTAATCAAGTTTGCTGGGCTGTCCATTAAATCCTTTTATGTGGCATGGTAAATTTTTTACCATTTAATTTTAAAAAAATTGATTTTTATAAATAAAGATTTTTTTTTCCCCTCACTTGACTTTTTCCATAAACATTCTCAAACAAGCATGGATGGATTTCATTTGTTTATGGGTTCGTGTACCCAGATTTTTTTTTCTTCCAAGAGCTGAAGCATAAATGAAGGATCTCTAGATCAAACCAGCTAGTGGGTTTTAATACAGTGAAAAAGAGATGTTTAAGTCATTACTTGTGAGCATTACCAGTTCTACTATGAGATTAAATTGGTTTATTTATATTTCCTTTCCTTTTTTTTTTAATCAGAGTACAATTTTCAGCATCTAATCTTCTGGAGGACTTTTTTTGTTCTGCTTCTTTTTAAGTTACTATCCCTGAGGCAGACTATGGGATAACTTCCCAAGAAAAGTTGTAGAAATCTGTCTTTAAAGATTTTAGAGGGTTAACTCATGAGTGTTAATTATTACAAAAGAATAACCCATTCTTCACAATTCTCTTCTGAGATTTTCCAAATGTTTTCATGGTAGGAAATGGTAATGCATGCTTTCTCATTGTTTGTTTTTCATAGTTCAGAATATTGTAAATGGTCTGTAATTATCGGACCTGGAATTCCTTCAGGACTCAAATCATAATTCATTAAATACATTTCCTTCTAGGAATGCTCAGAATCATAGAATCAATGAGGTTAGAAAAGATCTTTAAGTTCCTGAAGTCCAACTGCTAACCCAGCACCACCACCATGTTTACCATTAAACCATGTCCTCTTGTGCTGTATCCATGTATTTTTGAACACTTCCAGGCATCATTTCCCTACTGTTTCCCTGGGCAGCCATTTCCAATGCTTGACACCCCTTTCTGTGAAAATGAATTTTCCTAATATCTGATCTAAACCTCCCCAGTGCAACTTGAGGCCACGTCCATTCACTTAGGACAGTAATACTTCAATAATTGCATTACATACAGAGTAGGATCAGTGGAATGCTTACATTATTGGAAATATACTTATGTCCTGAGTTCAGGAGAAAAGGTTTTTATTTGTGAGTAATATAAATCCAGTTGGTTAGATATTCAGGAGGGTGCTCATCTCATTATGTTGATGAAGTCAACTTTACTGTTCTTCTCCTTGGTCCCACGAGCGTCTCTAAAGTTGCACAGCCTGAGATCAGGGAATTCACTCTGGGCCATGGAGTGCAAGCTGAGTTCCTTTGCTCCTCTTAGCAAACCCTGTGTGCCAGAACCCTGACTGTTATGCTGCTTCTGTGCAAGTAGGGATTCTATTTATGCAGGAGAAGTCCTGAGAAAATGAGCTAAACCAGTTCTCCAAATATTTGCGCAGCTCAAGTATGAAAGGAGGACTAGAGCCAACATCTAGTCTTTTCTGTGATCTTCACGGGGCTCAGCTCCAGAGCAGCACTGCTTTATCACCCTCCACAGAAATATCATTAAAACATACCATAGATTATTCTAATTGTTCTCTTATCATTCTTGTTTTAGTGGTGCAAAAAGCCAAAAAGCAGATAGTTTGCTTTGTTCCTTCAGTTTCCACAGCACTAGGTGGGGAATGGTTCAGTGGTGTGATCAGATCATTGATGCAAAGCCAGAATGAGTGTGATTTAGGCCAAGTTTGTTTGTGCTTTATTTTGCTCCAAAGACACAACTGACTCATATCAACATGGTCCTAACTCTTCTCTGTAAGGACATTTTTAAAGGCTGTTTATTAAAACAACGTTACCAACCCATCTAGTCATTCTGCCCTTTCAACATCAGTCACATATCATCTTGTGTTTCTTTTGGCAGTTTCATCCTTTAAGTTTGTCTAAGCTCCCAGGGCTGTTTGAGCAGCAACTCAGGAGAGAGTGGAAGAAAAGGAGTGTTCTAGAAATGGTCATTCTTCTTCTTTTCATAAACAATGGGTAGTGGTAGGGCAGAAAAAATGCAGTAGAAATTTATTTCCTCTTCTTTCTGGTTAAGTTCCTCTAGTTTCATGTTCGCCTGGAAGGTGGGATCCTTCCCAATTTTCCAGCCAAAAAGGACTCAGCTTCTACCATTTGTTAAACTATAGAAGGAAATATTCCTGCTCTTCCAAACCTTATTCAGTCCAGACTGACTATGATCCTTCCTTGAGGAGTCTCTTATGTGCATGCCAGCTAGTTTTGGTTTTTTGAAGTGTCAGAATACAAGACAGAAAGAAAGAACAAGTCTCTTAAAGTAATGTTACCATATGCTGTTTCACAGAACATTTGAGATTTGCAGTCCTGTAAGAATATGCTGAATGTATATGGCAAGAAGTAAGATGCCTGACCTATGGTATAATTTACATCTCTCATTTTCCTCTGAAAATAAGGAATATATTATTTACCATCTTCTTTGATGATGGCAGCAGCTGTATAAATAACTGATGTTCCTAATACCTGTATGCTTTAGGTTCCCTATCTGAAACATATAGTTGATAGTGCCATTCCTACAGATGATAGGCTGACATTTCCAAAATAGTTTGTACAAGTAGTAAATATTACTAGGAATATCTAAATTAGTCACTTTGTGGAAACTGAGAAGGCTTTGACAGCATGGGTAGATTTCAAGTTAGTGGTTACAGATTTATGCAGGTGAGCAGTCTAATTATAGCAGCTGGGGAATGTGGATTTCATGTAATTATTCATTCCTGAGTGAAAAACTACATTTTTAATAGATTTAAATGTATTTTGAGTTTTTATATTGCTATCATTGTAGCCATCCATTATTAGTCAGGAAAGAAAGAATGCTTTTGTCCATACAAGAAATTTTTAGTAGTAAAAAGGCTGATAGTAATTATGATTAGAAGTTCTACAGCAGAGGTCACACAAGCACTCACTACACCTTAAGAGCTGTTTGATTGTAAGGCTTCTGAGGAGAAATAAAATAAAATGGCCACCTTCTTCTAACAAATGCATTCCATCCCATCTGTTAGTCACATGAATAGGAGGGCTACTTCAAAAGCAGATGATCTGCAACACAATTTTTTCACCAGGAAAGAAAATGGAAATGTAAAAAAGGAAAAATAAAGAAGGAAGTTTATTTCTATCCTTATATAATGACAATGATTGAGCCATGTTCTCACCAATGCAAAATTGTTATTAGGTAGCAGACAGTGATCATAGTGTAAGTTGCCTCCATCCATTTCCCCAAGGAAAGGTCCTTCTTACTTGTGGAGATTGGCCTTCTTCCAGCTTCTTAAACTTTGGTATGTGTTTAATGTGTACCCAACCATTGCTTTTAAAGCTTTTCACAAGTATTTAGAATAGAACAAAAATAGCTATCCTTAGGTAGATGATTAGCACTTTGTCATCAAGTGCTGACTTCTCATGCAAGTGTTCTTTCACATGAAGTAGGCCAGATGTCATCAAGAACAAAATTAACATTATCTGGTTCTGATTTCAGCAGAATGTATTTAGAATGGAAGGAGTTATTTTCTTTCTTGTAACGCAAATATAACTAAAACAATTCCCTTTTAATGTATGTAGCTTTTTTATGTCATTAGCATTACAGTCTACCTTCTCTCATCAGTTGAGGGTATTATTAAGCTTTCAGAATTTGTTCATAATTCTTATCTCTGTTATCAGCTGTTTTGTTTTAATAGCTGTGGGGTCCATTCAGGTATTCCTTTTTTTTTTTTTATGGTATCAATATAATTTCACATTCACATTTAGGCAAGATGTAATCTGGGTCAAAGAGATATGAATAGCATAAGAGTCCAAGTATTTAGCATAAAAATTTAAGAATTATGTGGGTGGCTGGCCGCTTGTGCTTTGGAAACAATTCCACTAAATAAGATTTTTCTGAGCTAATCTACTTTAATCAGGCTATGCACCCAAGAGTGCTGATGGTTTACAAATGTTTACCTGGTTCTGGAATAGTCTATGTTCTAAATATAGTGTTCCTGAGAAATTATTTGTGTCCTGTGACCAAATTGTAATTGCCTATGTTTCACATGTTTTCCTGTAGTTAAATTTCATCTTTTCTTCAGCATTCTGGACTACTCCCCAGTGAGTGCTGTAGAGATCCTTAAGAGAAGAAAGAATTGGGGTTTCCTAAGCTTTACAATACTGTGGTTTTATTAAGCAAAACATCTCAAGCAGATAGAAGGAGATCAAAATGTGATATTACCACATTAGCCCGTGGGAACTGAAGCACAACCATCAGGGACCAGGGCCAGAGCCATATCCACTGTTAACTTGGCACAGGCATGGTATTGGATTAGAATCCTCTATTTTTATTACTCAGTTCAATTACTACTATGGCAGTTCTCCCAAGGCACTACTTTGATCCATTTTTTCTCTTTTTTCAGATTATACTGAGTGATAATAAGAAATTGGTCCCTGTCACAATAATCAAACAAAGTAAGTTTGTGCATTGTTTAAAATGTGTTCTTATACTCTGCAAGAGTAACTTGAGACTAAAATGAGTGTCAGGGGAATGGGATGTCCTGCAGCTGGCCCTATAATAACATAAGCACAGAATTTCAGTTTCACCAAAATTAATGTGCCAGGGGAAAGAGACGCACAGTTAGGAGACAATGTAGAGAAAACAGAGTTTGCAGTCTCTTAAACTGAATGTAAATGCAGGAAGGATTAGGATGGTGTCCTAATCTGCAAATTGAGGAAAGGTTTTTAGAATGCTGGGGTTTGTTTCAGGTGTGGTTTTTTTCTTATTTCAGTTTTGTTGTTGTTATTGTTGTTTTAATTATCTTTTAATATCCCTGTGTTGTCTCCACAGTTATTCAAAATCGGACGCAGTCAAAAGCACCAGATAGTTCCTCTCTCCCAGGAGCAATATTAGGTGACTAGAAGATACTTTTATTATTTCTCTTAACCCCTGGTTGAAACTTAGAATTGCGCAAATGCTTGTAATTTTCTTGATCTTAATTGTTTTTCCTTGCATATCAAAGGGTATTTTGCAGCTGGTGCAGACAATATTTGTTGCATTTTATGGTGGTACAGATGGTTCAAGAATGTTGTTACTTAATTGAAGTAGAATCATTTAATTGTTATTGTATTTAAAAGAAGAAACTGTGATTGTTTAAGTCAAGGAGTTGTTTCATACTTCAAATGAAGTTCTATGGCAAAGATCTTGTTGAGATGAGGGATTGTTCTTACTGGGCTTTTCAGGTAGCACAGTAACTTCACATCTCCAGTCACAAACCTGATATTTTAAACTACAGAAGTCTTGCAATTAGAAATTGATGTTAGATCTCAGGGCATTACTGTTTCCCTCCAAGCCATTCAGCTTCATGCTTTTTGTTCTTGTTTCACCTATAAGAATATGCAATATTGGCTTAGAACATTAAACCAGGGGAAAGTCTGTCATACAGTGTGATGAACTACTGGTCTGCCTGAAATTTCCATGAAAGGCTCACTGCACCATGTACCTTGCGACCAATTTATTCCTGGATTTATTGTTTATCCCTTTATATATTTTCTATGACTGCTTAACTTTGGCTGGAGCTTTCTTTGTGTGAGTTTCAGTGTATTGATGTGAGTCAAACACATACATACAAACCCAGTCTGGTGTTGAGCCCACTTGGCCTACCAGACAGAATCTGCCCCAGTATCTGTGATGCTGAGTTGTGTGTTCCAGAGTCAAATGCTTTCCAACTCTGATAAATCATGAGATGGTGGTGATAGAAGAAGTGGTATAAAGGGCAAATAGCACAAAATGGGATAGATAATTACAGGATAGAACAAATTCATTTTCCAAATATTCAGCCTGAGCTCCCAGTGGTTCAGTGGTAGTTACTCATCTCAGAGAGCAGACTGTGTGCTTTCATGTCTTCTGGAATTAATGGCATACATCTTTCTCTGTAGTGCACCTAATTGTTCCAGGTCTCAATGAAAGTCAGCAGAAACTTCCTCCTCTCCTGACAATAGATGACATACCTCAAGCATCCAGGAAAAAACTGGGTAAGCAGAAATGCTAAGCAAATGAGAAATGCTGAAAACTATTTTGCACTGTGAAAATAATGATTCATAAGTCATTAAATCGTCACTGTAAATTTTTATTTTTAAAATATCTTTTAATGAACAAAACAAAACCAAAACCACATGTGTTTAACATAGCTTGCAGTGATTGTGCAGTGGAAATTCATTTGGTCCTAAAGGTACTCAGCTGTCCACATTAATCCATGTTGGCTTACTTAGTCAAACTAAAGTGAGACAGAAATAAATCTGTGGTAAAAGAGAGCAGATACATATTTGTAATTACTCTCTAATGCCTGTTCTTTTAGCTAAGAATGAAACTGGAGTATGGCCTGCTGAATCCAAAACACCAGAAGTTCAAGAAATCTCCCCACAGTCCCTTCCAGGTAATGAAAATTCTGTTTTTAGAAACTCTGTGGAATATCTTTGCCAAATACATAAACTAAAATGAAACCCATCTTTGTGCTCTACAGCTAAAATAGTAGTTGGAAAGCAGGAGGATAGTGGCTGAATTAGCAAGGAGTGGTAATGTAGATAAAAAATCTGAATCCAACTCTGGACAAAAGTTTCAGGTGAAATAATTATTAAGTTTCTAAAACTACTTGGAATTAGAATTATACTTTGTGGCATGATGGATGCCTTTAAATTTGAAAAATGGCAAAGTGAGTTTTTTTGTGAGACACAGACTACTTTATGAATTTGTATGACAAGTATAGTCATATGTTTGAACATATCAGTCTGGGGGCGAGGGAGGAAAGTATTGGAAAGAGCTGAGTTGTTCAGAGTCAAATGATGAAGATCACTTATCACCCACTTTATTGACCCACATTTCAGAATTGCTTAAGAAGGCATATGCCTATCTTCATTTTCTATAGTCTGGCCCTAATCCTATAACTGATTTGGAAGTTTTGGTTCTGCTCTCACAAGAGACAAGAGCTGCCTTCTGCCAACTGCTTTGCTGAAAGGAAGAAGGGATGCTTGAGCAGTGGCAAGAATTTAAAACTAAAAAGGAATTTGAGGAAACAATGACCAAAGGTTTGCTTTGGTTTGGTTTAGACATATTATGTGACCTTGCTGGAGTTATTCTCTTCTGTCTGTCAAGTCTTTCCTGGCTGGATGGAGTAGTCTAGCATGTGGTTTCTTTGACATCACACAACTCAGACAGATACTGCCCTTAAATATGGTTGTGTTTATTTTATTCCTTAAGTATATAAAAAAATGCTATGCTTAACTTCATCATAGCACTTTAGTCTTAAAAAAAAACAAAGCAGAATTAAAAACCCTTCAAAAAATAAATAGGGAATTAAAAAAGGTGGAAAGAAATGCAGCAATATCCTGTGATCATTGATAACAATCTTTCAGACTAACTGCTCCATCTTTTTTTCTTCTGTGAAAATGTTAGAACCTAATTTTCTACTCAATAGATAAACACATTTTCCAAATTCTGCTTTAAATTATTCCTTCCTGGCTGCAAAACTTTCACAGGGATAGCTCTTTTCTGTTCATCCTAAATATTAAGAGGGGAAAAAACTATGCCTCTTCACAAGAATTTATTATCAAAGGATGCATTGAAAATGTGTGGATCCTTTTCAGAAAGCTGTAAGGAGTTTTTAGGTTGTTTGATTGGTTTGTTTTCTCTTGCAGTTCAAGGTCTCTTGTGGAATTATTTTTTTTATTATTTTACTAGATTATTTAGCTTGTTTAAGTAATGGCTGTTTAAGAACTGGCAATCTGGAAGTCTATTTGCCATTTTTTGTGAAAGTGAGAACTGAATACATTTGTATGGTTGGTTCTCCATCAGAATCCATGACCTCAAATCTCAGCCCTCAAGCTTGCATTCCTCTAATCAAAATGTGTTGTTCTTTGTTGATGGAATGTATTGGTCAGTGAGCTAAAGAGTGAAAGGTGGCAGATGAGGAGGAGAGTGTTCTGTAATTATATTTATGTACCAACATGTAGGATTTCTGACCATAAACAATGCCATGTCTAGACATGGCACAGAACTGTATGTTTATGAAGCTGGAGAAATTTTCATTACTCTGATAATAATTGGCAAGTACTCTCTTTTCTTGTAACAATTTAGTAACAATTTGTTACAACTAAACACATTCTTATTGCTCTCACACCAATAGTTACTTATGGAAATATTTAGAATTTTCATCTTCCATTTCAAGCTTCCTTTGTGGCTTTGCTTCCATGACTTTTTTCCCTGTGGTGACCATTCCTTTCAGATATTATTTGTTGATCTCAGCACCAGTGCCTCGTGTTCAAGTAAGAGTATGTCACACTCCATTGTGGTTACAGTATTTCAGTTAAAGAGAAAAAAAAAAAGTCAGGAAACAGGGAAGTGCAAATTAATCCTTTAAAAGAAAAATGCTCTTCAGGTCTTGCCATGGAACATGGAAAAAGAACTTGTCTGGCTAAAATGCTGAAGTATTCTTTTATGCGTAGCTTAGGTGAGAGATCTGAGCACGAACCCTCCAACCCTTTTCAAGGGATGCATTTAAACAGTTTAGTATATAGACATAATTAATTGAGTTTAGTATATAGACATAATTAATTGAGTTTAGCAATAGGATCTACTTCATTATATTTAATTCTGAACATTGCTATTTGAAAAATCATCCCGGATTCTTTGAGTAAGGCATAATAATTATTTGCTGTGGAGGGTTTAAGGACTGGTGCCAGACTGGCAAGAGCACAGTGCTTTAGCAGGAGCTCTGTGCTGTAGCAGCTGTTGTGTCATCAGCCATGCTAGAAGGGAAAAAGGGAGCTCCAAGTATTTCAGCAAGCAGTCCATCTGAAAGGCTCTGTGAGCTGGGCTGCACTTGTCTTCCACTGGCTCTTCATCAAAGGGTGTGTTCTGTGATGTCACACAGTTTAGTAACTTTTTTTCATGTATTTGTCTACCAGGAATCCCATCATTTTCCTAATTTCAATCCTCCCCTCCCTTGGCATGCATTTCCATGGAAAGACTTGTTAGTAAGCTCTTTCATTCTTTGTCTTTGCCAGGCTTGTTACAATATTTTCCACTCAGAACTCATTTATTCTTAACACAACAGCTTGAATCTCTTGTGTTTTCCTCAATCTTTGAATTGTTGTCTAATATACCTCAAACTGCTGCTACAACTTTTTTTTCCTCTGCCAAATGTGTCTTTCTATTAACTTCACAGGGAAATTGGAGCTCACCAACCCTTAGAAATATGAGCACATTAGTCTGGGAGATGAAAGAACTAGTTTCTCCTTTTTTTTCTTTTTTTTAAACAAAACAAAAAAAAAAACCCACAAAAAAAGAAAGCTAGTCATTTATGTGAGGCATTATGCTACAAATTTAGGAATTAGGTTTGTGAAATATGGAATAGGCTTGAAATGAGAAGTGCCACCTGTGAATCCATCAACCAGGGTTAATGTTCAGTTTAAATAACTCCTTTGTTGCCATGTCTCCCAAGTTCTGTTCCTCCTGTCCTCATTCTGCCCCCTGAAGAGTTCCCCTTGTGCTCACAGGGTATATCAGGAGTGAGATTAATGTTTTCATCATAATGTCTTTCATCATCATGAAGATGAAAAGAGAATCAAGAGAAATCAGAGGAAAGAGCTTAAGAAGCATTGTCTAGGTGCATTCTTGCTGTGTTCCATGCTGTGATGATAAAGTAACTTGGCTGTGTTAATGCTTTACTTTGCAGAACCACTGCAATAGGCCTAACTTGTCTGCTGCCCTGGAATAATCAGAGGAATTTCTTTTCTCTAGTTTTGCTTTCAGAGCCTAAACTTTCTTCTTCCTGTATCTTCTTTTTAACATAAATATCCGTCTTATTTTCATGCCATCTCTGCAATGTTTTAGGCAAAACTAAGAGCTTCGTTTCTTTTGTTCTAATTCTAAGCATATTTTATCTTGTTCAGCTTGCTCAGCAAAGATACATTTCATTTTAGTGTAAACTCTCTGACCTCAAAAAAGAAAAAATTAAGAACATGAGTTCTGTATTTGCTTGTGTTTTGAGAGTTTCTTCATTATTGCACCTCACCAACAAGAAATTTTAGATTTTGAACTGCTCCTGAGGTACAGGTAGTTAGTTATTCCTTCAGTATTTCTTATGAGTGAATTCTCTCCCACAAGTTGCACAGAGGGAAATTTTTCTGCCTTCTCTGGACAATTAATTCCTCCTTGCACTGATGGCCGTGACTGCACTGTGGCTGACTTAGAAGATGAGTTGAGCCATAACAAAGCAGCATCTGTAAAGGCTCCAGACTGTTTGACACATTCTCCAAACTAGAAAACAGTGTAATTGTAACTGTGATAGCATCTGAACACCACTCTTTAGAATGTGGGAAACAGCACTTTTTTTTTTCACTAAATGAAGTAAGAAGCTTATAAACCTCCATGACCAGCTCTGGCTTGAAGTGTGTTAAATAGATTGTGGAAAAACCAAAATTTCTTCTAATGTGTCTCAAAAAGAAAACGATCTTTTATTAAATTAATACTAAAACTTAGTGCAATATTAATGCCAAACATCAATATTAAAGATCTCTTCCAAGTAGCTACATGCACTAAATGCTGTGCAATTTGCTCTGTGGAGGGCATTAATGTGCTTGCGGCATTCAAGGCTGAGCCCTTACCATTCTGTGTTCTATATTCATGTCATTTTACAGTCTTAGATGACCAATTCTGGGTACTGCATGACTCATTAAACACCTCTGGGATCTCCAGCAAGATGCAGAGGAAAGAAGTGACCTTGACTGAATTACTATTGGCATTAATTGTTATGTGAAACAGCATGCAGAGTATAGTTGTGCAGTAGTACATTAAAATATGGCCAGCAATTCAGTTTAGGTATATTTAATTGCTGTTTAATAAACTGCCTATGTATTATTCTAAAAATGTGCAATTATAAGAATGAATGGAAATCAAAACCTATTCTATAACAAATTCTATAATTACTAGAAAATTAGTAATTTTCTGAGATTAGTAATAATTCTGAGATATTACAGGTGAGTATTTATTACATTCCTGAAAATTTTTATATTAAAAGGATTAAAAACCATTCTGAATAACAGGGAATATATTTGTAAATATTTTGTGTAAATTGCTTTATGATGTAATGAATCTTGTTTACAATCTATTGTAATGAATTTAAGAGGCTGTAACAAAAGTACAGTGTGAGTTTCTGACCTTAACTTTGCTGTTCGTGACTTTTATTTTCTTTTGTTAATATAAAACTGCAGCAAAATAAATCCAAAGCATCATATAGATTTCACATCTGGATACAAAAGTAAATATAAATCATGATGGAGTTGAGCTGCTGTAGAAATCATTCTAATGATGTGACATGAAATGGTGATAAGAAAAACATCAGGCTTTGGGTAGTAAATCAAGAGAAGTTCAAGGGGATTTTAAATTACATTAAGGTTCTTTCTTCTAGCTCAGCCTGAGAAAACACATGGACCTGAAGACTTTAGATCAACGCCTAAACCCAAATTGGTGCAAACTCAAAAGATCCCGGGTAACTAATTTTTCTTCTTTTTACATTCTTTCTACATTAAATACTTTTTTATTTTCAGCAGAATTTTTCTACTTCTTGCTGCATCCTCTTTGTTTTGGCTCCAAAGAAAGTCCTGATTAAAATATTCTGGTTTCTTTTGTGGTTTCAGTGACTAATAGTGGAATGAATTGTAAAGCAGGATGCACCTAGCTCTGGCTGCACTGTGGCTTTCACGGATTTCACTGCGTGATTCAATTTGATTTTCAAAATTACTGCTTTCTGTCTATGTGATCTGCATGTTTGACATAACATAAAATGTCCATCTGTAGAATTGACCTCAGTGATAGAATTTAAATAATTACCTCCTTGATTTTCTTCTGATTACAGATTCTTTAAGTAACACCAACAGAATGAGTAAGAACAATTTTATATAGCACGTGATGGGATATAACTGTATTTGTCTTGAAGGAAGGAGAAGCTCTACTGATTTTTAAATTTTTTAATCTCAATGTTGTATGGTTAGTTTTGTGATTTGGTGTAACACTTATTAAGTTCAGTTATTCAGAATTCTGAATTCTCTAATGTTGATTTTATTGCATGTATTTTCTTCCCTGAGCCATGCAAAATTACGAGGACAAATCTGAACTTGAGGTTGTGTTTAATTCTATTCTTTAAAAAAACTTCACTTAGATTTTCCTAAAGCACAGCTAACCTCCATTCAGGAGGCTGTATGCTAAAGGAAATGACCAGGAATGCTTGCAGGACCGAAATGCAAATCTTCCCATGAAGAGGACTGCTAATGCTTCTCAATAAATGCATTTTACACAATCCTATGGATTCACATTTGTGTCTTACTTGCACTTTTTTCTTTTTTCATTTAAATTTGACAGCAGATTTCCAGAATTTACTGAAGCAAAACCAGCAGTCAATCTAATTTCATTTTAATTTCTAATTGCCCTTTTTTAACCATACTCAATTTTCCTTGGTTATGCTATGTTTCAAAGATTAAAATATGAAAACTAATCAAGATGGATCATTGATTAATTTTAAACTAGGTGCTTGTAGTTACTTACAGATGTTCATTGTCAGATTCCCATGACTGATAGATATTTGTTTAACAAGTAGGGAAAAAAGGGCTTCCTTCATATTCCACATACCTTTTTAAGTGGCAATTTATGTGGTTTTTTTCTAGGTTGGAACCACTTTTTCTTTTCTTTATTAATTATCTTTTTTTTCAGGAGTGAGTGGTCCAGAAGACAAACATAAATCCGTGTTGTGCCTTGTATTATTCTTAATCAAGAGACCTTTTGGTTATTTTTCTTATCGTAGCTTCTAATGAAATACAGCTACCTCCTTCCGGATCCAGAATCCCTGATGCTCCAAAAAGTCCATTGACAGAACTTGGTAATTACTTTCTTTGTAAATATGAGTAAACTTTTCTGAAATAATATCTTCACAAAGCTTGCTCCAATAAGAGAAGCAATGTAATTAGAACAGTAACGCACAAGTGACTTATATTGTGCCCTTTTTTGCGTGCTATGTACACCCCTTTGTTACGTAATTGGACCCTAAACCCGGAGCTTTGATGCTTGTGTTGGTGATGAGTGGGGATATTTCAGCAAGTTATGAGCATCTGGAGTCCTGTGCTGGGAAGAACATGATGTTTGTGTGGATGCTTTGTTCCTCTTCCCTTCTTCCTTACTTTCTTCTGCTGGGAGATCTCTCAGATGTGAGCTCACCGCATAGGGGACCATTTGTGCATGGTTGATATTATTTCTTGTCCTTGTTGTTACCCTGAACTAATTTTTGTCCAGTTCCAAGTGTGCAGTTTTTATAAGTGATGTTGTTGAGCTGTTTGTGGCAGGGGGTGTCCAGTGCCAACCTCAGTCCCACCTCTCACCATCTCCTGCCTCCACTCCTCTACGTTGTACCCTGTGTCTCCCTTGCTCAAGACCTCTGATTTCATAACAGGCCCGTATTTTCTCTGTGTTTGTGTTAAATTAGCTCGTTCTACCAAAACTATTGCTTGTTGCTGCTTTCAGTATTAACAGCTATTACACTTGTTACCTGGAGGGCCCTTGAATCAGATTCATTTCTATGTCATTAAGCATTAGTCAAGAAGTTATTATAGAATAGTGCTGGCTTATTAGGATGGCATAATCTAGTCAGCAAAATTTTAAAATAATTTCCAGGAATGCCTCTTAGTTCTTGAAATGCATATTTGAAGCAGATTCTCAAGAACATGAAAATTATCTTCATAATCTGTTCTTAATTGGTTAGATTCTTTTGACAACAATTTTCCAGATATCTTTGAGGGGATGGGGAGAGACATTTGGTTAAATCCAATTAGAAGCAGCACTGGAAAAAGAGAAACACAGTGATTTAAGAACCTATTTGCTATAAATGTAGTTGGAAAACTGAAAATTATTAGGGATGTAAAATATTTTTTCTTTCTATAAAAAAAAGAACAATCTAATCCTATGTTTGTCTCAGTGAAAAAGGTGGAATAATAGCAACATTTGAGGAAAAAAGAAGTGTTTCATTCAAGTATTTATTATGATTTTGTTCTCGTGTCCTCCATTCCCTTTGAATAGTTCCACTTGGCAAAAGTGGAATTTCATTATGAGAGGTTAGGCCAAGCCAGTGGGTCGAAGGGAGCATCTGTGCTCTCCATGAAATCACTGCTGAAGTGAAAGATGTTCTGTGAGAGTCAGGGCATGGTTATACAGAGGAGATTTCTCTGCACTGTGCCTCTGCATGCTTTGATCACCTGCTGTCATAAAACCAGCAAAGCAAGCAAAATTTAGTTTATGAAGTTCAACTGTGTGTGACCTGTATTCTGCCCTAGCTCCCCTGAAGAATATTTTGTTTATTTTTCTATCTGGATTGTGCTAGAGGGAGATCTCTCCTTTGTTTTGTAAACTTCCTGTGTGGTCAGTATCTTTTTGGATTCAAATGTTTCTGAAAAGATAGCTTTGTGAACATGCCTTCAATGTTCTGATGCCTTTGGAAGATCTCTTATAGCTCTTGCTGGGTGTGCATGGATCAATGGAAGCTTTTGCCAAAAGCTGTGAATCATATGGCTTTTGTTGGCAGTGTTTTCTTCTCTAGACATATAGAATAGAATGGTTTCATTTGAAAGGGACCTGCAGTGATCATCCAGTTGAACTGCTGAGTTCAGCTATATCAGGATAGTAACCCAGGATCCAAATTGTTAATGTGATAAGGTAGATTGAAGGTAAATGGGAAAGCAGATCCAATGTGTGACAAAAAAAGCTGTTCACTTTTTGGCATGGATATTCATATTTCCCATACTGGAAATGAACACTGCACCTAATTATTTGAATGGGGGTTTTAACAGAAAGAAAAGTACTTACTGACCAGTTCACACAGTTAAGTAGGATCAGTAGCAGCACAGCAGTGCAAAACCTGCACATGGTGGAAGCTTGTTCAGGATGGCTTTAGAGTAAGAGTGCCCAATTCCATCTTGACTCCATTTTCATTAAAGCGCACTTCAGGTTATCCACACTTCAAAGTGAGGAAACCAGATCTTTGTAATAATCCTCATCACAGATAACAGCTAGTAGGTGTTGTTACTAACTTCAACAATTATTTCACTGATTTGATTGTACTACTCTTCTCTTATCTTTTGCCATTACAACTTCTTTAAAAATAGTTATACATGATGCAGTAGTGACTAGAGACCTGCAAGTGGTGTGAATATCAAATGTTGTGTTGTAGCTGCCTTGCTGTGAGTAAAATCCTCTCATGTAATAAGGATTCAGTTTGATGAGGTAGGGTATGCTAAATATGAATGGGGTAGAAATTAATGTAGCAAAGAGACATTCAAACAGAAAAATCCTTGTTAGCTACAGTTGAAATTAGATTTTGTATCACTTGCCAAAAGAGTCTGTCTTGGAATAATAAAATTTTGTTTCATGTTTGCTCTTAGCTACTCAGAGTCCAGACTTGAAATCCATATCTCTACCTTCTGCAGGAAAAAAAGAGATGGAAATGGGTAATTAGCAGATTAGTTCTGTGATTTTTTTCCATTATCGTGGCATCATATAGATCTGCAAATTTTAATCTTGGCTACCAACATTCATAGAGAGCTGCTTATTCACCATTCTTGTGTCTGTGTAACCACCTGAAGAATGTATCTGTTGTCAGCTTAAAAACTGCCCAAACACAGTGTGGTCATATCTCATCATCATCTTACTCTTTCGGTATAGCTGCAGCCCTTACCCAGAAAATTTAATAAGAGAGAATTCCTTGCTGGTAAGACTTCTTTCAAGCATGTGGCACTTGCATTCCAAGGCCAGAAGCCTGTATTTTCCAGCCATCCCCTCCCCTTGTCGCAGCCATTGTCTCACATCTCACTTGAGGCCATCTGCTGTCTTGCTCAGCTTAGCGTTGGCACCATCTGGAAATGCACAGCCTTTGCTCAGTGTTTGATGCTAATCCATCAAATCACAGCTCTCTCAGCATTTTAAGCTTAGATTCTTTTTTCAGCTTTTGAGGAAAAAGAGACTGTTTCTTCAGGATCCAAGTCATCCAGTACCATGGAAGTGCAACCAACTCGACCCGGTAATGGTTCTCATGAGGTTAATCCTCCTGACAGTTGGGAATTTTTGGAGGAGACGGTGCCCCTCATGGAATAGTTTGTTCAGTTTAACATAAATGAAGAATAACTGTGGGTATGAAAGCGCTGCATCAAGTATTAGGTCTCTTTATGACATTCCATGTGAAATACTAAGCTAGTAGTTCAGGGGCTTTTCCATGTTTGGCAACAGCATGCAATTCTTAGTTTTAAATGTAAATTGGACTTACTGTAAATATAAAATTTAAATAGGACTGTCCACACCTGAGTTTCATAAATAGAATATCCTGATTTGCTGAAGGATTCTGAGTTCTAAGAGATTAATGAGAATTGAAGAAGTTCCAACATATTTTGAAACGATCACTCATCTCTTAGCCTTTCTGTATAAACAGAGATATAATTCTGCCCAGATTTCTGAAGTGGCACTATAAAAACATATCACTGAAGATTCAGATGCTTTCTAGTTGGCCCTTACGAAATTTCTGTTATGTGTTTCTATTATTTTATAGATGTTATTTGCCTGGGGCAACTGACAGTTTTCCAAAATAATGAAAAAGAATAATAAGATGAGAGCCAGTTGGAAAGATTTCATTTCATTAGCATGCCAATAGTATAATGCCTGATGCATATGTTTTTGGAAGAAATTAACATTGAAGAAAATCCCTTACTGAGGGGGAGATTGGTTACAATAGTTAGCTGTTCACATATCTGACAAAAGGCAGTTTCTATGTTTCATTTGGTCCAGCTCCTGTTTTGTCATCCTTTTTCCTTCTCCAGTTTTAGCACCAGGATATTGTTCTTCCTGATCCTAGAAAAAAATTCCATGCAGTCACAGTTTGCTACTTTTTATTAATATGTTCTCCTATTTTGAATAGCCTTGTATTTTCACTTTTTAAATCTGTATGTCACCTTTTTATGTGAGTCTGATAAAAATTTGGTCAAAAAATGCATTATGCATTAATGCGTGTTTTTGGAAATAATTTCCAAGTCAAAAACTTAATCAGTTATTGTACATTTCAGACTCTGTCTTTCTGTGCAACATAATATGTTAAGTATTACCCAAAAGTTTTGTCAGCTTATGAAGGAATATGATGTTGCAGAAGGTTTTTTATCACTTCAAAACAATACAGCATTATTTTTGCTTTTATTTTCCAGCTTCACATGACTTTCTTCATGTTATTTCTACTCCCCAGACTTTTACAGCTTCAGAAATACCAGACACTGGTAAATTATAATAATATTCTTTCAAAAGCCTTTTATACCCTTTTGATTGGTTGGTGATGAAAAGTTCTTTGCTGCTTCCATGTTGGTGATTTCAGACAGACATTGCATACCCCTTGCCGTGGGTGTAGCTCTACATCTTATTTTTTCCACTCCTGTGTCACCATTCTCATTCCTGTGATCAGGCAGAGCACAAGTTTAAAGGAAGTCTGCAAGTAGCTTGTAGAATAATACAGTATTGATCAAAGAGCTATGTCAGGAAAGGATTTAAATTTTGCAAGGCTTAAGCCTGTTCCAGGTATAATACCATGCTTTTTTGTGATATTTTCATTTCTTTTATCCTGTCAATTTTTTGCAAACAGTTTGCTGAGATTTTTTTCCTATGTATTGTCTTAAAATAAGTAAATCAACATAACTAAGGCCAGACCTTTCCAACTAAGCTATACTTTGAGTTATAGCTTTGGGAGTAGATTATTTTTCCTGTAGCCTTAGGGAGGTGAGGATGCCCAAGTTAACATCTTCAGCTAAGTAATTAGTGATGGTATTTGAAATGGAAAAGGAGGTTAATTTTTAAATAAATAAGCAAAAAAATAATAAATGCTTTGCCGAGTAGTGGAAAGTAAAGTTTCTCTTCACCGATGTTCCTTTTTAATTTACTTATATTAAATTATTTCTCAGGTTGTTTTATTGTGTTGTTTTTTTTTTTTTAACAGCAGCTAGTGATATTACTGATTTGGAAATACCCATGCCTGTAATTACTACAGAGGTTCAGCCGTTAGAATGGCATGGGGTAAAATTCAAAAGTTTACTTCGATATAGTTTCAAAATTTTGTTTTCTTTTTTCTTTTATCCTTGCTACTATTTTTGGAAGTTTTGCTTTAGTTGTCATCATCACAGTAATTTATACATTTATTGCTGTTGTAACTAGATTCTCATCTGTACTTACTATTCATCTTTGTGGATGAAGGATTAGAGGCAGAGATGAGAGTTCCCTTTAGTTGGTTGTGTTTGGTTTTCCCATTGTTAAGATTCCCAGATGCAGACCTGCCTTAGTTTTGGGGGTTTTTTCCTGTGCTGAGAGAACTTAGTTTGAGAGGGAATAAAAAGCTTACACATATTTCTGTGTACTGTTTCCATTAAAAGGCAAACCCCCTAGCTACTTTCTGGATCCAAAGGTGTTTTATTAATATCTACCATGTATTATATGCCAAGATTATTAGGTAATAAGAATTCTCATCAGTATGAATAACATGGTTTCCACATTGATTCCACACCAGCCTAGCAGTCCATGAGACAGAGTAATGCCCAACTGACTTGCCAGCAATCATCCCTGTGCTTCCATTTTAACAAAACCACACCTGTTGGCCAAGTCCTGAGTTATTCAGGTAGCTCTGAGGCAATTAAACCTTTTAACACAAGATTATCTTTCCAGATTTAGGTGAAAGGGAACCTCTTTCTTCAGGAGTCACAACATCTGGCATGCCAGAAATGCCACCAATCTCAGCTGGTAATGATATCTGTCTTCTCTGTAGTTCTCCTCACATCTAGGCAGCCTCTCAAAAGACACAGCAATGCTTTGCTAAATGAAGGGTTTATTCTAACTTGCTCTGTATAAAGCAGTAAGACAGAAACTATTTGCTGCAAGGTTTGAGACATTTGGAAGGAAATATTGCAATGATAAGATGATTTTTTTTTTTAATGTTGGTAAACAATTAGCTTGTCCGGATTTTCTTGTGAAGGATTGTTTGTATAGATAGATATATTTATATATGTGTTTAGGCCCCATCATTGTTAGGAATGATTAAATAAATGTTAACATGTCCAATTTGCTCCTTTTGCACATTGGAAATGCTCCTCCACAGGCAGAAAAAAGATTTATCTACAATTCTTAAGCAGGTGCAAACACTTTTGTTAGTGAGTCATTTTGTTTTGCTGGGAAAGGATCGAAAACTAAACAAAAGGATTTCCATTTCCAAAGACTGGGAATATCAACATATCCCATAGGAATCATTCAGACTATTTCCTTATTACTGCCAGCTGCATCCAAGGGCATGTTTGTAAACTGTCACAAGTCTTGCCTGCCTTAAACCTGAAACCAAGCCCAAAGCAATGGGCAAATGTGCACAGTAGTAGTGAGTACACATAGTCCAGATTTGGCACTAGTTTATGTGTTAGGTTGTGCATTCTCCCTGTGCAAAATTAGGGTAACAGGGTATGAAGAGATGACTTGAGTAGAGGGACTTGTTCTTCAGTGTACAAAGAAATGTTGAGTTGTACAATTGTAAGTTGTAAGATGTGCTAGAATTCTATGGAAAATATTCCTTTTTTCACTTGCTGTCAAGCATTTATACACAGAGATAAATGCTCTACACTGTATTTTATTAGTGCCAGGGAAAATAATTTCTGACCCACAAGCATTTATATATAGAGAGATAAATTCTCTACACTGTATTTTATTAGTGCCAGGGAAAATAATTTCTGACCCACAAGCATTTATATATAGAGAGATAAATTCTCTACACTGTGTTTTATTAGTGCTGGGAAAATAATTTCTGACCCATAGAATTAAGGATTTCGTTGATTGTAGGGAAACCTGAAATCAGATCTTGAACTCTAAATACATAGGTACGATTCTTGCCATGTTACCTCTGCAAGAACTGTTAGAATCTGTAGAGGAAATGTCAAGAGTGGTTTGGTGAATTGGATATTTGGCATTTTTCTGCTGATGTAGAACCATTTAGCCACTGAGGCTCAGGGAGTATTGTGTTGGTTGCAACCACAACAAGACACTTGATTGCGGGTTTGAGTCACAGGGTGCTGTCAGGAAAGGGCACGTGTGGCCCTAAATACAGACATTTAGGGTGTTGTACTGCTGGGGCTGCTTGTACTGCTGGGGCAAGGCTGGGTGCACATCTCAAGATCATTTCTGTGTCTGACCATAGCAACCAAGAGACCAGACCTGGAATGGACCCCGTCTGCTCCACGGGAAACCACAAGGAAGGGTAAATAGCCAGCAATTCCCTCCTCCACTGCTTCCTTTGGCCATGCTCTTCTCTGCAGTGATGAGCCTGTGCAGATGTGCTGCTGGCCCAAAGAGTGGGACAGTGATGTGGCTGGACCTTTATGGCCCCTTACTAAAAATCCTTCTACCTGCAGATGTTCTGGGGAACCATTTCTAGGTTTGCTCTCATGCCTTGGCTGCCAGTGCCAGTGAAAGGCAGCATTGTGCCACCACCGTGGGCAGTGAAGCTGTGACATGGTAGCCTGGCCCAAGCAGGGCCACATCCCCTTCTTTGTGCTGCTCTGTCTTGATGTGAGCTGTGTGACAGCAGCCTGTGAGAGGAGCTGAAGGCAGTTTCTGTGTTTGATCTTAGCTGCTCGAAGACCGAGGCCGAAGTCCACCACTCCTTCCTCCCTGACAACTCAACAAACTGTGATGGGTAACTAGCAACAGCCTCCTTTCCCATTGTCTGCCATCTCTTTCCCTGCCCATCACACCTCCCACCCCAAACCACCTGGCATCCTTTGTCATCTGCCATGGACAGGATGGAGTCTCGTTGGTGCAGCTTGGCTTGCCGAAGCACTGGCCACAGCAGTTCTGCAATTCTCCTGTTTGATCCCACGCTTTTTCCATGGCCCACGAGCATTTTCTGCAGGAAGCATGTGACATTCTGCAGAGAGACCACATGGCTGCAGCTGGCCCTCAGCTCCATCCCTGCTTCTTTGTGTTTGGGTGGTGGGTCTTGCTTTCTCTGATGCATTCAAACACAGTGCACAAGAACACAGCACAGCAGCTCAGCCACCCTCCAGGCCTTCCTTGGGCAAGGCTGTGCCTCTTGGTTCCCTCACCACTGACACTCAAGGCTGCTGGTTTTTTTCTGCCCATGCCTTTCTGTTGCCATCACCTGGAACTGGGAATGCTCTGCCCTGCTGCTTCTTTTGAGGCTGTGTTATTTTTTTTTTTACTTGATCCCTCATTTCAGCTTTTGGTGAATATTCTTATGTTTCTCCATGGTTTAAGACACTGGCAGCCTCTGGTACTAACAATATTTCTTCCAGATCTGACAACTATTCAAGGCAGCAGTGTCCCAAAGAGATATTTTTGTGCTTTTAGCCAACTTGTGACTTTTCTTGGGCCTAAATTGGGATAAACCTTCAGTGTAGATGTAAATGGGGCCATACATGCAAACCCTATTTATTTCAGGCATTGCCTGTGGCACTTAGCAGCAGTGGGGGAGATGCTTGTGGCAGCAGCTTCTTTCACACTGCAGGTGTGCAAGACCAGTCCTGGGTCCTTGCAGTATTTTTGGCCCATGGGGTAACAAAGAATTACATGAGCAGCCTGGTGTGCCTAAAATCTGAAGCTGAGTGCGAGTTAAAAATGTAATGAACAGTAAAAAGTGACTTGGCACTTTTTTCTGGAGCAGTCTTGCTTTCATATCAACTGAGATATTTCATGCACTTCAGGATCTTTTCCAGGGAATTTACATTCCCTACTTTGCATTACTTGAAGTTATTTTCTGAGCTGTCTTGGTTTTACAGTGGAGAAATCAGATACTTGTAATTATAACAAGGCATATGAATTTGGCTGGGCTAAGGATATTCATTTCTCTTTCCCCGCCTGGTGATGTTGTCTGAATCACTTTTTATGTTCTCTTATTTTTGCCAAAATTTTAAATTGGATTTTTTCCAGTATCTTCATCTCATAAATTCACTTTCTCCTTGACTCCTCTTGGCCGGTGTTCTTGTACTTATTCAGTCTTGCATTCCTTCTGACCACATGGGAATTTTTTCCATATTCCTTGTGTCATTCTGTTTAATTTTTTGCATTATATTTTTTGTGGGTTTACACATCTTTGCATATTAACATATTTCTTTTTAAAGTTCTGCTAGTTTTGCAAAATATATCTCTTTTCTGTTCTTTATTGTTTGAAATCTAAGCCATTGAGTCCATGGTTGCAGGTGATGCCATGGTGTGATTGTTCATGTATTTTTTAAATAATAAGCCACCATTTTTTCCAGCCTCACATGACTTTCTTCATGTTACTTCCACTCCCCAAACTTCTACATCTGGAAAAATGTCAGAGCGAGAGACTGGTAAATGGCATTTATTTTATGCCCTATCCTTGATTTTTCTTGATATTCGAGTGGTACGATTTTGATGTCTCTTATATATCCTCTATTTTTAATGTTATCTCCAGTGATCTTTCCTTTGTTCATTATGGCTTCATGTTATTTGTAGTAATCACCAGTGTATAATTAGTAGTTCTAGCCTCAAGTAAGTGATCTTGATGCCACCTGCCACTTTCAGACTAGTATTGTATTTCTGAAGGGTTCTGATGTGGTCAGTGGGGCAGAATTTAGCACTTAAGAGGAAACTCTCAGGCTTTGATGAATTTTGGGATATCAGCATAACAGTTATCCTTTGTAGTGGGAAAGTTTTTCTTTACCTGCTAGACACATTTAAAGAGATTCATTGGTTGGTCTTTGGTTTCCTGTTCACAACTTTTTGAAGTAGTCTCTGATATTTAAAAGGCTGCTTCAGTACACAATTTTGGTATAAAAGCTATTTTTACAGGTATTTCTGCTAATAATTTATTATTTCCCTCCATTTATTCATGAAGAATAAAGATTTTTAGTCACAATTTATGCATTTGTATTTGAGCATGAGATTTTCCCAGCATATAGTAATAAAAAATAGTAGAATGTTGCTGGGAGGTTCTCATCCTTGCTCCTGTTCCTTCTAGCATGATTTAACAAGTGACATTTATTACATCAGTGTATCAAACATCACTCTCTTTCTGGGGACCAATCAAATGGAATTGGGTAATTGAGCATTGATGTAGTTCATCGTCTGAAGATTAGCTAATCACAAAATGCATACACTATTTGTGTTTTCTCTGGTCTGATTTGGCTACAGTTTGATCAGTGTTCTTTTAGCTTCCCTTCACAGATAAATTTAGAAAAGCTTTTATCTGTTGCAGAATTCACACTGAACACAAACATGATGCAGCTGTACTAATACTCAGTGGGTGGTGCTGACAGTTATCTTGCCTCTGCATGAACACAAGACCTTTGTTTTCTTTTGAAGCTGAGAACTCTCTCTATCCAAGGTCATTTCTATCTTCAGTAGACAGAAAACTTTTAGCAGTTTATGAGGCATGACTTTGCTGTTGCCTTCAGTATTGTTCTCACCAAGTTACCACCACCTTCTCTCTTGATTTAAAGAACTGGGCTACTTACTTATTACTTGGCCTTACACTCTAGTAAATCATGAGTGTTCTTCTCATTAAGAGTACCCACTCTTCATTTTTTCATATAATACCACTCACAGAAATGTTTCTTTCATGCTCTAGGCTCCATAATTTCTCTAATGGAAATGGTGGTCTTAGCGGCTGATAGAATCTGGGTTTGTTGGGGTTTTTTGGTTTTTTTTTGGTGTTTTTATTAGTTTGTTTGTTTTGTTGTTATTGTTGTTTGTTTTGTTTGGTGGTTGTTGGGTTTTAGCTTTTGTTCTTTTTTTTTATTTTGGGTTTTATTAATACATTGTCAGAAAAGCCTAAAAATATTTTTAAGCCATTATCTGGTGAAGATGGCCTGTCTCAAAAATCCTGCTTCTATCAAAGCAGGATTTGTAGCTTTGTGGCAGTTTCAGAGAAAATCTGATTCTTGGCCAAAATATGAATTTGTGAGAAAATGTCTTGATACCACCTGTGTGAAAATTTTGTGCATGCTGTATCAAAATCACATTGGGAATTTGCAACTCCTTAGTTAAAAGATTTTTCTGGCTCATCCAAACTAAAGTGTAGAGGAGAAGGGGTTTACTGTCAGCTGTTGCTATTGGATAGAATTTTAAAATCAGATGAGACAGTTGGCCTCGTAGCTAATGCCTAAAATTAGATGTTATGTATCCAAAAAAGAAATTACCCCATGAGACAAAAATGTAGTAGGCTACCACAAATATCAATTAGAAGTGTGCACACAAGAATCATAAAATAAATATATGTCCCTTGGACCTGCTAAGGGCTGAAGATCACCTTATCTAAAGGCTGATTTCACTTACTGTTTCAAGATTATTTTCATATTTGATCTTAGCTACGCAGGGATCAGGCCTGGAGATCACTTCTCATCCCTCCATGGAAACCAGAGGGAGTGTGATGGGTAAATAGCTTATAATTCCATTAGCTTTTCCATTGCTTGCCATCCCTTCCAGCAGCTGTGGAGAGTGCCAAGCTTCATTCAGACACGTTGCTCCAAAGACTGCTTGATGCTGGGCTTTCTCCCCACACCCCACCCCTGCTCCACTCAGGCATTTCTGTGCAGTCTGAGCTGGAAAATAATTCCCCACAGTGACTGAGCAGCAATCCACAAATAGACCTCTGCTAGCTTATGTTGCCTCTAGGTTTCTTCTGGCAGCTGCAGTTTTCTTTCAAAGAATAAGTGCTTTAAAAAAGAGGCCAGTGAGAAGAAGATTGCCTCACATGAGCTACTGGAATTGACTCTCCTTCATTTCACACCAGCTTCAGTGTTCATGTAACACCTCATTTCTCAGTTGATCTTTACAGCTGCTGTCACCTTGCTTGATCTCACATCAATGTTGTCTTGAGCTGCCCAACAGCTGATGGCCAAATCTGTGGATCTGAAGCCAGTTCTAATTTTAACTCCAGATTTTCTTTCAGCTTTTGATGAAAATCAGCACATTTCTTCAAGACCTGAAACGTCAGGCATCCAAGAAATACCATCAGCTATACCTGGTAATACTTGACAAATGTGATTTTAAATAGAAATTGCCCCAGAGATTTTAACAAAAAAAATTGTATATTGTTAGTTAAGTTTAATATTACTCAAAATAGCTTCATAACTGTTGTAATTAGGTTGCTCTCTCAAATACCAGACTAATTTAGGAAATTTTGCATGAAATAGTAAATATTTTTGTCTGATTTTGGCTTATATTCCTGGTATATTTACAAGTCTGTATTGCTGTGTTTGGTGTTAATAGGCATGTCTTATTACATAGAGTTTTCTTTCTAAGTTGCAATGCTGCAGAGGAGTACAGTGAAAGGTAATATTTTGTATAAATCCCTGGATGAAACCATTCTAAGTTGGAACTGTTGAGTAAGTCCTTACAAATGGCAGGAACAATAGCAATGAACATAGAGAGTTCAAAATGGTGGACAATAGACTCTAAAATGCTTTAATTTGAATATATTTAAAGCAGTGATTAAGTTAGACATTTGGCTGCAAGAAAGGGAGACTGCATAGGCACGAGACTAATAGAAACAAAAATGTGCAATGTCGAGGGTGTTGCTGTATTGCTTGAGTACAACTTTGCAAATAAAAGGCACAACAGTGTAATTAAAGAAAACATTTGCAACAAATTGCTCTTGACCACACACTTCCATGGTAAATCTGATGCTTCCAAACACCCTTGAAACCTGTTATACCAGATCCCAGTAAAATTGAACTGGTAGATTAATAGTATTTTATTGACACTTAAATTAATTACACCTAATAATATGTAATAATCTATATAGTTTTCATCTTCTTCCTTATCAGCATTTATCCTTCAGGCTCCTTCTACTTCCTCAATTCATAAAATAAGCTAATTTATCAATACCTTACCTTACGAAATGGAGCACTGAACAAATGCAGTTTTATCAGTGCTCAAGATTCTGTTTTGTTTAGTGTCCCTGCAAGAAGAAATATTTAATTTCCATTCAATAATGACATTTTCCTTCAAAGTCAATTTCAAGTTGTTACCAAAACCCCCCTGCAGCAAAAAGTAGGTGGGTTTAATTTTCATCTCATTGCCAGTTGCTTCCTTTTTTCTGCTGTGAACACATTTTCTTCTAAGTCCAAATGGCCAGCCTGTTAACGGACAGTTTTGTATCTTCACTTCTTGATGAGCAGCTAGAAAGCATTTTTTGGTACAAGGTGCAAAACGACTTATCTTTTTCACCCACTTGTATGAATTTCTTCCTTGTGTTGGTGTAATTTAAACTCCAGAAAGTGTTGAAGAAGATTCTTAGGTGTTCTGTCAAGTGTCAGATACTGGATCTTCTTGTCACCATATTGGGACACACCTTTCTCCAACACAGAAAGGACTTTGAAGTGTCCAGTATCTTGCTTGTGCTTGCAGTGACATCATCCTGAGCAACACAGCTTGTGTGTTTGCTATCCCAGCAACAGTCAGATTCCTGAGCACTTAAAATCCAGATTTTCTGTGCAGCTCTTAATGAAACACAGACAGTTTCTCAATTCCCATCTAAAGCATCTGGAGTCACGGAAATACCATCAGCTCAGTTTGGTATTGACATTTCTTGCAAACTGACTGTTCTTGAAGGGTTCCCAGGGTGCTTTTGGTGAAATGTTGATTTCCTTTCCTTTAGGGATTAGAACAACTGCAAGATAAAAATTCTCGATCTGATGCTATTTTTGTTTAAGGCAATATCTATGATGTTTAAAATACTGGATTATCATCTTTCCAAATTGAGTTCACTTTTGCAGTACTAATTGGTAGTGTTAGCCATGATTGCTACTGACCAGTTATGTATTATTTAATGTCATAAAACTTTACCATGTGATACTATAGGGCTTGTGACCAAACTTTAATTTCTCTACTATATGCAGTGTATCTTGATACAGATAGCTATGGTATTGCTTCAAGTCATACTCTTTTTTATTTTCTAATTGCTTTGTCATTACCAAAGTCTATTTCCATGATTATTGGTATTTAAGACATTGTCCTGATCAATTACAATGCTGGGGGCAGAGAGTGACATGTGCAGGAAATTTTTTTTGTGGATTTATCTTCTGTAAATACTGTTCGTGTTCAGTTGTGGTTTTAAAACTACTTAATGGTTGTTCAAGTTGTAAATCCTGAAGTTACACAGAATATTCAAGTATATTTCTCATTAAGGAGGACTCTCCAGCTACGGCAAAAATCCTTTTAGGGAGATTAAAGGTAGCACAGTGAGCATTGCAAACCCAAGTTCAGGGTTAGGGGCTTTTTTAAACAGCTTGAGACTTGATAGTCTAGCTACATTTTTGGGGAGAAAAAACCCTTTATTTGGGGAGATAAAGGTTTGTCAGCTTTCCGCATGTGTCCTAAGTGATCCAGTCAATTTCTTTCATATTTTCTTCCTCTATAGGACAAATTTAATGCTGAACACAGGAACTCTCCTTTTTTTCTCCTGGTATTCTCTGAACCTTGTCTTCTCCTGCAGATCTCTATAGATAATTGTAAATATTCTGTAGTATCCCCCTGTATATTAACAAGTAGGTACTTCCTTTTATATTTGCCATCATAACAATTATGTTAAACAGTTCTTTAAACCACTGATAGGCAAGGAGAAGATATTCAGAAAATGTATTTGTGAAACTCTTATTATTTCCATTTTTCACCAACAAAATTAAGATGGAGAGGACAATAAGGAGCCCTGTGCCACAGAGAAGTATGTAGTCAGATGAAAAGGGATAATTTCTGAAACTCTTACAATCCATTCCCCTGTCAATTTACCCTGCAAACTTTTGATGCATTTCTGAAAGATTTTATTTGCTAAGACTGGAGGAGTCTAACAGAATTTTCAGAACAAGAGCTCCTTTTTTGAAATGTTCTCTTTGTTGGTCCATCAGATTTGTGCTCTTCTACTTTTTCTGTACTGTTTTCTTGCAAGTGTCGTGATAGTGTTCAAACTTTGAATCCATTTTCTGAGATAAACTGTTTGATTATCATCTGTTTGTGTTAGGAATTTGTTGTATACTTGTATGAGAAACTTTTTTCCCTTTCAAGAATACATTCTTAAACAGGAGAATGGATTTTTATTGTGATCTTTGCATTCACTGTTGTCATTTCCATATCTGTTCACTAATTACTGTGTGGTAAATGTGACTCTTCTTGTAACTTATCCTTGTCTTCCAGTGTCTATATGAAATTCTGTCTGTTTGAAGTACTTCATAGTACTTCATACCTGTTCAGAATGAAAACTTGTAAATTAATCAAGCTGTTCTACTAGAGATTCTTATGGATTTTTGGTTAAGAAGGCACAAGTTGGTTTTCTTCTACGAGGGTGCCCAACTCATGATGCAAATCCTTATTAAGTTCACCTTTATGCATTTTTCAATGGAGAAACTATTGTTTCTCTATTTTTTTTTTTACAGGCATATCTTAGTTTAGACCAAAGTTTACTTTTAAGTGTGGTGAAGTTGTGATAATAATCAGAGCTAGTTAAGTTTTTCAGATTAAATATAAGGTGGGCAGTATCTTTGATGCAAACAAAAGTTCTGGCTGTATATTGATTGACTAGTTTGCAATTTATAGTTGGAAAATATTTGATGCCTGAAAGAGGATTTTGGAATGTGTCATTTACTGCAGTTAAAAGCAGCTCTGGAGCATCATGACTGCCACTGTTGTGCAATAGGATCAGTGTTTAGCTAGTGCTGGGGATTTGTGGTAATATCAAGGGACTATGAACTGATGTAGGATTTGTTGGTAGAAAGGGCACACATGAGAAACCACAACTTAAATATTGACTTATTTGAGTGTGATTGAAGTAATGCCTTCATATGCATTGATAGACTGTGATAACATCTCAAGACAGTTTCCATCTCTAACCTTAGCTCTCCCGAGACCAGTTCTGGAGCCCACATCTTTTCCTTTCCTGAAAACCACGAGGACAGTGATGGGTAAACAGTGATTCCATCCTAATTTCTATCATTTCACAATACTTAAATAAGAAAAGCTGTACTTTAAAATTTAGTCCAAACATTTCAGTTCTTTTGCTGATAGTGGCAATGCCAAACATTTCAGCAAGGTCATCAATCATTTATGTAAATGATGAGATACTTAATTATTAGGTTTCTCAATTGCTCTTCCTCATTTTCATCTCTATAGGCTTAGTTCACTAAAAGAGTAACTGTCTGTATACAACACTAACTCAACTAAGCCCTCCAGATTTTGAAGTGGAATAACCTTATAATGAATGCAAATAGTTATGTAAAAAAGCTGAACGTAATATGGACTTTAATCACACAGTCCTATACTGACTCATCTTTAAAAAAAGAAATTAGTCACTATTTCTCAAAGTTTTCTGATTTAATCTTAGTTACTAAGAGACCAAAGCTGAAATCTTCTTCTCCTTACCTTGCAAGCCAAGGAACAGTGGAGGGTAAAAATACATTTGAATTTTTTCTTTTTTCTTGATGTCATTTGACATAATTTTCATTTGCTTTGAGCAATATCTGTGGTTTGTTAATGCACTTTAGAACACTTGCCATACTAATGACATGGTTATGATGTTTGAACATGTTTTTTTCCATCACTTGAAAAGTCAGTTTTGAAGGCACCAGTGACAAAATAAATTTGTCACAGAATTCCTGTGTGACTCCATATGCAGTTGTTATTTTGAAAAGTCTTTTTAGAATGAAATATTCCAATATGACAGAAACATAATTTTGTGTCTTCTTACTAACATGGATTTGTTAGCATATAGAACTTTTTTTATCTTTTTGAATGAGGACTAAATTCAAGCTTGATGAATAGGCATGTTAATCAATGGCTTATAGAGTAACTGTAAAGAAGAAGGGGAATTATATTTCACAGGGAATTGCAACGCCTTTCATGTGAATGATCAGAGCTTAAATATGCTGTTATATTCAAAAAACATTAATAGTGAAAACAGTAAGAAAATACTTCCATAAATTACTGAACTTTTAAGAAAGGTTGGAGTTATGACTAAATATTGATAACACAATGTGCAATTTATTTCTCATGCTTGCAAAATTAGTAATTAGCATTTGCAGCTGCTTGCATTGGAGACTTACCCAGCACTTGTCATCCTGAATTTTGAATTTAAAGATGAGTCTTGGCTCATGCTCTGTCTACATTTTCTGCTGATTTTGCATCTTCCAAGGATGCATAAGGAGTGGGTTGGTGAATTGGATATTTGGCATTTTTCTGCTGATGTAGAACCATTTAGCTACTGAGGCTCAGTATTTTGTTACTTGCAACCACAGCAAGACACTTGATTTCGGGTTTGAGTCACAGGGTGCTGTCAGGAAAGGGCACGTGTGGCCCTAAATACAGACATTTAGGGTGTTGTACTGCTGGGGCTGCTTGTACTGCTGGGGCAAGGCTGGGTGCACATCTCAAGATCATTTCTGTGTCTGACCATAGCAACCAAGAGACCAGACCTGGAATGGACCCCGTCTGCTCCACGGGAAACCACAAGGAAGGGTAAATAGCCAGCAATTCCCTCCTCCACTGCTTCCTTTGGCCATGCTCTTCTCTGCAGTGATGAGCCTGTGCAGATGTGCTGCTGGCCCAAGGAGTGGGGCTGTGATGTGGCTGGACCTTTATGGCCCCTTACTAAAAATCCTTCTACCTGCAGATGTTCTGGGGAACCATTTCTAGGTTTGCTCTCATGCCTTGGCTGCCAGTGCCAGTGAAAGGCAGCATTGTGCCACCACCGTGGGCAGTGAAGCTGTGACATGGTAGCCTGGCCCAAGCAGGGCCACATCCCCTTCTTTGTAGCTCTGTCTTGATGTGAGCTGTGTGACAGCAGCCTGTGAGAGGAGCTGAAGGCAGTTTCTGTGTTTGATCTTAGCTGCTCGAAGACCGAGGCCGAAGTCCACCACTCCTTCCTCCCTGACAACTCAACAAACTGTGATGGGTAACTAGCAACAGCCTCCTTTCCCATTGTCTGCCATCTCTTTCCCTGCCCATCACACCTCCCACCCCAAACCACCTGGCATCCTTTGTCATCTGCCATGGACAGGATGGAGTCTCGTTGGTGCAGCTTGGCTTGCCGAAGCACTGGCCACAGCAGTTCTGCAATTCTCCTGTTTGATCCCACGCTTTTTCCATGGCCCACGAGCATTTTCTGCAGGAAGCATGTGACATTCTGCAGAGAGACCACATGGCTGCAGCTGGCCCTCAGCTCCATCCCTGCTTCTTTGTGTTTGGGTGGTGGGTCTTGCTTTCTCTGATGCATTCAAACACGACAGCGTTCCTAAGAGACAAACCCAGCTGGGCTGGCACAAGAGGACCCACCTTTCCATTGCCATCACTTGGAACTGGGAATGCTCTGCTCTGCTGCTGCTTTTGAGGCCATGTTAGGGTTTTAAGACCAAAACCTCATTTCAGCATTTAGTGAATCATAGGATGTTTCTTCACGGTTAGAGACACCAGCTGTCTGTGGCAGTAATATTTATTGCAGCTCTGGTAGCGATGAGAGAAGGGAATTATCCCAAGAGATATTGTTGTTCTTTTAGCCAACCTGCTCCTTCTCTTGGGCCTAGATTTGGGTAAAGCTTAGTGTGCAGATAAAAGGGGCCGTACGTGCAAAACCACATTTAATTCCAGCTTTGGCTATGGCAGTTCCACTTCTCTTGTAATGTGGTCTCTTCATTTTTCTTCTAGCAGCTTCTTCATAATTTTCATCATCAGTGCATTTTCACACATTTACATTAGGAAATCCATGGCATGTTCATTTGAGATGTTTTCCTTTCCCAAATCCCTAGTTTCTTAGTCATGTTTTGAAACCTGTTCAGTGTATGTGTTTAGATGATGCCAAAAAATGTTTTGTTTTGGTTTTCTTTTTCCAGCTTCACTGGACTCTAATCATATTAGTTTCCTGTCCCAAACTTCTGCATCTGCAGAAATACCAAAAACAGAGACTGGTAAATTGTATTTATCATTCTTCCATTGCTCAGTGTTTGGTTTTGCATCAAGGATATTACAGTTACAGGCTGTTTGCTCTGATTGCTTGGTGTCTGAAACAGAATTTTGGTTGCAGTGTCTGATAGGCTCTATAATTACATGATGATATTTTGTGGTATAGGATCTGATACAAATGAAACCACAGGAATTCATATTTTTTGGTATGGTTTTAAGCTGTTGAATAGATTAGGACCAATAAATCAAATAGCTAGATAGGTTCATTATCAGTTATAAAGATAAGTTCTTGATCGGGGCATTTCACCATGGGGGATTTTCTGTTAGCCATATCATACACATTATTTTCCTGTTTTCTCTATTCATAAGGCTTTTTTTCAGGTTATGTTTCTATTGCACCTTGAAACTTTTATTGCTGGGGTTATAGGTATTCAAGAACATATTTGTATTCATTACAAAGGTAGGAATGTGCAAGAGATAAAAAGGAAAATTATCCTAAACCTGGCAGTCGATATTTCAACAGTTTTGTGTTAGATTTTCTGCCTCAGTCTGTCTCTTCTATCTATCACAGAAGTTTTGTTAATTTGTATTATGTCAATTAGGTAAAATACCACAAATGACAAATTACATGATGTGTAGTACATTAAAACCCATTAGTCAAAATACTGACTTTTGTTTTATTGAAACAAGTAAAGCTTTGACAATAGAAATACCTGGTTCTACAAATTCATATTTGCATGCATTTAAAGTACATAGGTCTCTTTCTGTGGGTGCAGGTGAAGTCAAAAATACAGGTTTTTCATGTTATGTGGGTACAGATCAATGGACTCCTGTTGATGAATCTGCTTTTAGGGGGACTGCAGTTCCTGTCAGGATGTGTTTATGAGGTGCATGTGACATCTTCAAAACTTTGAAGTTTTGTTACTTTCTTTTGAAGTTGGAAATATATGAAACTCTGTTATAGTGGTGTATCATCTTACAAAGCAATGTAAAGCAATCTTTCTTTTTTCTGATTTTTGCCCCCCTTGCTGTGTCTGCATCAATGTGCACCTGTCTCAGGGATATTTACATTTTTCCACAGTTACAAGTTCAGCTGACCTGGAAAAACCTATGCCTCCATTTTCCAGAACACCTCATGTGCTAACAACAACCGCGGGTAATAGTAATGCATCAGCTTTTCAGTTAAACTCCTTTTGGTGTTTGGACAGCCATTTCCGAAATGTTATTAATCCTAGGTATTTTCATCATCTTCCATTCTGTCTTCTGTGTGAGTCATGATCATTGAAAACATCCTTTTTTCATGACAGCTTGCATTTTCTGCTGAGAAACTCACCTGGTGCGTTTCTGATCTCACATCCATTTCTCTAAAAGCTTCTAGGGCTATTTGTGAGATATCCTTACATGAAGTAAACCTGGTTTAATACTACTAAACTAGGTTTAATACTGCTACTGACTAAATCTTAATAAGAATTCTTAAATTACTTGTTGTTTTCTTACAAGCCTAATTGTTATATGCTCAGTTAAAACACATGTTTTTATACTAAATATTGTCTTGCCAGCATAGGAAGCTCCTTTCTTACCATTTTTCTGCTGTTGAACAATTTTTTTAACTTCACCCTTGTTTTTCATGTGTGTATGACAGATTATATGACATTAAAATTCACTAAAAATATTGACAGAAAAAGTGCTGGAGAGAACTAAGGCAGGTGCTTTTCTTCCTGGAAATAAGCTTGCAGTGTTTTTTAGTTTTTATAGTTTTTGGGGTGGGGGAGGATTGAGTATACTTTATAATTGTGGTATTAGAAGTTTTTATCTTTGTATTTTCTGGTTTGCTTTAAGCTGTGTGGACCATGTGATGCTAAGCAATGTTAGTTTTGGTTGGCTGACAATTTAGTTTTAATTCTCACTTTAAGCACTACCTTCAGCTCACACACTAATCCAATACTGCTCCATTCCTGAGGTAAGGTGTGCTTATGGTGAAGTACAAATTAGGTGTGCCATAACATATCACAATTTTTGGTTGTTTTTCTATGATCAAAAAAAGCTGTGTTTAGAATTAATAATCACAGCTAACATGACGTGGTTTTTTTTATAGTTTTCAGTGATATTCAGCCTCTTCTTTCAAGTCCCGTGGCACCTAGTAAGCCTGAAATAGCAGAAGCTGGACCAGGTACAATAATCTCTACCTAGTTCTTAATCCAGCAGCTCAAACCATGCTCTAAAACTCAAGTAAAATTAATATACTTCTGTTATTTTCAGTGGACATTTGGATTAGCCCCTAAGAGCTGATTTCAAATTTGTGTTGCTGCTAATGGTTGAACTTGGTGTTTTCTCACAGTAATAATGCATATGGCAACTCACAGTCGCATGATTCAGTATGTTAAAAATGTGCCACATAGAAAATTGAGAAAACAATTTGTAGAGCAGTTCTGATGAAAACATTGTGATGTGAACTGTGGGTTGCATTTTATTGTTGTAGCATCAGTAAAAACATTAACATTAGTGCATCCTTAACAGCGTGAAATTGGTTAACAGTTACAGACATTCAGTGGTTTTGGACTGAAACCACAGCTGGATCTGTTGTCAGGTTTCTGTTCCAAATTTTATATGTTTTAATGTGTGACTAATTGATTGTTCAACATGTCCTCTTCATTAGATATCTACATTGTACACTGTACCAGCTCCCTTAAGTATTGGACCAAAACTCAAAATGTTCAAGAGCTCTACTTAAAATCTTACTTGGCAGTGGTTGAGATCCAGACCAGTTGCAATGAAAGGAAATAAATATCCAGAATTTTTGTGCATCACAGATGTGCTGATTTATAGTCACTGAAGCTCTGTGCAGTTCTGAATTTGTCCCTAATGCATACTAAAGTGATAAATGTCCAAACATCAGTGAAATATTTGTTTTTCTTGTTAAAAAAAAATTATTTTTGTTCATGAAGGAAGAGTTTCTTCCATTAGCTCTTTGCTCTCCTATGACTGTCATCATTTCTTCCAGCAGCGACAAGTGAATCCATTCTGGAATCTTTCACACCTAAAACTTCCCGTCCTTTTCAATGGCCAAGGGTAACATTAGGTAATGTTGTTTTCTCCCGGTGAAAAACTCTATGTTTGTTTTGAGCACTCCATCCCATGTGAATGCATTCCTTCCATCATTTCACATGCATAACCATTCTTCTTCCTGGTGACAGAGTCTTGTTCTTCCATCATTGTTATATTGACTGCTCTTGACATACCTGTGTATGAGAACAAGCTTCTGGGTGGATTTACTGTCTCAGAGAAATAAAACTTGTCTCTTGCATGATAAAACACCATCATCATTTTATTAGTGTTCTGTCTCTTTTACTCTCAATGTGCTGATTGTCTCTGATATGTAAAGCTTTCAAAATGGAAATTTTCTCTCTTTTGGGCTCACAGAATCTTATTTCTCATCAACGTACAGCATTTCAGTATCATCTCCATTCCACTCTTCAAAATCTGATTTCATCAGCTGGCTTTGACATTCCATACTAAGTTGTCTTCAATATAAACATGTGACATGTGCTGTTTGTTGTGGGAAATGCTTGTTAAACAATTTTTCATTGCAAACTGAGCTCTTTCTTTCAGCTCCAAAAGAAAAACCACTTATTCCTTCTAAACCGAAACCATCTGCTACCCTAGAAGTGCAACATGTGAAACCTGGTAATTGTGCACATCATTTTCATAAGTTGGTTTGCAGGGAGATATGCTCTCT
The DNA here is from genome assembly GCF_027887145.1 of Ammospiza caudacuta. Classification (NCBI taxonomy): domain Eukaryota; kingdom Metazoa; phylum Chordata; class Aves; order Passeriformes; family Passerellidae; genus Ammospiza; species Ammospiza caudacuta. The sequence continues at coordinate 17,137,379 of NC_080594.1, read as the reverse complement.
AAAATTCTAAGGAAAACTTCCTAAAAAGGACAGGAGCTATGCGATACATGGGCATCCTGACTAACTCATCCATTTCAACTTGGTCATTATTGGTTTGATTACACTTGAATTTTTCTTTTCTAGCCCCTAAACCACCACTTTTGGAGCCTAAAACTTCTGAGACTGTTAAACGACCAAAAGCAACCCTAGGTAATAAATGTTTCTGTAGCTGTTAGTCACTCTTTGCAGTCCAAGCCACAGTTTGTACTCTGTTACTTTAGCTCATAGCTTTCACTGTATTTAATCCATTTCTCTGAAAGAAGAAAGTTTGGAGATAAGCATTCAGAAATGTTTTTCTAAACGTAGGAGAAAAAGAAACCAATTTTTCCCCACAGTTTTGCGAGTTCTATGGTACAGTAAAAATTTTTGTCTTCCATTTTGCTGAGAGCTTGTCTAAGCCAACACTCTTTATTCAGAAACTCATTGGAAATACAATTGAACTGCCACGTGTAAAGGTAGTATTGTGGATGTTAATCCCAGAACTCTCAGTGAAGGATTCCTGTGGTACCAGGTTAACTTGTTATTTCCACTGCTTTATGAATCCTCCTGAATGTCATTTTGACTTGAAGAACACCTCTCAGACACTTCATGGCTCACTCCTCTCTGCTCTTTTTGTAGATATCAAACATTTTTCACTGCATCAATTGCTATGAAACATTTTATTGGAAAGCAGTCTCATAGCACTGCTTTTTAAAAATGTACAAAGTTACTTACCTCTGCCTGAAACTGAGTTTACACTTTGTCTGGAGTCAGACTAACAGGCAGATTAACTAATTACAGTTTCAACCCATGCATGTTTGGTGGGAAAAGGGTTTCTAGGACTCATTGTTCTTAATTTTTACCATTTACATGATACTGCTTTTCTACTTATATTACTCAACTTATATTAGCTACTTCTATTCCATTAGCAGAATTCAATGACTGCAGCTATGAAGCAGTTCAATTTTTTTAATTGATTCCATGTTCTTTCAGCTGTTTGCCAGTAATTTCTTTACCATGCCAAAAAATGAGGACATTTCTGTATATTTTGTCTATCTATGTTTCTTATGGCTTCAAATTGACCTGGAATTCAAAATTATAAAAAGCATTATTATTTTATCTATTAGGTATCTTGCAAAAATTAATTTGCTAACTTAATAAGAGGAACATTCAGATGTGATTGCATGTTTCAACTGCATATTTAAATGCAATTACTCACTTTTACAATGAAAGACAAACAGGGATCTTGCTGGACTAGTGAATTCTGAGGAAGATTTTTTGAGAAGCCTTCTTGGCATATCTGATTCTACCACTTGCTTTTTTTCCCAGTAGCCATTCATTGCCTCATTTAATTTTTTTGTAATACAGTGGAAAGCATAAAATTATAATCCAGTATATTTCTTTCAGCTCCTAAAGAAGCAAAGCTCACTACTTCTGCATCTAAACCTAGACCATCTGCCAGACCCAAAAAGCCACGAACTAAACCTGGTAACTAATTTCCATAGCAAACATTTGTTATAGTGTATCACTTAAATAGTGCATTTTAGCTTGAATTTCTTCTGTGCGAATGTGAAGTTCAGCACTTAATCATCAGAAAGGTGAGGAATTCCTCTTTGAGGAATAATATTTTTGTATTGGATCCCCCAAAAAATGGAAGCAAAGCAAAAAACCTTTTAACGTTAATATCCCAAGTCACCAACTCACGCAGCCAGATATCAAAGCAAATTGTTTCCCTGCTTTTCATTTTGGAATAACAAGTTTTCCAACTTAGTTCAGCATAGGGTCCAGAAAACACAAATTCTACTGTTTTGCTGATGGTTATAGCATCTTACATAGAACCATAGGATTTGATTGGTTCAGTGATCATTAGAGCATATGTAGACTTACATGAAACTGTGAACTGGAATTCAGTAAAGACATATTTTATGATCCCAAATGAAATAGCACCTTCACAAGTTAAATTTCATCTATGATGTATGGCAGAGAGTAAGACACACCTGGCATTTTCTGGACCTGAAGAATAAATAGAGTTGTAAAAATATTTCTAGTGTTACATGGTTTATAATGAAATTATAAAGCGTGAAATTGCATAATTGTTTATTGTAAGAATATATTACTCAATACTGGAAGAGATCAGATGATTTTATTAAATTCTTTCCAGATTCCCTGCAAATTATTTTTTGCCCATAACCAGAAATTAACTCTCTTCAGACCAAATTATTCCCTGTGAAGCTTGTTCAAGGAATGGCACTTATGAATTGGAATTGTCTCAGAATACTGAGCATAATTAGTGTTTTATGCTTATTACAGCTCTTGCATAATTTTAAGTGTAGGAAATCCAGTATTGTATTACAAAAATTATTACTTTTGTCTCTGCTGTAGATTTCTATGTCTGAGTATCAATCTGAGTCCTGCCTGTTGTTTTTTGAACAACTTGCAGGACTCAGATTTATATTCAGCAACTCATGCACAATTCATGCATGAGTTGCTTTTTTTCTTTGGCTGAGGAAGAAAAGCAACTCATTTGGAAACTGCTGCATAGATTTGTTTTACACCCTGGGACTGCCAAGATCAAGATTTTATCCTGGTGTTTCCCCACTGAGGGGTTCTATAGCAAGTTTCTATATGCCTAAGAAGAAAGGTGATATTTTTAAATATTTGTACACACGCCTCTGGTTTTTTCTTTCCCAGTAGTGGTTTCACAAATCAATCAGGTAGAATGCTGAAACACTTTTTAATCTTGATAAAGCTTGTCATGATTCTCTTTTAAGTAGGTAGCGAAACTGGCGTGTGTTCTAATGTGACAAATGATATTCTTGTTTAGAAAATACGATTTGAGCCATAAAATATGCTGTGCATGGGGATAAGATGGCTTTTGAGTAGGTGGCAAAATGGTGAAAGAGCAGGAGCCCATCTGTGTTCCAGCTTCACCTGGAAGTTCAGCTTAAATTAGAAACTTGTGTCATGACAGTGGTTGTCACCTTTCCCTAAGAGTAAATCAAAATAATGAACAATAAATGCCAAATTCATATTTAATCAATTACTTACTGCCCTTACTGCCAGATAACTGCCTTTGGGTGAAGCAATTAATTTTGGCTCTCATTATTGATATTATTTTTGTGCTGTTTCTGGTAAAGTATTTGTCTTTTTTGGCAGTAGAGAAAAAATTTTCATTTAAAAAACCCCAAACATTTAAATGATTTTCAGATTCTCCAGCTAACAAACTGTACATTCTAGTGAAAGTTCACAGTTTCATTCTCTTTCTTGGCATTTGGGTAACTGAATCTGTTGCCCATATGAAAAAAATAAGTTTTCTTGCCAATGTGATCATGTCCAGCCATTGTCCTCACTTTTCTTATTGTTAGCATGAGTACCTCTCTCCATTTTTCAGAAAAGGAAATTATAATGAATTTTCTATTGTGCACACAAATACATTGCCACACTTTCTTTACAGAAAAGTTTTAAAATATCTCCAGGGATCAAGACTCCACAAGTTCTCTGGGTATTTACTGAAATGCACAAATTATTTGTCCTGAAGACATTTTGGAGTATTTTGTTTTCTTAAAATAGTGGCAATATTATAAAATATAATAGGTGTCTAAGCTATAAAAAACGCCAATAAAGAAAAGAGAGAAAATTTAGAAATCTGAAATAAATCAGTCTTTTAAATTTAAACACCCTCCACCCAGGTAAACCATCATAAACCTTCATGTGGGGAAATAGAGACTTTTAAATTAAGAATATGATTTTCTGTCTAAACTGACAGAATTTTGGAACTGTTAGGTCTCAGATTTTACTGTATTTCAAAATTTTAAGGTAACTTCCTTTAAATAAGTTTTCTTGTGAGACTTAAAATGTTTGTGAATTACAACATGACAAATTGTTAGCATGTCCAAAAATATAGACTGAGGCCCATCATACAGTATTTATCAATCACTTTTTCTTTCCCAGTTAAAATCTGTTGGGAGGAACAGAGGCTAAGAGTCAAAACAGAGAAACAAAGCAAAATTTAAAGGGGAACCACAAAGATTACTCAATGATTGTGGATGTGTTTAGGAACGAAAATGGATTCTGTTTGTAAAGTCACACTACTATCAAACCATTCTACCAATTTTGACTTCAAAGTTCTTTATATTTTTCAGGGTGTTTGGGGTTTGTTCCTTTCAAACCCAATTGCGTACTCTAGGTAAAGATGGGAAGCTTGTTAACTTATTGATCTAATGTGCAGTGGCGCTAGATAATCTGCTGGGATCTCCAGCCTTGCTCTCTGGGACTTTACTGTTATTTACACCTGAAGCTTTCATATCTATCCTTTGTATCACTATGGGAGAAACACAGGAAAATTTATAGAAAGATTTACCAAAGGAAATGTTCTCTGGAGCTGTTTCTTTCCAGTGGTCTACAGCCATAAAGACATAAAAGAAATTCAGTAAAACAGCAAGGTGAAGCCTTTAGAGAGCTCCTCTCCCAGTGTGATCCTGTAGCATAAATGCACTTTTTATTTTCCAAAAGCAGCAAAAGCCACACAGGGTAATTTCAGTAAATTTATCATTCATTCAGTGTTTCCATTTGAAGAGTTTTGAAGTGGTGGATTTTAGTTGGGAAGCAAGAGCAGCTGAGCTGTACCAGCACATAAAAAACAGATACCGATGCACCTGTATTTCTCTTAAGAAAATTCTCTTTATTCCAACAGCAACCATTCCAGTGTCAGGCACTTCTAGGAGTCCCTACACATATGAACGTCCAAAGACTGCAGAGGGTAATGATTATGAGTCATCCTTAGTCATTCTGCTTTTCACTGGTCTCATATTATGAGCAGTTGAAAACAGCATTTCCTGGAGGCTTCTTGCTTATTCATGTGTGGTCCAAACCCAGCAAATGGAAGAATGATCTTGATGCTTTATTGTTTCTCCATGTTTCTAACATGGAGATAGCTTCTAAAAGACAGGATATCACTTAAAAAGTATTTACCTGAAAGTTACAATTAGAAGAAGAAAGAATAAGAATTATTGCAGTAATCAAGATTTTATGGAGTATATAAATAATATAATCTAAAATTACATTTAAAACTACACACTGGTTAACAATTCCTGCAGAAGGAGTTTCGTGGCATATTGCTTGAGATTTTCTCAAATGTATGGAAAATACTGCATTTTTTCAGTTAATACATCCAAACGTGCTCAATTTAAAGGAAAAGAAAAGTGATTTTATTTTTAATGAGGAGCACAGTTTAGATAAAATAATACATGGCCTTTTTTTAGTATGGGAATATATGTTAAGTGATATGTTTAATATATACATTTTTTTATGCAGACAAAGAACAAGGGTCTCTCCTTTGCAGTGAGCCCTGAAATGCTTTATCTAATTTAAAGGAAAATTTGAATCCCTGTCTGCATTTGCTGTGCAAGTTGTATTCTGGGAAGGGCTTCAAGGTGTTTTCAGCAGTCTAGCTTTGGTCGTTAAAACCTGGATGAAGCTGAGTATATGTATGATACTTCACAGGACAAGGACATCTTTAATCCATACTTAAATTATTTGATAGAACAAGTCACTTAAAATCATAGTTTTCAACTGCAACAATTTATACACCATGAAATTCTCTCAAAACTCCTCTACTGACATTGACTTCTCAAGGTCAATGTTGCATAACAACCTTTTCTTAGCATTGCTTGTTAAGTCTTTTCGTTGGCTTTTGACTAAACTATGAGTAGTTAATTTTGCTGCTCAAGAACATCCAGCTCTTTGATTATCCATCAAATGGATAATCATTGCTTCTTTTGTTCATATCCAACAATATTTCATGCATTAAACACATAGTACAATTCCTTTTTCTGTGGTTATTCATTGATAGGGACAGAGGCTCATTTCCTAGCCTTCATTTCTTTGTTGCTGAACCTGAATGTGATTTACTATGGGACCATTTACTTTCAGCTTAAATGCAGGTTTCCACAAAACAAACATTTACCAGTATCCAAAATACACATTCCTCACATTTGAAGCCCAAATGATCTGCTAAGATCAAAACACCTCAAGCTAAGTCTGATGAGGCACTTCTTTTGAAATTATGTACTTTGAGACTTGCTATTAGTGCAGAAAGTAAAGAAGAGAACAACTTTTTTTTTTTTTCCTCTAGGTGGGGAGAAGCGAGATTCAATTTTTTTGGATAATAATTGTACAGAAGGAAATAATATTGCTCCAGAAAACAGTTTGCAGACCTAAGAAATAATATAAATATATTTCTATTATTGAAAGCTGTTTTTCCCTTTGTAAGAAGTGACTGATTTTTCAAAAGCAACCTGAAAATAGAAATCAGTGTTTTCCAGGAAAAGATTTTGAATTTGAATTCCAAAAGTAACTGATGAGCTTGAATAATGGCAAAGTCTTTGCAAACCAGGCATACGTAGCAAGAACATTTGAAAAATTAGTGGCTGGTCTGACGTTTCTATGGAGTATCTGGCCACTGTCAGTAGAAGTTAATACTGGTTGGTTTGGCTTTTTTTCTTCATTTGCAGCAATATTAATACTACAGAATGTTGTACTGTGCATGTTAATAGGCATGTAATAAATACTTTAGTATTAGCCTCCTCATTTGCAATCAAAGTTTTATATTGTTATTGACTCTGGAGCCCATTTTCAAAATGGGTAGATGCATATGAGAGTTTGGGAGATAAGTGAATGTGGGTTGTAGAACAGATTCTATCTTTAGGTGTGTATATCTGTGTGTTATACCCTATTTGACTTGTTACTGCCTTGAGATGAAAGAGTTAATGCATTAAAATAGGTTTTCTTTATTGCCAAGAAATTTTTATCGATTCTGCCATCTCATAAGTTTTTGTCTCATTTGGTTCAGTTTGTCACCAGGAAAAGGGCATGATATATTGGTTTTGTGATTCAAATTTTAAGTGGATATGAGAAAAAATTAACAGGCTTTATCAAACTAATTTTTTTCAGATGACTGATAAATACAGCTCTACCAATAACAGCCTTTTAGTCCTCTGCTTAATTACTCACTTTAGAGGAAAAATTCAACTATTTTTTCACAGTCAGCACACTACTTTGAAATAACAGAGTTCAGTCTGACATTCTGTACATCAAGAGTCCCTTGCTGTCTCTAAGTTAAACTCTGCAATCTCTTCTCTTGCTTGTTCTTGGATTTACTGATTTATATCCACATTTACTGATTTATATCCACATATTTTTGCTTCTATTGCCATCCAGTTTGTCCAATTATTTATTTCTTATTTTACCTGTATTATTAAGAATTGTAATTGCCCATGATTTAAAAGTCAGCTTGAAGATCCATAGTACTGGTTTTTGTGTTAGTGCCTGCTTTTCTACTTACCATTGGAGTATTGAAATTTTTTGAGTGTGTTCCTTACTCACTTTGTCACACTGTTTCTGTTGCAGTCTTGGAACCTATTACACTTAGAACTGAACCACCAAGGTCACCCATAGGTAATAATATTTCCTTGGCAAGCTGTTGTGTTTGCTTTATTTACATCACAGCAAGCATCACTGAAGTTAGTCACCTCCTGCCTCAGGATTGTTTCATTTAACCCCATTTTTCTTCTAGGTAATTATCTTGCTTGGCATTCAGAACAGTTGGGTGCACTGCTTTCTTCACAGCTGGAATGTCTCCTTTAGGAAAAAAGAAATTATGCTGGCAGCTCTCAATCACCTTTCTCATAATTATGCTTATTTGCGCTTGTTCTAGTTTTTATTTTAAAACACAAACAAAAACTGAGCTTCAAAAATGACTAAAATTCCACTTTCTTGCTTAGATTGTTGCAAGCACATGGAGAGTATTACCTGATTTGCCTATTTCTTCTCAGTTGCAGGTGTGAGGTTTCTGTGCTTGTGTGTTCAGCTGGTATCACATGTAATTGCTGTGCAATTTAACCAACTCACTGCCCACATTTTCTCTTCCAGCTCCAAGGGTGACTCCACGTGTTCCTTCTAAACCTAAAACTTCACCCAAACCTCACGTTCCACAAGCCAAAGATGGTAAACTACTTTGTGATTTTTTTCTAGTACAGTTTATTTTGGATTGAAATGTGTTTATAAGCAGCTGTTTAGTTACCTGAGCCAGTTAAAACAGAATAAAGGTATGTTCTGTACTATTCAGCAACTTAATTGCAACTTTCATGAGTAGTGACATTTGCTAGGTATTTTTCACTGAGCAAAAGAATAAACCTCTGCTACTTCAAGGCAGCAGGATGAGAACAGTGTTGTTACACTCAGATTAACCCTGCTAACTAAAGCAAATACAAGGCAAATAAAGTGTGTACTGAGGCTACTTGGGAGGTAAAATTCTTTCCAATGTCGCTTTGCATTGTTAAAATGAATCTGTTTCCCTTCTAAGCCACACTCAATTAATTTCATGTCATTATTATTTTCTGCATGAGGGACTAAATTGCTCAGTTATACATGCATACTTAGTATTTGCTTATAAACATTTATTGGCATTAATGATCCTTTCCATTGTATTCCAAAATACTGGATTTTTATGTCATTAAATATGAGACCAGTGGAATTTAGTGGTAGGCAGAAAAAATTACTTTCTGTCCCATGCTTTCCAGTTTGTAATAGCAACAGAAAATTGCAAGGGTCTCAAATATCAATATCTGTTACCCTTTGGTAAATGTAAAAAATTTAAGGATAAATACTTTTTGAAGATCTTTAAATTGTAGATGTAGGCCAATATTTTTGAAATTTGATGTTATCTATTAAGTGTGATTTCCTCATGTAGGAAACAGTCAAAATCCTTGTCTTCTCATAACTTTTTAACCATGGCATCTGATTATAAAACATTGTTTCCAAGTTACACCTTAAGATGCAACTTCTCATAGACTCAGTTTTTACCTTTGTGGCCATTTTTCATTGTTATGGTAGCCTAGCTTTCTCAGAAATGGTTTATGATTTTGTCACACAAAAGTTATGAGCTTGTGTTGATCTGTGTTTAAAACAAATTAACAAGCAAACAAAAGCAAAAGCCCCTACAACTTAGTGTTTCTTCGACAATCTGTAATATACAGAACATTTTCTACAGCATCATCCACTTATCTTAAATTGTCTTAAAATATCCAAAGATATTTCTTCTTTTTGTTAAATTGTAATCCATACAGAAGAATTGACACATTGATTTCACATCCTTATGACTCTAAACCAATAGTCTCTAGATCCACTCCAGTCTAGAGCTGAATTATACGACTGTGCAATGCAATACACCATGTAATGCTCTTTAATGACAGTGTTCAGTACACAAGCACTTTCTGATTCCAGTTGTGTATATAGAGTGCATTTGAAGCACATCACCAAGGAAAGAGATTTGTGTCCCTAAAAAGCCATTTTCTGAATAACAGAATGATAATATTTGGATATTTCATTGAAGCCTATGGGAGAACAAAGCTCACACTATGTTGAAGGTTTCACTGCTTTCTCAGATATTTCTTTTAATACAACTGTTTCTGTATGAGGCAGTATACAAAGTATATTATTCAAAAAGTAGTGCTAATTGTAAATTTTCAACTTTCAAAACATATTTTCCATTTTTTTTCTGATACAGTCCTGGAATCTATAACACTTAGAACTGATCAACTAAAACCAACAATAGGTAACAGTTTTACCTACAGGGTAAATCACCTGGGGACCATCACATCTAGCTTTTTTCTCACTGACCATCACAAGCACTGCTTCATTGCACTCCACTCATAATTTTTTACCATTAAAGTTCATCCTGTAACATGGGGTATGGTGATTTTTCACTAATGATTCATAATAATCTTTTTGGTTGTTTTCCTCACACAAATGTGTTCTGCAAAGGGGATGGAAGCACCACAACCTACCTTTGACTGCTTGTCTCTATACTCCATTTCTATCATGTGCTGCTTCACCTTTCATACTGTGCAACAATATTTGCCTTGTTTTATATTGTCCTCTTACAGAGGTTTTCCATCAGCACAAGTGTTCATATTTCTCCATTACTCAAGCTTTTGTGATTCCAAAGGGTCCCAAAGGCATGTGTTCTTCTTTAATGTTATTCTTTCTGTCAGTATCAGTTCCAAAAAAATTCTAATATTTGCTATTTTTTTAGTTCCTAGAGGACCACAGTATTTTCCTTCCAAACCTAGAACATCACCAAGCCCAGAGGTGCCACGAACAAGACCTGGTAGGTTCATTATTTTTTTTTCCTTTTCGTACTGACACGTGTCTTATGGATTCTACTGTGATCACTGGAGCTTCAGATTTGTGTGTATTCCTTGGGCATATATTTTAGAATATTCCTTGAGGGGTAAAATCCAGTGACATGTAGAATTTATAAACAACCTGGTAAGTTGAAAATATCTTCAGTTATTTATTACATTGTAAGTCAGTGCAGAAATGGATGTTTTCTGTACAATTCTCAGTGAAAATAAGTCTTTGTTGTATAACTTGTGTTCTGTTAAAGTGAAGATGAAAATGAGGGGTGTCATTGCAAAGAGGAAGGATTCTGCTCTGTATTTCTTAAATTGTTCCTGTTTTTTGGGGGTTTTTTTAGGCACAAGGTTTCATTCATACTTCTGGTTCACTTTTCCAGAGCCCTTGTGTTGTTCAGAGATTGAAGAATGTATAATACTTCCTATAATTGTGTCTGCATGGTTTGTTGTACCCATTTACAACCTTAGGAGAATTAAGGAGGGAGAAAGTAAATTATGCAACTCGCATTTGCATGTGTGAGGTCCCATAGTGGGTTGACCCTGCCAGAAGCTAAGCACATGCTAACCTCCTGCTCATTCTACCCCACAGTGGTCTGGGGAAGAGAATCAGATAAGAAGTAAAAAAAAAAGAAAAAAGAGGAGAAAAAATCATAGTTCAAGATAAAGGCAGTTTAATAAGGGAGGATAAAAAGAGATGGAAGAAAGGAAGTGCACAAAACAACCTCACACCACATCCCACAGGCAGAGTGGTGCTGGTCTAGGAACAATGGGTGCTTTGGAAAGTTTTGCTGCTAAGATGGCTTTATGTGAGGTGGAATATCCCTTTGGCCAGGGTGGTTCTGCTGTCCTGTTTGTGTCCTCTCCAAGCACCCTGCCCACTGCTAGCCCAGCCCTCTTGCCTGGGGGCAGAGTGAAAAACAAAGTATTCCTGGATGCTGTGACAAGGCGTATTCAGCAACAGCTAAAACGTTGGTATTTTATCAACACTTCCTTGGTCATGAATCCAAAACACAGTACAGAAGGGCTGCTATGAAGAAAATAACCCCCATTCCAGCCAGACCCAGTATGGGCATCCAAAGTACATGGAGTATTAGATGGTGCTGGTGAAGAGGTGGCCAGAGAGACAACAACTCAGGTTCCTTTTCTCCCCAGTAAGTCTGCACCTATTGTTTGAACAAAATAAGTCAGGAAAGTGTACAAAGCTGAAGGTAAAAAAATAACCACCCACAGTCTCTTTGTGGCTTTTACAAAAACTTCAGATATTTGGGATCTGTTCTGTATTAGAACTGCTACCTTGAACTGGAGGAAACTCTGTGGAACATAACACTTGGATGTTGAGTTTCAGGGAGGAGTGACTATCTGTCATCAGCCCTAGCAGGGATGGTATGAGTATTGTGGAGACAGTGATTGTTCTTGGTAGTACTTTGGTTTTGTTGTTTTATTATGCTAATGCAGTTCTGGAAACAATTAGATTCAGAACTGAGAAACCAAAGGCAACAATAGGTAATGATGCTTTCTTGTTTGAATGGTCACATCGTCTTTCTTCTTCAGCACAAATTGTTAAAAGCAAACCTGAAAAAAATTGTCATCTTTCTTTGCATGTTCCTTAATAATTTAACTGTCAAGGTTCTCGGTGTCTTCTTATTTTCTATAAAACAAATAAGGAGAATCCTTGGTTTTTTCAAGTTGTTATGCACGTAAGATAGGAAATTTTCCTTCAATATTTAATGGTAAGAAGCAGAGGGCAGATCCTTATTATATGTTTTTAGTCATCCTCTGGAGACAGCACCATTGGCAGTGCAGAGCACCATGGGTGGGCAGAGCTGCATCCTGAAAGCTTTCTTTCTCTTTCTTTTTCTTCCCTTCCCCTCCAGTTTTATGAATTGAAATTCAATCCTTCATAGCAGACTGGAAAATAATTCTGTTCCATTCAAACCTCAATTTCACTGTCAGAGCACAATCACTTCATTAATTCTGGGTCATATGATTGCTTGAGGCAGATCCATTTGACTAAGGCTTTTTTGTCACTTGAATTTGATATTGTGAATCATTCCAGGACTACACCCATTACAGAGCAGTTTATTTATATTTGAATCTACTTACTACTTTAATAATGCTTAACCCAGTTTCTTTCTTTCTTTCAGCTTCTAAAGATATATATCACAGGCCTTCCAAACCTAAAACATCACCCAGTCCACGTGTTCCTCCAACCAGAGCAAGTAAGCTTATCAATATTTTGCCCTTTAGTGCATGAAAGTTTTGTCACTTTGATAATGCTCAAAATGGATGAATTCTGTGAAGATACAGAGATACTTATTGTCTAGGCTGTGCTTCACTGTCATAATAAAATTTTGCTTTACAGCTGTCATTGAACATAATCAGCTGGATATTTGTACATGTCAATGACACACAGTGGAGATATGTGTGTTAGCACTCGTCCTTAGCCCTTGCACACAGGAAAATCTGCATTTTGATTTCCTTAATATCTGTATTTTTGAGTTGCTTCTTTAAAAGTGTAAAATTACAGTACTTTTCTGTTCCCAAAACTTTGGATATAGCTCTGTCAATTTGAAAATTAGAGGTAAATTTCCATGTTTCTTCTGCTTTGACTTGTTTGCTGAGGATTTTTTTTTTTTTAATGCAAAGTTGATTTAAATGAGCAGCAGGTTTTTGGAATATGAAACACTTGTGAAGCACAACTATGAAGTGTTAGAACTACAGCAGTTTACTCTGTAAAAATCTGTGTTTGTTATTGCTGTTAGGAGTGGGGAGTTGATCTGACCCTGCACTGTAAAAGTCACTTTTTCTTTAGTCTCTGCACTGGCATTGTATTGATTCCACTAACAGGAGATCTCTTTGGGATTATTTTAAAATGACAGAAATAATCCCTAAAAAATTTCTTATCAGAAAACAAATCTTCTGATTCAGCAGAAAAGTTGAAAGATGTATGTTAAATCATCATCCTCAACAATGTGTTCAAAACTTTGCACATCTTCATAAGTCCAAGAATCATCATCCTCAATAATAAATTCAAAACTTTGCTCATTTCCACAGGTCCCAAAGAAAGTTGGCGTGTCCCTTCCAAGCCCAGGGCATCACCAAGTCCGGATGTCCCATACACAAGACCTGGTACACATTGTTCTTTTGTTGTGATTGAATATCCAGGGTTCTTTTGGGTTGTCTTTCCTCAGCAAACCAAGGGCTGATTAACATTTCTTCACATTGCAAATATGTTCTCTGATGATTATTAAATATGTGGTTCCAGGAAAACAGAGCTGATTTCTGTTTTTAATGTCTGAGTTTTAGTAGTAGCCTCTGCTTTTCAGCCACAAGACATCTATCACAGCTGAATAATCTGTACAGCAGGGTAGACAACGCAGAAACACCATGAGAAGTTGGAAGAAGTTGCATCTCTTTTGTGCCTGTCAAAAGGTGCTTGGAGAAAAACCTATTTGAGGGCCTTAATGTATGACTCCAAATATCTCTAACTGAAACACTCATAGGTTTGTGTGACCTGGTAATGGAATGTCACCCTCAAAAATAAACTTAATAGGGATTTACATACTAATGAATGACCAAACCTCTGTAACTTCTAACAGTTCTGAGAGTATCTCTTGAACATTATTTTGAGTGAGTGTATATTCACTAATTTTACAAAGAAAAGCAAAAAAAAAAAAAGAATGTGGTCCAAATTGAAAACAAGCCAGTCATGCCAAAGGGAGTATTTTTACCACTAACTTATACTCACCACTAACTCTGTGCATCTTGTTGTTTTCATGGAGTTTTGGCAGTACATTTACAGTTGAACAAAAAAAGACGGCAGCAGGTGAATTTGTTACCTTGAGCTGGTCATTATTATTTTTTCAGTACTCCTTGGGCCAATGTTTATATATCACTAGTCTGTTTTTCACATAATGTGTTTGTGGTTTTGAGTTGTTCTCTTTTCTACTAATTGAACTACATTCTACTCTGTTGCAGGTACTGAAAGATTCCTAGCTGGTTTTTTGTCTTCGCATAAAATTTCTTTTTCTGTCACACATGATAGAATTCCTTTGAATTCCTCCTTGTAGGAGACAAGCACACCATGGGTATTGCAGTTATGGGTTCTGAAATACAGAACTACCTTCCCTGTAGCTGTCTGTGCTCTTTCTGGCTTTGTTGCTTGACTCCAGATTTTGCTTACCTGATTAATTTTCCGTTCATGTTTTCATTCAGGATTTTGTTTTCTCTTGAATTCCTGACATGTATCTGACCTGTTCTTGATGTGTATCTGACACTCAGTTTTTCAGGCTGTCATGCAAGGATTGTTTTTCTTTGCAAGCATGAGACATGCAGTGCCTGTGCAACAAACCTAATTTTGTCAAAGTATAAACCCTTAAAATAGTTCTTTTCTTTCAGCTGTTAAAGAACCACATCATATTCCTTTTAAACCTAGAACAACTCCCATCCCGGATGCTCCATACAGGAGGCCTGGTAAATTATCTGGTCTTTTTGAAGCTTCAGTGGATAATTGAACAATTGCTTTTGGGGTGGCAATGGGGGGAATAATCATCAGTGCATCAGCTGTCGCCTGGTTACTATTCTAGGTTAAGAAATCTTTGCAATTAAATATGACAGAAACTTCAACAGTTCAAGAGTTTTTGTATTTTATGTCGATATTAACAGAAGAAATAGTATCAGCCTATATGTTTTAATCAAGGATAAAAAGTTATTTGCAGCTTCTATCTGAGCAACACACTTTAATAGTGTGCACCGTGTTTTTGAAGCTTTTATGAGAGAAACTTCCTAACACTGTTGCAATGCTTTTTCTTTATACATGCATTTTTACCCAGATTAGAGTGAGGATTCCCTTCAATTCTATTTTGCTTAGGTGACTCCCCATCATAAATCCAACTGATCTATGTAATATAATCAGTGATTTCACTGAGGGTTTGTTGCTGCTGTTTCCTAACCATAAATTTCTGAGGGTAAATGCTATGACATCCCTTTCCTGTTGTATAGAGTATAGTGCTGAAAGGATTTTTGAGAAAAAGAGGAAAGGGAGATTCCTTTCGTTATTCAGATAATTTATTGACATTTTTTCCAACAGAGATTCTTCCAACCTTTGATGAACAAGATACAACTATGATTCCTCATATTCCTGAAAGAACAAGGGCAATATTTGGTAACTGTTATTTCATAAATAATTATTCTATTTTACACCTTTTTTAGAGAATATCGTCTTAGAGAGAGCTTATTATATTTTATTAAAAGCTAATAATGAAATTTTGCTCTTCTTGTAGATACTTACTTGATCTTTGGTCTTGATAAGGGTAATGATGCATGAGCTCATTTACTTTCAAAGGTCCTTTTCCTCCTCTTCTAGCCTTTCCAGTCAGGATGATGCAATTCCTCCAGATGTTATCTATTTTCTAGTAAAAGGGAACTTTGTGAAGCATCACTATCTGCTCTTTAAATAGAGTCATAGTATATTCTGGGCTGGAAGGGACCCACAAGGATCATCAAGTCCAACTCTGAAGTAAACTGGCTCATCACAACCCTTGCATTATCACCATGCTCTAACCAGCTGAGTTAATGCCCTGTTCTTCATGTGAATTATGGTTGTTTTCATTCTAAAATACTCTTCTTCTTCACCCCTCATGGTTTAATTTTAGAGAAAAATTTTAATATATCAACAATGACACAGTCTCCAGAGCAGCTATCTAAATAGCTCCAGAGCAGACCATCTAAATCCCACTCTACTACTTGAAACCATCCTCTCTGCTTTCTTCAGTTATCCATGTTGGGAAGACTTGCTTAAATACATGAAACCTTAGCTGAGTGTTCATCTTGTTAAATTGTCACTTGTGGACCAAGTAAGGGTCACTGAACCAGCACTATCTGGGAGCAGGAGCATTGCTTGAGCAATCGTTGTTCAACCAGTTTTCTGTCCCCAGCTTCAGAGACAGACCTTGACTGTGATTTTCTGAGAATGAAATGTTAATAGGCATTTTATAATCTTCAAACTATGTTTCTTTTCTTTTTGAGGAAGAGGAAATTAAAATTGCTTTTAAACATGTTTCTATTTCAATTTATATTCCCTGTATGCAGAGATACTTAGGTTAGTATTCTTTCAGTATCTGTTCATCAATGAACAGATAGGCATTTATGAAGTAGGTGCTCTGTTGTAAACACCTGAGCTACCTGAGCAAGAGTCAGATGCAGAAAATGATTCTTCAGAGCAAGAGGGATGAAAACTGCACAGGCTAAGGCAGATAATTTTGGACCTCTCACATTGATGTAGACCACAGACTAAAAAGTGCTAAGATAACCTTTTCCAGTAAATGATTCCTAATTTTAGTTACACAATTTTTTTATCTGTATAGTGTGAAGATAATATTAAATCATTCCAACATAAGAACAAAATAATTTAAGTTAAAAATCAGTTTGACACAAATGTTCCAGTAAAAAAGAAATCCTGCCCTCATCTATTCATATGTGGCAGATGAGGAAGACACAGGTTACCACTGTCTATTTTTGTCCTATTACCATATGATGATGTATATTCCAGACTGCTTGATGCAAAGCTACAAATTTGTATATATTTTTTAGAAGTCTTTTGGCATAAGTGGCCATTTAACTTGTTTTCCTTTCTTTGCAGGAATTCCAGCTTTCAGTTTATTCTTACATAATTTGCCTTATTCTAGATCAGATCATAGTTATGTTCCCCGTGTGCTGTGAAAAGCAGTGTTTTTTTTCATTATTGTTTTGGGTGCTTTCTGTTTTTATTCCAGCTCCAACTGAAAAACCATTCATTCATACCAAACGAAAAACAACTGAAAGACCAAGAGTGCCATACACCAGACCTGGTAATGGAGGCATTATTTTAATTTGGTGTTCAATCATTCTTTCCCCAATATCAGGTTTTGTGCTTCTTAATGGGATTATCCCTAGCCAGTTTTGTGGTGAAGCAAATGCATTACACTTCAGATGATCAATCCAAAATAAGCCAAAACTGCACTACAAATAATAGCAATATATGTATAATATATATCATGGTATTCCTCTGTCTATTACATATAGCAAATGATGACTGGAATGTAGTAGTGTGGGTATTGACAAATTTCAGTGCCTAGGCAGACTGAGTTCTCTGTGATTACTGGTAATCTTGGGTACTCTGTGAATATTTTTTGTTAATCTTTTCTTGAAATGCAGCAGAACTCCTTTACAATGTGCTTGTGCAGTTAGCTACAGACATTGTCTGCTGTACTGAAATGAAAATAGCTTTAAAAATAGTTCTGGAGGGCTGTGTGCTTTCCCATTTTTGATATAAATATATAGCAGAAGTTAATAGAGAGATAATTATGTCTGTCAGCAGCTGGTTTTCAAAATATTCTGCTACTCCTTAGTTTGGGACATTTTACAGATTTTAGCAAATGCTGCTTTGTTTGGATTACAAATAAATATTCTAAGATTTTTCACATTTTCTCCTTAACAGCAATATATCCGACAACTCCGCAACCAATTTTTACAAAATCTTCTACCACCACTGGTCGGTCAAGGGCAACGATGGGTAAATAAGTTTCCTTAACATTAAGATGCAGGTATTTCTAATTTTTCAGTGGAGAAATTTCTAGAGAACATGCTCCAATGCGGTATTTATATAACACCATTCCACTATCCGTCATTCTGCTGCCACGTGCATGTGTCTTAGGATACAGACGATTCTCATTTCTATTTGTCAAGTAAAGCAAAAATAGCATACAACTTATGTCTGATCAGAAGTCTGTATTTGTCAGATCTCCAACCAGAAGTCAGTGGCCTCATTTTTCTTTTAGAGCAAGAATTTTAGCCCCTAACTCAACTTATCCTACAGCACGCTGCTGGGACTTTTCTGTGTTTTGGCTAGTGGTTTTGTTTCAGGTTCCAGAAAGCCATGGAATTGTTATTGTCTTTTTTTCAGGCATTTGAGGCATGCATTTTCTGTGGGCTAAGTATGGCATTGGATCATGACTCCTGAAGACTACAATAATAATCTTTTTCCTTTTCTTTCAGCTCCAAAAGAAACACTGCTCATTCCTTCCAAATCCAAAACATCTGTTGGGCCAGAAGTACCACAAACTAAACCTGGTAATTTACAGTTTGTAACTTTAGAAGTGTTACTGTGGCACTGCCTTAGTTATATTTCTGCTGTCACTGAGATTTGTGGTCATGAGGTATGCATAATAAGTAGACAGAATTTTGTGTCGTTGTTCAGCTGAGAACTTGTTCATAAATTATATCAAAGTGAATGCCCAAGAATTGGATCAATTTCCATGGAAAGAAGTTGAATGGGCTTAGTAGCCATCAAAAAATGTGAGAAATTTAATTAATTTTAATAAAAATATATTTCTGTGCTTACATTCAAAAAAATTCTTTTGTTTTGGGGAATTTTGTTTTTCTAAAAACATGTGATTCAATTTCTCAAGTACTTTTGAAAATCGGTATACAGAGTTTCAGTCCAAGATATTTGACATGCTAAGAGTAGAAGTGCCTTCAATACCAGTGATTTTTGCAGTAACCATGGTACATTCAGAGATGCACATCTATAGTGAAGGGTGATGATATCTGAGCTTTAGCACAAGGTGATCTATTTCAGTAGAAATTGCTAAGGAGGAAAGGAACAGCAGAAAAATACAGTTAGGTGAGGAGAGACTACATGTCTATAAGAGCAGCTCCTGAACTTTCCTTCTCTCTGATCTAACCTCTGAATTGATAAAATTTTATTCTCAGACAAATAGCTTAATCGGTAGTTTAGTAATTTCCTCCCCACTTCTTTCTCCTTGCCCATTTTTTATGGTGAAAGAGATTCCACTATTCATTCAAGAACTGTATTCTATCTATACATACACCATATGTACATATATATTACTGTGTACATCAAACTGAACAGTCCAGGAAAAAGATTTCTTTTCTAAATGCCTTGTTTTGACAGGCTGTTCAATAACAAAGTTAGATTTTTAGTCTCAGTTGAATAAGAGCTATTTGCAATCATGTCATAGTTAACATGTGCCATCTTTTGGTACCACTACAAATTTAGTTTTAGGGAAAGAATTTCAGAGAACAGAATTTAGAGGCTTATTTTTTGCCTTTTAAAAAAATATGAAATTTATATATTAAGTCTAAATCATTATAAAGGTGCATATGCAAAACAAGCTACTGGTAGGAAAAACTGTAAACAAACTTTTTTTGTGAATATACATATTTCACAGTATATTTTACTGTGAAATATAAATGGCACCTTTCAGCAGCTCTCCTTATGCCAGTAAGGAGGTTATTTTCCAGCTTCCATATTCTTACCTTATTTCTTATTTATTTTACCTTATTTTCTTATTTATTGAAAGACAAAAGTCATGTAGTGTGTGCCTCTGCCTGCTAGTCTGTCCTTTTCATCCGGTAACTTAGAGACCTTTTAATTAATTCATTCAAATTTGAGTGAGGTCTGAAAAATAAATACATTACTCATAGCTTCTAGAATTTTCTTTTGAGAAATGTTAATTAATCAACAAGTATGAGAAAGACCAAAGACTGTCAGAACTCCAGGTTTAGGACAAGTGTTCTGAAGTTAGTGGGGGCCCAGCAGAATGCTTGCACTGTCTGGTTGTCAGCATGAAAATACATCCAGACTAATCAGAATGTGCCTGTCTCATGTCTGTTCAAATTGCCCTAGCAGATGTGCAGATAGGATTTTAGGAAACAATGGAGAGAGAGATCCTTCATGAAATCCAACTTCTTTAATTTGCCTTCTCACAGAACAATGGTTTATTTTTTATAGCTCCAAGGGCAACACACCTGGGATCAATTAACCTTGTAACAGTTCATGTTGTTGATGGGTCCAAAATAACTTTGGGTAATGAGAATATTGCATCAGTTTATTTTTCATCAATCTTTACTTTCTCTGCTTTTGCTATATGGCTAAACCTACAGTTTAATCAAAAGAAAAACTTTCATATATCTTTGTCATGTTCATTTGTTAGTTACAGTCCAGTGCATGTAAAAAATGTTGCTGGTTTTAATTTTCCAGTCATTTTTCTTATTTATGTGATTCTTTGTAGAAATAAGTACTACATGTACAAGGCTGAGGAGTCACATATAAAGGCATTGCCTTATCATCTTTTCTGGTTTTGTCTGACTTACTAATGATACATATCTTACCAGACTTGAAAAGTCTTTTACATTTATAAAAGCATGATTTTCAGCTAGATTTCTAGCACTGACTCTTTTGTTTATGATTTGCACAGACAGTTTGAATTTCCTTTCCATCTGTGATGTCTTATGTTTAAAAGGAAATAATTTGCATTTGCTAAGCAGTAATATGTCCATTTTCAGTTCCCAATGAAACATACCACATTTCACCCAGGCCCAAAATTGGTCAAGCAACTGAAATTCCTTGGTTTGATACAGGTAATTTTTTTAAGACTTTCTTAAGTTGTGGTGTTGAGAGTCTGTAGATCTTAAGTAAAATCAGTACAGTTTAATATTTAATAGTCTGTTCATTATTACCTTTAAAACTGTTTCAAATATGCAATATGAAAATTTATTTTTCCCCTTATCAAATATTTTAGTTTATTGCTCTGAAAATGGGATTTGCACAGTATTGCCTCAAATCTTGAAGATTATGTGAAGTTTTTAAACAGTATTAGAGCTGTGTATTGGATGCTCATGTATATAGTGTTGCAAACATTGATGCCGAGTTTCAACTTTTTTTTACAAAATCTAAATCTGTAAAACATCCCCAGTCTAAATGTTAAAAATGAGTAATATGTTCTGGCCTGTATTTTCTCCGATGCTTTGGAGAGGCTGGATTAAATGTTATGGGTCGAACATTTATTTGTCTTGACTATCAAATAGCCAGCTCTACTTGAAAAACCTGATTTACCGACGTTGCTAATTGGGCACATGGTAACAGTGACTATTGCTTATGCTTTCAGCTTCCACAGATCCCATAACATAGGGTGTCAAAATTATTTTGCAAGTGAAAGGCAACAATAAAAAAAGGTTGAGGGCTTCTGATTTCAGCCTTGCTGATGACGCTGTTCTTCAGCTGCCCTGCACAGTGTCTGCATTGAATGCTCCCAGTTGTTTTCTCAGCAATATTTTAATGTCTCATAGTTTTATCTAAGTCTTTGGTTTGGGGGGTTTCAGTTCGGTGTTTTATTTTGAGGTTTTTTGTTTGTTTGTTTTTTACAGAACCTAATTAAATGTCTTAAGGCCATGGATACCTTGCAGAGCTAACTCTGTATCCATATACAGTTGGGTAACTGGCTGTAAATATTTTACATCTTTTTCCTAAACCTACATATGAATGTAACTGGTCAGACTGCATGATGGAGCCATCTGGCCACTAAAGAAACTAGCATTTTCCACATGCATTTTGGATTAGATCTCATAGAACTCTCATGTGTCCATTTTGCTGTATCACATTGGTGCATGGACCTTTTTGTCTGGCAAATTGCACTGCACTGTCCCTGTTCTGTTACACACAGCATTGAAACAGGACCTTATTTCTTTTAGCACCTCATAAAACTCATCTCACTTCTGCAAGACCGCAGCCTACGGATAAAGCACAGACCAGACCTGGTAATAATTGTTTATTCAGTCTGGGATGGGGAGGAGATTAAATAGTTAATTAATTTTATCTATTCTTAGGAGAATTTTAAGTATTGCTGGGAGGGAAAAAAGGGGATAATTTTCAATCAATTAATAAGTCTAGTGGTAAACCCTTTCCAAATCAGAAAAAAAAAAAAAATGAAACCAAAAATATGTGTGTCATCACAGCAGGTTTTATTTCTTCTCTAGTGTGGAATTCTTGGCATCACATAGAAGTCTGTTGGGTACTCTTCTCATGGAACTTCTTTCTTTTTTTTCTTCTTTTTCCTTTTCTTCTTTTTAAACTCTCTTACAGCTTTTAGTAGAACCACACTACCGCCACTCAGAACAAGAGCACCTGGACTGCCAAAGTGGATTATGCCAACAACAGGTAGAGTTCTGGGTTTGGGGTGGTTTTTTTTTAATTTATCAATAAAAGACTGGAATGTGGCTTGCCCAAGTCATCTTGAGCCCTGCAAAATATCTCACTGTGTTTTATTCTAGAATTTCATTCCTCAGAGTGGAATGTGTAATTGCTTTTACTGATCTTGTCATACAATTCCTGAGGGTGATTATGAAATTATATTGGCACTCAGTCTGTGTAAATTTACGGGTTTATTACTGTGTGGCTACTCTTTACTAATGCTTTCTAGATGTCACATCCACAATAAGTTCTGGAAAATGCTCCATTGAAAAAGATCACCCGTTTGTTTGAGCCCAAGTCAGGAGACTTGGTAGGGAAGCCTTAAAGCCAAGGATCTCTCTAGTTACTGCCTGTGCCCGTGGTGTGTTCACATCAGACCATGCAGTGTTTGGACTGTGCAGTATTCAGGCTTGGATACTTCAGCATCACAAAATTCCATGTTGGTGGATGGCAGACAACAGTGAGAGCTTCAATTTACATATCCTTAACCAACAGATAACAAATGTCCCTAACCCCAAAGATTTATTAAAAGTACATGTCTTCTTGGGGGAAAAATAATTTATGCTTTTTCAGTTGGTCTTGATTTTTCCATCCAATCAACATAATATTTTCAGTGATAATTCATAATGAATCCATTTTTTTTCTTTCCTAGAGCATTGATTTATTACATCAATACAAATAGCATTGGAGATTATTTTTATACAGCCATTGATTAATTAAAAATTAAATTAAATCTTGTACCAACAGTACAAGTTTAAAATAATAAATAATATAAATAAATAAATAATGTATATATTCAAGGCAAACGTTTAGCTGACCACCCACTAAAAGTTCTATTGTCCCATATTATTGCTGGCTCCTGTTACTATTTCTGTGCTAGCTAGATTAGGATAGCCTGAGGGATATTCCATCTATTCTAAAAATTTTTGCCTGTGTAATGTTTCTTTCTGCTATATTTGGCAAGTTAATACCTGTTGCTGATCATAGAATGCCTTGAGCAACTCATTCCTGTACATTTTCACAAGCCCACCATGTTGTTAGAAATGATAACATTTCTAACATTCTAAAAATTCAGCAGAGATGGTTGTATATTTAAATTGAAATAAATTTAACCTATTTAGAGTATGGCATACATTTCTGTATTACATATGGAGTGAATGCCTTCACTAGAGGTACAAGTTCTTTGACCTTTCATAGTCCTTCTGGTAAATTAAATAAGGCCATCAAATTCCAGACATCAGAGCCAGTTAAAGCATTAATTGCCTGATTTCAGTAGTTGTGGCTCAAAAGGTTTTGTTGCTAACTTGCACTGGAAATCACCTTATACAAGTGAGCTTTCTTATGTTTGATTACTGGAATAGGAGAATGCCCAAGGTCTCCAGGAGTTATCATATTATTAAATTATGCACTAACACACAATTACATTACACAGCATATTGAGCTTTCTCCCCTCTGGTCATAACCTCAGCAGAAGTATTTGGTAGGTTATTAAAAACACCTGCAAAAAATTAATACATGCTTAGTAAATCAGTAGTATAAGCACAATAGTAGTAAAACCTACGTGGAGTTTTGTGTTAATGCTGGTTTAAGTTGCTAAGGTACTGTTTTAAGCAATCATATTGTAAGTGGCCCTCTTGGTGTGCCCATCATTTGTTATTATTTCCATGGCTTTGTAGTAGTGCTTGTTGCCAGGAAGAACTAGAGTTTCATTGTGGTAGATTGTGTCAGAAGTCACCACAAAACTACTAATTACTGGGCATGCTATGTGTACTCACTGGTAAATAAGTACCTTCTTTTAGAATTCTTCTGAAAAATGATACTTCCAGTAGTGGTTTCCACTGCCAAGTTAAATAAGTATATTTTTTTTCTCTAAGTTAAAGAATCATGCTGTAGATGTCTTTTAGGTAAATTTTGTGTGCTGCCAAGTAAGCCCTTTAAGTCAAAGTATCCAAAATATCAAAGGCCTTTGTTATCTCCTGCCCACTTCTTTGTACCTGCAACCCCACTGCCACAACAGCTCATTGACACATTTCTGTGAGTCTGCAACTTTCTTCTGAGAAGTGTAAGAGAAATCACCAATGAATTCATACATTTATGTCATCTTGAGAGGGGACTGCAGCTTGTCACAACTTTTCAGTTCTGTGCTTTTCTTGATGATCAGTAAGTGAAATCCCAAATCTTCTGTAAGGCAAGTACATCACAGCATTGAGCCAGTGTCTGAGACACAGGGCTGACTGTGCCCACAAAAATAAACTTGCACAAAAAGGAATTCAGGTAACCAATTCAAGAAATCTTCTCTATCTCTCCCAAGCAATGTGCAGTTAATTATCTATTGCAAAAGAATTCCTATGTCTGCAAAAATCACTAGGGAAAGAACTCTATAACCTGGAACCCCAAATCCTACCAGCTGAGCAAAGACAGAAAAGGTTCCTTTTTCACTCTTTTCTGTGGTTGGTTTATCAAAATCCTGAACTTTTGACCTAAGATGATCAGAATTTTTAAGTGGGCTGTTAGGAATATATATATCCTCTATATATATATATATCCTCTATATGTGTAACAATATGTTTTCAGACTTACCTTTAGACATTACATCACTTATTCTAGGATATTCTGTTATTTGGACACCAGTTTGGATCTTTTCATTCCTTGCTGGACTGGCACTGCTGTTGATTGTGCTCCATTTCTTGCTCCTGGCTGGGCTTGTTAGCCTCAGTGCAAAGATGTTTCACCCCATGCAGGGAGGGTTGGCAGCTGCAGGTGATAAGCAGTGGAATTTGTTTTTTCCAGCACCAGCACATGGGGTTGTGGCTGGTTTCCTGGCAGGCTTCTCAGCCTCGGGGCCAGCTCTAGTGCCAGGTGGTAAACTGCACTGTGGAAAGGGGGCAGGGATTGCTTCCTCATGGCTAGCATTTCTTTTAGGTTTTTGTCATGTTTTAGCCATTTTCTCTAGAATGCCATTTTATTCAGATGGCTTTTCATGTTGGTGTATGTAATTTACCTTACTGGGTTGTTTTTTAATTTAATCCTAACCATGTAAATACTGCTCCTGATCTACTGAGCTTTCTGACAAATGTCAGCAAACAAACTTTGAACAACATTTTTATTTCCCTTGTGAAATGGAGGCATACATGGTTTTCATTAAAATGACCATTAACTTTTTGTTCTGTTTTCTTTTTATTTTTTAAACTGTGTGTGTATAGCCAAGTTCCAGAGGAACTCAAGTATAAAGGTATTTCAGTTTATTTTATCAAGAGGACTTTTTTCAATATTTCCCTTTAAATGATCCACCCTCCTAATAGTATTCCTACAATTAAAGACATCAGAACCAGGAGAGGTTGGTTTAACATGTTCCAGACCCCATGAGTCTTTCCAGGAAAAAATATAAAATTAAAAGAAGACTCAAAGACATATGCAAGTAATAGGTCTATTCTAAATTCTAGCTAAAAGTTTGGATGAACATGGTAAGTGCTTTTAATAAGCAAGTTACATTAGGTAGAGTAAGGCAAATGCTATGACAAATTCAGCAAACTTTGGTTGTGCAGGTACCTTGTGTGAAAATATAAACTTTCATGTAACTTGAAGTACTCAAAATAGGAGATTTTGTCAACATGAAGGTATTGTGGTTTGAAACTTTGACTTATTTTTCATTACTACTTTACCGATGTCTGAACAGTAGTGCATGTTTCTGAAAAGAAAACAAAATTACTTCTTCCAGCTAGAACATGTGCAATATTTTGTTCATTCTCAGCTGACATAACTCAGAAAATATTATTAATCTAAATTTGATTCTAAGAAGCAGAATAGAGATTGGTTTTCTGTAGAGACTGTAGCATGCACAAATAATTTAGGCTTGTTATACACACTTGAGTGATTTAACGTGAATTAGTCAATGTGCAACCACATTTTGTTGATATGTTCACTTAAAAGTGAGCTGAGAAACTAAACTTGCTCTAACTATACCTCATGATGTACAAGATTATTTTTATTTTTTTTAAGGCTGGTGCTGGTCTTCTCATGCCTTTTCTTCCTTGAACGTCATTCGCATGAAACATTGATTATCGCTCTGGTGCTTTGTATAGCTGAAGATCTAATTAATCTTTTTAATTATCTGAAGACAAATTGCAGTTATATAAAACCATAGGTATGATGTGTTCAGATATTTTATACACAGGGACCAGGTCACCTGTGTCCATTTCCCAGCTTCCTGCAAGTCTTACTCCCAGCTTACTTTAATCTTCAGTAAATTATTTATCATGTATGGACTGTGGATTTATAATGAACATGCAACAAAAAATGGTCAAATAGTAAAGTAATTGAAAAATTACCTGCTTCATTCCATTAAAATACTAGTGAAATATCAAATCAAATTTAGATCCAGATTATAAATCTATGAAATCTTTAGCTGAAGTGATTAGGTCGTGTTGGAACAGGGTTGGAATTTGATAATTATAATAATATTGAGATTTTTTTTTAAATATAATAAATTTTAGGGATTTTTGCCTAACATCCTGAGCAAGGGTGCAGGGGGGTTTTCCCACAAACATGATGAAGCTGCAATGCATCTTCTTGCTTTACTGGATAAAGTAAATATACTTACTTTATGTAGAGACAGGATATTAGTTTAACATTCTGGCTGTCCTATAAATACCAGCATGTCAAACAGTCGTTCTGCACCAGGAGTTGTGTTGATCTTTTAATGCCACTTACTTTTTTAAAAATGTGTTTATATAACTTTTAAGTAGGATTTTCTCTTATATGCAGACTGGAGATACTGTATACTTTGTCTCCTGTACTCCAAACATGGTGAATAATTCGGTCCAGAATTGCTCTAACCATTTAATATGGAGGATGACCAGAGATCCTATAATGGGGAGAAGGAGAATTTTGTCCTTTGCAAAAATCAATGGACATTTTACTCTTTACACTGAAAAACTAGAATGTTCTCTCAACTCATTTTTCCACAAATAATCTTGGTTTAACTCATCTGTTACCTCTTCATCTTATTAATTTTCTCTTTCCAAATATACTTTACTTGAGGAATGTTTGAACTTAAACTGCAGACTTTGTAGAACCAGATCATTTTCCACTTACCCGAATAAGAAGATAATGGATATGACCAAGTTATCAGTAAAAACATGGATGAGACACTTGTTGGTTTTGCACATGATATCACCTGGAGTTTGAACATATTCAATATACAAATATACCATGACTTGGTGCCACACTGTAGATACTTATTTCATTTTTTTTTTTTACAGATGGCTTTTATACACCTGAGGCTACTCCCAGACCAATTGACATGGATGTCAAAAGACCTCCAGACTATGTTGACACCTGGCAAAGGCCAATTCCTGGTAAGGTTAATAAAACTAAATAACAGAGCAATTTTTAACAGTTGTTATTAAAAATAAAAACACTGCCTTTTCTGCACACAAAGCACCTCCACTGAGAAGAAAAAATAGTTCATAATCATCTTCATCAATACAAATTCTTGTGGCTTCAGGATTCTACTAAAAGAGATAATAATAATAATTTATAGTCACAACATAGTCACTTACATATGCTTAGTCACTACATATGGTAGAAATTTTCACCACCAGAGCTGTATCCTTATGATCTAACAGCTACAATACGTAAGCACTGATTTTTTTAATGCTAATGTTTTCCATATAGCAAAGGAGAATCAGGTAACCAACTTGTACTCCCATGTATGAGGAAGTTTCATTGAATATTTGGATTGTTGGGAAAATTAGAACATTAGGCTTGACGGAAAATAACAACGTGGAGTAAATCAGGTTACAGGGGTTTTATACATGTATAATACAAGACTTGTAAGGTTTACTCTTCTGGCAAATCTTGCAATCATGTTTTCAAATCTAAATATTTTAACTGAAACATACATACCACAGGTAAGTACCCTGATGTATAAATAATTTCTCTGCTTCATAAGCATAATCAAGCACAAAATTTGCTTTAGTTGTGGTTTTTTCTGACATAGAAACTGACTGAAAATGAAATATTTTGTTTTCCTCTTGGATTTACTACTCAGCTGCAGATGTTCTTTTTAGGTGGCTTCTTTTTGAGAACATGTTACTGGATTTTAAAACACTAATTTATAAACTGCTGTGTGTTCCTAATCCCTGTTGGATTTCCTTTGCATCTAATTTACCTCTACAAAGATAAGAGCCTATCTTGATGGCCAGGTTCTGATGTTTTATCATTTTTTAGTTTATTCAGTCTGACCACTGTACTTTGCAAAGATTAAATCTAGTCTGATGTACTATTAGTAGCAGCTGAAGGCCAAATGCAAAATCAAAATAAGGATGATACTCTGCACTTTTTGTTACTGAATGTCAGGCAGTGGTGTTTCCTTAAGTAAATCCAACTTGTGATTTGCAGAGACTTGAAGGTTTTTTATGCACATAGATTTGGGGGGACATTAAGACTAACTTTTACTTGTTTTATGACATTTGATGTCTAAAGTTAAGCTTTTAGAGATTTAAGGTCAGTCAATACCTTGAACTGTAGTCATAAAAGGCAGTTGGGTATGGTTGTGAAATTACCTACTACTCTTTCATAATTTTCTTGTATAACTGGAGTCTCATCTCTCTTCATGTGGCTTTAACATGTATATCAAAATTCATGGAATTGTAGAATGAGTTGGGTAAGAAGGAAAGTTTAAAGATCAAAGAGTTCCACTCACCTGCCTTGGGAGGGACACCTTCTACCAAACCAGGTTGCTTCAAGCCCCATCCAATGGTGCCAGGGATGGGGCAGCCACAGTTTCTCTGGGCAACCTATTCCAGTGCCTCACCACCCTCACAGTAAAGAATTTCTTCCTAAAATCTAATCCAAACCACCTCTCTTCCAGTATATATTATTATCTAATATAAATCTACCCTTTAAACAGTTTAAAACTCTCTCTCCTTGTCTCCTACCATTGTTAGAAGCCCTTTCTCCATTTCTCTCACAAGCCCTCTATAAGTACTGCATGTTGCACTAAGGTCTCTCTGGAGCCTTCTCCCCATTAAACAACCCCAACTCTCTGAGGTTCTTCATAGCAGAAGGGCTCCAGCCCCCTGATGGATTTTGTGGCCCTTCCATGGACTTGTTCTAACAGGTCTGTGTTGTTGTTTTTCTGGAGACCCCCACAGCTGGATGCAGCACTCCAGCAGAGGGGTAGAATAACCTCCCCTGCCCTGCTGGCCACACTCCTTCTGGTGCAGCCCAGGACACAAATGGCTTTCTGGGCTGCAAGCCCACATTGCTGGTTTGTCTCTAGTTTTTCATTCACCAGTATCCTCAAGTCCATACCTGCAGAGCAGGGCTGTTTATAGTCTTTCATCTAGCCAGCACTGAGACTGGTCATTGCACCCAAACCAGGAGCTAGATTTTGTGCTTGGCTTTATGGACTTTATGAGGTTTGCATTGGCCACTGCTCAACCTGCCAGAGTTGTCTGGATGGGATCCTTCCCTCCAGTGTCCACTGCACAACCAGCTTGTTATCATCCACAGAATTGCTGAGGGTGCCCCCATTCCCATTCTGTATGTCACCAATAAAGATGTCTGCCCTAAGAGACTGCTCATCCTTCTCTTTCATCAAGAGAGTCTGAGTTAAGGACTCCCAATCCATAAAGAAGCCTAGAGATTAATTAAATAAGAACATTTCACCATGTTGTTGTCCTTACAAGAATCTACACTCACGAAATCCCTAAATTCTGTTGTGCATCCTAGCTTACAAGTTCAGTCTCCACACACTGATAATTAGATTTTGTAGCATCATCGACCAGCACCCAAATCATTGTTGGAAGTAGCAGAAGGGAAAAGTAGAAATTCTTGTTTTTCCAGAGTACACTTCAGTAGATTCTATTGTGACCCAGTACTCTGAATGTTTTGTTTTAGTTATGTGCAACTGTTGTAGTTATGCTGCTCAGAAAATATTATAGAAACCACTGGCAAGTCAATACTTGCACATTTTTACTTCATAAATACCTTGGACAACCCCCTCTCTAATTATGAGCAGGGGGAAAAGTAATGATGAATACTACCATATAGTAATATCTAGGATATGATGACATATACACAAAAATTTATTATATTTTTTCTGGCCTTAAGCATATTTTTTTCATCTCCATCTGGAAATTAAGAATTACTATGAAACCTACAAATGCTATTTTCAAAACCACTACATCCTCCTAAATTAGATAGAGCATTATTTTCTGCCTTGATCTGAGTGATTTAAAAAAAATTAATCCACTGTTTTATAAGTGACTACAAGAGTCCAAAAAGGAAAAGAGAAGAGAGAGAGAGAGATGGAGATATTCCTGGTTGCATATTGTAATTATTTCCAAAAAAGCTCTCCTAAATCAGTCTTTGGATTTGTTCCCTTCTCGCCCACAGTCTCTCTATTTATAGGGTGAGCCAAGGACTGATACACAGGACCTGAGGTACCTTATGGTGCCAGTAATTCAGTATCAGGCAATTTGCAGAGTTGTTGACATTGGCAGTCTTATGATAATTGTACTACTCTTGAGGATTTTCTCCTTTTAGGTACAAAAAGGCTTTTGTTACATAAATGTGTTGCACATATCTCCTGGATTTTCTTAAGGAAAGAAGGGCAAAGGTGAATAATGGAACAAAAATCTTTGCCTTTCCATTGCATAATAAAATCCTTCATAATTGTCTGGAAAGTACAGTAAAAGGATTTGTAAGTATGAATTAAGGGGCTTATGTTTTCCTTTTATACCTCACTGTCAAAAGAAATTATCAGATAAATGTAGTGGGTACTGGCTGGAACTGCACATTGAAATAACCAAGTTGGGTGCTTCAGAAATTTCAGCAATGGTAATTGTCTTTACCTGTGTCAGTGTATGAGGTGACAGAAACTTTTTTCAGTTTTGGATGACATAGAATAAAGTGTTCCTAATGATAATTTCATTTTCTTACACATTTTGCTTCAAGCTGAGGGTGGCCAGTTGTGTTAGTCAGAAAGTACAAGAGGTCAGAAATTTTGTGAGTAAGATACTGAAGATGTTTCCTAGCATATTGAGATGGTGTTTGTTGTGTGAAGATGTATCCATTTGAATGCCAAAAATTACCGTCAACAAAAATGAGTAACTACACAGAAAGTGAGTCACTGAAACACTTGTGCAAAATCTCAAAGGAACTACATTTTTTCAGTGTAAACTTTTTGTAAAACTTCATGGCACACAGTTCTCAGAGATTTAAGGCTGAAAGTGTAGCTCAGATCATCTCCTAATCTCACCTCTCCACTTTTGATATTAAATCAGATATGAAACATTGCTTGAGAAGTCAGAATACAACTTCTAGTGTGTTTCTGCTTTGATGGAATTTGATGTTAAATAATTAATAATGCTGTCTTGTAATGTCATTCAGTGACTCTACCACCTGGCCCTCAGCACCCTCCTATTCCTCCTGCCAGACCTACACCAATGAGAAGAAAACCTCTGCCTCCTAACACCGTCACTGGTAAACCAGGGAGCCCAGGTATTTCAGCCTTTTCAGCATAATCATTTTATTGTGTGTGAGATAAAACTGGCTAGCAGGGTATAGGAGACTTCTGTAGCATAGATTTCTTTGATCTGTGATATCTATAGAAACTAGTCTTTTGGAACATACAGGCCTTGTGGTTTTTTGTCTTCTTACAAAAACCTTGTTTCTTTTTTTTCCCCCTAACCTAGGTATATCAAAGTCACACCTAGTAAGGAAGCTGAAAGCAAAATAGCACACTCCAAGTCATCCTTTAAGATCAACCTTAAGAATATTTCTTGTCTACTAATATGATTTTTTTGCTATTTAATGTGCATGTTGGATGGAGAGATGTTGACTATTGTGCTTCAGTTCCTAGCTATTTGTTAACTGGTTATTTGTTATGGAATTGCTCATATATATATATATATATGTATATATATATGGTACATCCATTAACCACTGCAAAAGTGAGCTGATAGTCACCCAGACAACTGACTGCACTGGGAGTCTATTATATATACTGGGAAGTAGAGCAAGCTGAGTTGTTCCATGTGCAGAGTTTAGCTTGATTATTGTACTCTGGCTTCTCAGTATTGGTTTAAGAGGACACACAAAATGTCACCTTTCCTATTTTATTTTAAGTTAATCCTGAAGCAGGTATTCAGTATCCACATGGATGTTCTGGCAGTGGATTCTACATAAGAATCCTTAGGCTAACATAACTCCACATAGTCAGAAACTATCATCTCCTTAAGCTTAACATCATGACAGCTTTTTTCCTCTTCATGTTGATCTCTGTAGTTCCTTGGAGGTACAAAGGTGTTTATGCATTAGAATATACAGCTATATATGAATATATAGCTCTACTGGATTTCCTATCGTGGTTTTTGTTGTTGTTTGTTTATTTTATTTGGGACTTTATCTGCTATTAAGGTGCTAAAGACCTAAATAATACTTAAGTATTTTGTGTCAGATGAGTAGCAAGAATCTCCCGGATGGATGAGACAATCTATATATTTATTCATCAGCAGAGCCAAGATTGAAATACTGTGTCTGTACTTGTTGTTGTTGGGTGGTGTTTCCTTAGCAATAGTTCCCAGAAAACAGAAGACCTCCTCAGTCTTAAACCTGATATATTTTCTTTAGTTTGTATTGGGATCTATACTAATTTGCTCCAGTAAGTGTCTAATTAATTTACCAGTGTTTTGAAATTTCAACAAAATTTTCAATTTTTCCTGACAGTGGAGGCTATGTGGTAGTCAGTATTTACCATACCTTCCTAGGCTTTCAAGATGGAATAAATTGCTTGAATCATCTGGTTCTTCCTTGTGGGGACAGTAGATTTTCCTTCTTCTGTGTTTCCTGGTGTTTTATCCAGCTTAGTTTTAAACATTGTAATTTTGTTTCTTCTGGTTCCCTGGAGAGAGAGACAGTTCCACTGTACCAACAGGAAAAATTTGCCTCAATGTTCTTGGATTTTTCCTGTCAGAATTCTGTCCTATTTCTCATTAACACTGTAATTAATTCCTTACTTGCATCTTTCTAACTCATCCAGTGGATATTATGGAAAGGTTTCTATGCAGACATTAAGTCTCCTGAATGGATAAAAAGAAATGGAAATGAGAGTTCCAGAAACTTTGTGAAACTGAACTCTAGCGAGAATATTTCAGATTTCCACTTCATTAAGAAAATTAGTGGAAAGTAGGGATTTTTGTTGCCTTAAACTTGGCTCTCCAGAGTTCTGCCTTCAGTTGCCACATTCTGTGTCATATATGATGGGGAGGTAACTACATTATGTAGTTCTTGACTCTTCAGAGTTCAGATTTCGCTGTCGTATCATGGTTATCTGGGAGTATCTGCATGTTTTATGAATTTAATTCTTGTCTTTTACAGCCATTATGCAAGAAATCAAGACCTTTACCATGGATTGTTTGCCTCTTAGAAACCTGTTTTCTTTATTAGGTGGTAACAGCTGAAGAATAACAGCAATGTCACATAATCTGAAATACTTTTTTTAAATAGTTGTCTAACTATAGGTGATAATATTGCCTCTATCAGTTAGTTTCTGTCCAGACTTATGGAACCTACTACAGAAATTATTTCAGCAATAAAACTTTTCTTCTTGATTGATATAGTGCTATAAATGTTGAAAATGCTGGACTTGGCTGCCTTTTCTTTGCTTTCATTTGAGGTTTTTCTTAATTTCATTTAGTGTAAGCTCCAGTACTGTTCTGTGGTGAAACTCTTAATGCAGACCACAGTTAAGGACTCAGTGTTTATCACTAGAAATGTTCAGCACCACTAATGTCTGTGCTATATTGAGAGCAGAAATTAATTAATCTTACCTATATTTGAGGGAAGAATCTCCAAGTTTCAGTTGCTGACTTCAGCTATTGTGCCTTGCAACTCAGGAAGAAATGTGCTCTTTCTTCAAGGAACAGCAATGTCAGAGCTGGTCATTTTGCATCCTTTTACCAGTCTGTGTAGGATGGTTCTGTGCATTAAACCAGGTTATATTCTAGACAACTAAAGTCCTCCAAACAACCTCAAAGTAGCAAAGAAATTTCTTACTGGGTTTCAGGATTAGGTTACGTTTGCAACTAGCACAGTTCAGAACTTTCCTGAATCCAGCTGAGGGATTACTAGGATTTGAATGAAAATATTTGTTTCATGAAGCAGTTGTCACAAACTGAGTTCTCTTAGAAAATGAGAAAGCTGTTTGACTCCTTCAAATGCTGAATGTCTTGTTGCTACAAGTCCCTCCATCTGTCACTGTAGCTAAGCCTGCTGGACCAACACCACCTGTGAGGACAGGAACATTATATAAGACACCAACAGCTTTTGCAACTCCAGAGTACTACGGTAAGCATGTTAGAAACAGTTCTGGTTTCTTCTTTTTTTTTCTTTTTTTTTCTTTTTTTTTTTTTTTTTTCTTTTTTTTTTTTTTTTTTTTTATTTACATTAAGGTTTCCATTTTTCTTTTGCTTCCCTTCCCTGAACTTTATTGATGCGCTGTATATTCAACATAAGAAATTATTGTGTCTGGAGTGATTCTGATTTCTTTTATGCCTTTGACTTTTCTGATTTGACTGACTGAGATCTAGCTTGCTTCTTGTCTTGGTAATTGAGAACATGACAAGGCTTCCATTTTCCTAGAAACCCATACATGCTTAGCAGGCTTTCACTACTGCTCTGTGGCCATTTAAAGCTGTGCAAAGATTGGACAAGGCACTTCTTTACCTGGATGTTTCAATTTTCCCAGGACATAAACTCAACATGTTATTTGCCAGTGGCTGACAGTGCTCATCATAGATGTGATGGCCTCCTTTATTTGATCAAACTGCCACCATTTAAACTGAAAAAATTGTAGTAGTGCAATCATAGTGGTCAGAGGGTAATTTGCCCGTTATAAAACTGGGAGCTGATTACAAATTCAGAGCTAAGTCTTTCCAAGGTGGCACACAGTAATGGGTTTGGAGGAGGATTTGCTTAGAATTTTTGGGCCAAATGTGCAGTTCTTGGTATATTGCCATGAATGATGCTGCTTCTAATTTTCCTGGATTTATAGTAATTCTTAAATTCTTGTCTCCTTACAATGCTCATGAACTCACTGTGACCCACAGTGCCCAGAAAAGCATGCTGGATGCTAGATTTATTTATAAATGCTTCTTGGGAAGGTATTGTGTTTTATCTGTTGAGGTCCATTTTAATATTTGCATCATGTTCAGTGTAGTGGCTGATTAATACAACATTGTATCATGAATCCTGACTGCTTTAGCACATTTCTCTTCACCACTATATTTGCTTTCAATTCCCTTCAAATTTTGTTGTAGTTGTACACTCTGAAGATAAATTTTTTTTTTATTTCCTTATTGTTATTTTTAGAGAAGTTACTGTGCCAATGTAATAGTTCTATATATCCCAGGAATATCAAAAAAGCTCCAAGCTAAACAGCCAGCACAGTGCAAAAACCTCCTTTTTCCATGGCTGACCTTCTTCTTCCTTACAAAAAAATTAAACTAAAGCAAATGCAAGACAATGGTCTAAAAAGTATTTTATATATATTACATTAATTGAATCCAGCTGCAGACATTAAATCTGTCATTTTGATTACGGCTGGCTGTACTAGCAGGTAAGTACAGGGTTTACACAGCATCACAGAAAAAACACCTAAAATGAAGAGCCAGATCTGCCAGCAAATGTCTACCATTTATCTGTTCTTATAATTATTTAAAATGCCAAAGGAACTGTGAAATGATTCAGTTCTAACACTGAAATTTTGTATTTATTGCAAATTATAACTGTGTTTTCTACAGTTGATGCAACAGTCTTCAGCTCAAGTCCTACATCAGAAACAGATTCTTCAGGAAAACCAAGGTACCAAGGTAGGATGTTCATAGCTGTGGTATTTTTATTTCAGGGAGTCTGAGCTATTTTGCATCAAATTATCTTATTTGGGTATTCAAACGCCAACATTTTATTTGATTCTGTGTCACTTCAGTGGCAGATATAAGAGCTGCAGTACAAACCAGCATTTTCTGGACTGAAGTTGTTGCTCCTTCTGGTGAAACAAAAGTGTATGTCTTTGTATTAGCATACCCGTCAAAAGCTGCAAGTAGAATTATAGTCTCATTTTACTATAGAAGAAATAAAGTTGATTTTTTTTAATTTTGTGACAGATTTTAATTCTTTCAAACAGTGTGTATCACCTACTAATATCTTCAGAGTGCCATTTCATCAGTGGTGCCAGGGAGTGAAGCAGTGCAGATTCCAGGTCGAACAATAATAAGAAAAATTTTAAAACAAGGAAAAAACCAAAAACAAAAACATAAAATCCAAAACAAACAGATAAAAATGAGAACAAGCAGCTTCATATTGAATATATGGGGTTTATTCTGGAAGCTTTGTGTTTCACTTGTGCAGACTTTTACTTGGTGTCCTGAGATGGATGTTGTGCACCAGGTGAAATGGCGCTGCCATTTTTTAAATACACTCTATAGAATAACAGCTCTTTCCTATATTGTTCTTAGCCCCCCATGTCAAGTACATGAAGAAGGATGATGATGTGCCTTGCTCCATCACAAGCTCTCTTGAACATTTTCCCCAAGAAGAAGTTGGCAGCAAGGAAGAACCCACTCGTCCTCCCCAGAATCCTCCAACCAACCTCACAGTGGTGACTGTAGAGGGCTGTCCATCCTTTGTCATATTGGATTGGGAAAAACCAGATAATGACACTGTTACTGGTTGGTTTGATTTCTTTCCTCCATTGCCTGATAATACAGCATTTCCAGCTTAATTTACTTTCACAGTAGTTTTTTGTCATTTAAAAGTACTTTAATCTCCAGGGATTAAAGGAGCCCAGTGGTTTGGGGTATTCTTGTGCTACTCCAGTGTGGATAAGAAAATCTACTAGATTATAACAAGATTTGTACAACAAGGATCATTGGTGTCAGTGATGACATGAAAAAACATTTAAGAAATATGACTCTGTATCTCCTCCAATTTTCTGGGTCCTCTCTGTACAGAATCTGGTAAGATCTAGTCAAGAAGTTCCAACAATATAGCAGCATATCTAGATGCACACACATAAAGTAGGCATCTTTCTTGACCTGAGGCTGTTGTTTCACAGTGGGCCAGGCACAATCAAAGCTTACACCCATCTAGTATGTCAGTAGCACTTTGCCAGCATAATGCCTGCAGTATTATGACCCACTGCAAGAGGGTCCACAAGCCCACTCTGTTAAAAGAGTCTGTTTTTTCTTTCATTTCTCAAGGAAGGGGTTTATATTAGGAATAAATGCCTGTGAGTCATGCAGGGCTCAGCACACAGACAGGTAAACATGCAAGATGGCCATTCTTAATTCTTCCATCTTCTGTATTTCAACATTGGCTGACAAAAATTGAACATTGAAATTAACTGACAACTCAGTTAATGACTCATCAAAATCAATTCTGAATTCAAGAGAAGGCATTGAATCCTGTTTTCTGAAAACAGTGATTGCTTCATATTGGCACCAGTACAACATTACTTGTTTAGACAGGCTTAAACCAGTTTTGCTGCCATCTCTTTCTATTTTTGTAGTTTATGCATGTTTTTCCAATCATCTTATTTAGACATCACATCTCTTTTTTAAAAATAAATGTGCTGTTTCAGATAGAAATGTGGAAACAGAAAACATACTTTGTTGCATCATTCTGCCTTTTGAATGCTTACTTTGCTTGACTTTAACTGTGTACAAGGGCTTTCATTGGGTACGCCCAAAGCCAAAGCATAATGGAAAGGTCTAACAAATAACAACCAAAGCAGTGATCACACTCACCTCCTTGTTTTCATAAAAGCTTCAAGTGTCAGGAACCAAGACCATTCTGCTCATGCTTTGCTGTTTGTGTTGCCACAGAAAGGAAGGGCAGTTTGTTGCCTTGTGCACTGAGTAGCAAGCAGGCACTGGATGGACTTGGTAGTTCTTGGTTTGTGCATGCACGTATTTGTATGCTCATTCATTTCCTGCATTTTCTCTTCCAACTTGAATGAATTAAAATGTCCACATCACGTATTGACTTCAGGCTGGCAAAAGGCAGAAAGGTTGAATTCCTGTAAAATTGCATACTCATTCACTATCTGGTTGTATTTAAGAAGCTTGAGTAAGAGACTCAATTACTTGATCTAATTTTTCTTTACTGTAATTTTCCAGAGTATGAGGTTGTGTCAACTGAAAATGGAGGAAGTGATGGTGAAAAGGAGAAATCAATTATCACTACAAATCAAACCCATTCTACTGTGGAAAACCTAAAACCTGACACAAGGTAGCTAAATAACATAATTTTTTAAGTTAATCCAACTAATTTAGACTGCCAGCTGTCTGCCACTTCAAATGGAAATACCTATGGAAATAAGACCTAATCGGTTTTACTCCTGTTTTGATAGAAAAAAAAATTTATAGTTTGGTTTAGTTTTTTTGTAAGTTAACAGATAAAACATATTTGAGGAATCTTTAGGAAATTTACAAGAATGTTTGTGGTCTGGACAAGGTGCAGAAGTGACCTATTGTATCAGAAAGACTACTTGTCAAAAGCAAGAAAATTACCATGGGAGGAAAAATGCATTTGTCCAGAATATATAATTTTCTTTTAGTGTCTCAAAAGAACTGGCAAACTAAAAATGAGTAAGTGAATTCCAGTTCATGTGTGCCTCTCATGCAACTAATTCAAATAAGCATGATCAGTCTTTAAATAACAAATCTTATTAAAAAGTGTTCTTTTTATGGTAAAATTCAGAGCAGAGAAGAGAACCATTTGTCTTTTGTTATGTTGTTTACTAATTCCATCAGAAAGGTAATGAGTGACACTTGGATTTTTCCTGCAAGACCATCCATTTGGCTTTGGTGAATGGATGTTTCTGTTTTAGATAAAATAAGATATAAAGGCATAGCTATTCCTGAGAAGGGAGAAGCTACCATTCACCAACCCCAGCCTCAAAAAGGAAAGACAGTGAAAGCCTTTCTGGATCCAGAGGGCCACTGGCCAAATATATATAAATTTGATATAAATTGCTTTCCTATAAATTGCAATGGTGCCTGTCCCCCAAGTCTCACCAGATTTAAGGATGTAAAGTCCTCAGAGTGGCTCAGTTAAATAAAACTCCCATTTCAAGCAAAATGTGTGTTTCCTAACAGTGAGGACACCTTGAGAGCTTTGGCAGAAGCACAAGTTACTGTTACCCCTCAAATCCAGGCACACTAAATTCAGGTAAAACAAGAAAGTGGTTAAGACAGGTGTCATCATGTAGACAGTATCTGTTCTGCCAAGAAACATCACATGTCCATCATAAAAGTCTTCTGTCTATCAGGAGATGCTCATTAGATGAAGGAAATGTGCTTGTGAATAAAATTGACTAAATGGGAGGAAGAGCAAAATTTAAACACAGCTCAGTATTCATTAACAAAGTCCCTGATATGTGTAAAAATTCATCAAGGAATATATTAGACTGGGAAGGAAATGTTTCCATAACTATCCTCAAACGGAAGAGGTAGAGCTGGAAAAGAAACTTGGCAGAGAAATAGAAATCCCTCCCACAAATGCTCAGCATTTGCAGAAGTACCAGCAATGTATGGAAAGAGAGATGCTCAGCAGCAGAAGGGGGATTAACTGGGAAGAACCTCTTGGCCTGGGAACACTTTGGAGAAACTGACAGGCTGAATTAGAGACCCTGTTTTTTCCAGCTTTCCTGAAGCCCTCAGTGAGGCTTGTGTGAGCCCCCTTTGCTGCTCTGAAGGTCCAGTGCACTCAGAGCTAAAGGCAGGTCAGGACAGATCTAAAGCAGACAGACCTAAAGAAAGACTTCCCAAAAAGGCATAAAAAATGTGAATTTGTCATCTGAGCCTTCATGGGTAAGTCTAAACCAGAAAGCCCCTGTAGCAGCAAGCAGTTCAGGGCTGTAGCTGTGCAGATGTGGGCTCTTGAGGAGCTGTACCTGGCAGAGACAGTCTGCAGTTGTGTTGGCCAAGGTCAGGCATTCTATTGAGGTACTTCAGGTAGGATATGGTAGTGCCTGGCCCAGAAGCTAAAGAGTTAATTGCCACAACCAACAGGAGGGAAGCAAGACAATTTTTTGGTGTGAAGGGGGAGGACAAGCAGCAGGGAAAACCTGGGTGCCAGATCATGCTGTTTGTTTGCTTCACTCTTTTACATTCTTCAAATAGGTGATGCTGCTGCACCTCTGGGAAGCTCTGCAGCAAGGCAGACATCCTTCTCCCTTTGAGCTGGCCTTTACACAAGGCAGCTTGTAAAGATTAGGAGCTGATGGCCAGACTTTAAATATTTCAGGAATTTGGACAGTGTTAGGGAGGCAACAAAGAGACTTTTACAGTCGCTCATCAAAAATTGCATCTGTGACTGCAGCTGTCAGTAAGTACAAACACAGAAGTTAAATGGATGAGGATTATGGTGTAGTATTCTGTGTGTCCATTTAGCTGTCTGAAAAGTGACTAGATCCAGAAAAAATGCACTGGCTGAAAAGAGTTTTGACTTTGAGTACAGTTATCAAGTACATGGTTTTAGCAGTCTCATACCATGACAATATGGAGGTGGAAATGAAAATGGACTTTCATAGATGTCCCATAACTTGTGAAGGTAAATTTTAAACAAATCAAGTTGTATATATTATGGAAGTTTGTTGCCTTTCTGTATTATATATGCTAGCTTTATGGGTTCTTGGTGACTTGACTGCAAGTCTGATACTCTGAGATGAAAGTAAAATAGAGATTTGAAAGGACATAGACCTTTTAAATAAATGTGGAGCACAGTCAGCTGCCTTCTAATGCAATAGGTTTTTTGGGTTTTTTTCTTTAAAAAAAATGTTTTAGAGATGCCTGTACAATGTGATTTCATTGGAAATCCATCTGGTTTTTGCCCAAGGAAAGACATATCATATCCGTGACATTTTCCACAGTAAGGCACACCTCACAGTTGACAACCACATATTAATTTAAAAGATTTTTCTCCTTTTTACCTAGAGATTTATCGAATGTGGTGATTGCAGGATTTCAAGTTTCAGAAGATTCCTGATTTAATAATTTTTAAATAACCCGGAAAGTTCAAATCTTGATATCCATTATTTGGTTGGTCAGAGTTCTTGACACTGGTACTCTTGCTGTCAGTAAGCTACTGATTGGCTTCAGTCTAGAATTCTGTTTAATTTC
Organism: Ammospiza caudacuta; assembly: GCF_027887145.1. NCBI lineage: Eukaryota > Metazoa > Chordata > Aves > Passeriformes > Passerellidae > Ammospiza > Ammospiza caudacuta. The sequence continues at coordinate 17,095,941 of NC_080594.1, read as the reverse complement.
ATCAGATTTGCTTCTGACTGTAACCTTTACCTAAAATATCTCAAAGCATGTGGTGGTGTTATGCCATGTGAGCTAGGTAACAATATACATCTTCCTTGTACAGATAGTTAATTGGATATAAATGATGCCTGAAGAAAACTTCCTTTTATTTTATTAATGTCTTCTACTTAAACATTTCTCTTATAGATGTGCTTTTATGATCTACTATTCACATGTACACAGTGTTGATTATGACTTTGTACTGTAGTTAGCTTTTATTAGCCTTTATATGATTTCCAAGGAGTTTAGAGTAGGTTCAGATCACATTTCACTCAGCCTCCTGTTCATTATCACACTGAAGCACACACCAAAATTTCTGCAGTATCTTTGTTCTTTTAATGAAAAGACTTATTTTTTTTCTGCTGGTTAGTCTGAACAGAGTAGTGAGCTACTCAGTCTTTACTCTGCTGTTTAAACAGTGAGTGTCTGCCACTATGAACCCTGAGCTCAAAGCAGCTGAAGAGGAGCCTGGACCAGGTCACCTTCATAGGTGTCTTACAGCACAGATTATTTATTGTAAAATTGGACCTATGGGGCAGTTTCTGGTCTTGTAGATCTCAGTTTCCTCCAGTTTTTTTAATGCAGGCAGAGGTGGCTTAGTGTGTTAATGCAAATGTCATTTCTATCTTAGCCAAAAAAAAAATGAGAGAAACAAATGCACTAGTATGAGCTAACAATTTTTCATCCTCCACATGGAAATTCTGTGATTCTTATGGTGAGAAATGCAGTGTTTATTCCACTTGGAAAAGAGTCAAACTGCAAGACTGATCGTTTTGGTCAAAGTAGTTACAGTCTAACTTCCAAGGAGCCATTTGAGGAATGAGACCTGCAATATTCCATCTCAGTTGTCATACAGGTCTCCTGTTCCTGAGTTTCCCTAAAAGGCTGCTACATTGGAACTCCCAGTGGGAGTACCACTGGCATGCCCAGGACTCTGCTCTTTCCTTGTTTTACATTAAAATTTCATAAGAAAACATTGCAGCAATTTCTCCTATGTTAATAGTCAAGCAAGATCTTTCATATGTGAGTCAAGATAAGGTTATTATCCAAAGTTTTCAGTATTTTCCTCCTTGAACTGCTTGTTTGTAACAAACATTGAGAGGCCTGAGAGAGAAATGGGCTTACTGTGGTTTTTGTTGTCTTAATTCCATCTCTTCTGTAGTAATAATGGTGTTCCTCTGCATATTCTCCTTGGAAAAAATATTGGATTCACTGGTCTGGGGTTTTTTCATGGACTTTCCTAGCCTAAAATATTAAATGCAGATGTTGTTTGGGTTTTTTTTCCAATGAGATTTTTTGTTATTTCTGCTGGTTTCTCTGCCAAAATATGTAGTTCTTATTTCTGTATCCCTGCCCTATCTTGAAGCCCTTTTTTTTTTGGGTCAATGTACATTTTCTCTTTCATGCTGGTGGTTTGTTTAAGGGCAGTGTAGCCCATAGCACAGACCATAGTGTCCAGGAAGTTCTACAGCCCAAATTTCTATACAATCCTTCAAAAAAGAGCCTGAAGACTGCTGAAAACTGCTCTCATGCATGTTGGTGATGGGAGTAATTGGAAGGTAGTAAAGAAAAATATTAAGACTTGTCACAAATAGCTCTAGGGAAGTTTGAGTAGCCATTGGAGGACATGTCCCACCAGCCTACTGCTGTAGAAAAAGAGTATTAATAAGAGAAAAAAAAAATTGTGATACTTGCATTCCACAGTTTTGTATAGCTTCCCATTAGGTACTGATCTGCTTCCCCATTAATAATTTTGATTTCAAATATACTCTTCTCCTTTTTAAAAGTGTTTTGAGTGGTTTCTGCTGGATTTTTGGGGTTGATTGTGTCCTAAGGCTGTTATCACCTTTATCTAATATTGGTTTTTATTGTAGTTAGTACCCAAATGTTCTAATCACATACAAGGAAAAACCCAAGAAAACCTCTATCAATGCTTTTGTTTGAGAGTTTAGCTTTTGTTAACAGCAAGGGTCAAGAGATAGAAACTATAAAGGAAAATGCAGCAAAATTCAGAAAGGGACAGAAAAATGCTGGAGGTTTCTATTTGTTTTATTAAAAAAATAACAGATATTGTACTAAACTGCTGTTGATATCAGTGTCCATGGATAAGCATTTCCCATTTTTCTTAGCCCTTCTTCCAACTTTGTTATGAGAAAAATTCCTCAAACAAGCATAGCAGTTCATTCTCTCTCTCTCTTTCTCTCTCTCTTTTCCTTTCCTCATTTCTTTCCTGGTCACTCTGCCATCCAAGCACACTCTGCAGACTCAGAGGAGCTCTGTGCACAGAGCCCTGCACAATTGCCATCCAACACCAGCATCTCCCCAGAAATAGCCCCAAGTCCCAGCACTGTACTCAGCTGCTCAGGTTCTCCTATTATGGTGAAAATCTTTCTTCACCTATTTTCAGTTCTGCAATCTTCAATCTTCTCCTTCTGCATGATTTGAAAAATGCAGGAGCAGCTGCATTTGCCAGAGTTCCATGTGCTATAGCGATTTCCTGTGGTGGAAAAATACACTCCAAGTAGTAATTACTGCAAGTCAAGTCCATTTCATCTGCACAAGGACTTTCACTGTCTCACTTAGTTTGAGAGGATTTGGAAGCCTGGTCTCCAAAAGTTTCTAGGATAGCAATCTTATAGATGTTAAGGGTCTGAGGCATGAGATTGCTGCTTACATAGGACAGCAGAGTTTTGGAATATTAGCCAGGCAGATATAATGATGGAATATCGACTCCAGTTTCTTGTTTGTAGCTATGATATTTTCTGAAAATCCTTTTCTTTAAGATTTTTCCTCCTGAGAAGCTGAGGCCTCAGGAACAAAATGTAAACAATGGTTTGCTGCTGCTGTGGAATGCAACAGGTGCATCTGTGATTGGTCTCATAGAGTTGTTTCTAATTAATGACCAATCACAGTCAGCTGGCTCAGACTCTGTCCGAGCCACAAGCCTTTGTTATTCATTCCTTCCTTTTCTATTCTTAGCTACCCTTCTGATGAAATCCTTTCTTCTATTCTTTTAGAATAGTTTTAATATAATATATATCATAAAATAATAAATCAGCCTTCTGAAGCATGGAGTCAGATCCTCGTCTCTTCCCTCATCCTCGGACCCCTGTGAACACTGTCACACTCGTTAGGTAAATTTAATTAAGCAGCAGACATGGATTCTATTAATTTTGATGTACATTCTTCTCGAAACTCTGAGCACTTTTCCCCTTCTTTGTGGTTTCTATAGCAGTGCATAACAGACCAGATGGTACACTTTTTTACCATTTTAATTATATTTTTTCAGATCTTTCACCTTACACAAAAAAGGTGTGTGGATTGTCTTCTATTAAAACAGCCACAGAATAGCTTTAAAAATACAGTAAACTATGTCATATTGTGATCCCAGTCTGCCATTTCCTTCCTCTCCTTTTCAGTGTTCTGTCAACTAACTAATTCTCTTCATCCCCAAAAGTGGCTGTTTGTTATTTTTGTACTGTGGAAGCCACTGGTATTGTTTTAGGATTGAAATTGGCCAAGGAAAGGAACCTGTGATGCTTGTAAAAACACACACCACAGAACTGTAGAACTGCATGTATTTTAGCTTCTAAAATTTCCTTTTAACATTATTAATAAGAGGCTTCCCTAATTGACTGAGCTAAACTTTGGACATTTCTTTATTATTTTTCTTTTCTCCGATTTTCTTTATATGTTTACATAGGCTGAACTCTCTATCTGTAGATTTCAGTTCTTTATTTAAATTTTGCCCTTATTTTCCAAGCTGTGGTTTGGTCTTTTGCAGAGAACCTAGTGATCTCTAAACCACAATTTGAAAAACAGGGCTTGGAAAATAACCTTGTTTTTGTCTCTTTGGAATTGATGAGTCCAAGTTCATAGACTAAAGATTTTTGGGAACAAGACTGATTCCTATGAAGAACGTTGCCTAATGCACACAAAGTAGAGCATATCAACTATTGAGAACAATATATTTGCTCAAAAATCAGCAAAAACACATACAAAGGGACAAAACCAGTTTATTATCACCCATGAGATCAAATCATAAGCTGCCCATAAAACAATAGAACATTCCATCTTGATGATCACTATTACAATAATAGCTTTAGGTCAAGTGTTCCTCCTGTGAAGGAAGCAGGAAAACTTTGCAGTCTTCTATCTCTAGGTGTGGATTAATTTTCTACATTTTAAAAACTGTATCATCTAGCTATTACTTTATCCCCCAACATATTAGGAAATCTTTGTTTGTGCTTCAGTTATTCTTCAGAAAGAATCTCTGACTCCTTTGCTACTGTTATCTACATTATGATATTTCCCACCAGATAGGAACACTTATTGACCAAAAAAGTTACTGTACCATGTGGCCAATGTGAATACTAACTACTTAAGTCCTATTTTTAAAAGTATGTTTTTGTTTAAGCAATTTGAAGTTGAGAATGAAGATTTATAAATTTCTTAAATGGATTGTTTAGTTAATGTCTCCCTCCTACTGTGGGGTAGTATGGGTAGTTCCAAATCCTCTTTCAGCATGTTTAAATAAATGTAAAGATTTCTCCAAATAGATTTTTTCAACTCAAAACAAGCCCATGTTTCTCTTAGCAATATCCATGAATTTCCACAATGCATCTGTTCAGCATACCAGTCTATATAAGTATTTCTCTCAAAAAGAAAAGAAAACCCTAGAAATAAAGGCAATTGCTTAAGCAAGCAATTTTAAATATTGTCTTAGAAGTACAGTGGATGGAAAACAGTTGCTGGGTTCTGCATGAATACTCCACTGAGGTTAATTAGCTCAGGTTTTGCGGGAGCCAAGGAGGAATGAAAGGTAATCCAAAGTTTGGATTGAGTTATTCTTCTGGGGAACTGCAAATGGAGTTTACAAATTTCCAACTGTGCAGAGTGTGGTATGGGGGTTTTCTTTCTTTAGAAAGTTGCTGTTTGGAAATGGTTCCAACAATACATTGCAATGCTATGTTACAGTCACAAGCTACCAAAATTACCATGGGTAAATGATCCCTCTCAAGTCAAGAGCTGAAGGTTTAGTTGCCCACTTCTGGGGCTCCCATTTTTTATGTGTTTACAGCAAAATGCCTCTAATTTGGGGCCTGTTTTCCAGGCCTACAGTCCCTTTGACTCGTGTCCTGTCACTGAAGAAGGGACCCTCTCTGTTAGGAGAGATTCACCATGAATCAGAGTATGGGAGATGTCCCTCTGCACATGGCACTTCCATTGGTAATCAAGCACTCGGAGCTGGGGGAGGCTTAAGAAGAGGAGGCTGGTTTGGATTTTTTTTCCTCAGTCATGTTGTTTTCACAGCGCTGTGTTTGGTTCCCAACACAGTGATGAAAAGGGATTGTGAGATCACCACAGCACAGGCCAGTGTTGTGCCACATCAGTAAAAACACATGCAAAAGAAACTCTGCACAGTGTCTTGTCATTGCTTCATATACTTATTATTAACATACATTCAAGCAATTGGATCTTTGCCTTGGCTGAGCTCCTGTCCTGGAAGACTTGCCCTGTGTTTTGCTACTGGTCCTGTCTGTCACTGTGGGTGGGCCTGACAGGCATTGAATTGGAGGTTTGTGCTCTTAAAAAAGCAAAAAGTACAAATAAATAGCAATGCCCTTTACTCAGTCTCTACTTATCAGGTTGCCTCAGACCTCATCTGAACTTGGTCCCTTTGCCAGAATTGAAACTGTTGTGTGAGAGGAGACACAGACAAGTCAGTGTTGAATTAAATCAAATATTAATAGTATGTGTGCAAAGAATTATCAAAAGGACTTGTTAATATAGGACAAAAATGTCTCAGTGGTTTTGTGGCAAGAAATTGATTTTTTGTTCTCCAGAAGGGGAGTAGCTCCAATATACATGTTAGCTCCAGACTATTCAAGAATGCTTAGTTTTGCAAAATTTTCATGTCTTCTATTTTATTCCCCAGTTATGAATTCCACGTGAAACCCAGGAACCCCCTTGGTGAAGGTCCGAGTAGCAATGTTGTGTCATTCAGTACTGAATCAGGTAAGAACTTCCAAAGATCAGACCACCATTTACAGCACTTTTAGTACCCATGTTTGTGGGATGCATGAAAGGCTCTCTCACTTCATTTTGTGCATTCAGTCCTGCTCTTTGCTGTCTCCTGATTGGCTTTTTACCACCATGCCTGAAAAGTCAGCCTGGGATCAGAACTGTGTTGTGTGGGGATGTAAGATGGACAGACTGCAAGAGAGAAAAACAGAGGAACATTGTCTGGTATTCATTGCAAAGAAAATTACTTCATCCTTAGAGAGGGCTCAGTCAGTTAAGATTTATATTCCTGACCTTTTTGCATCTATCCAACTCATTAACAGCTTCTGGATGGGAACATTAGGGTTTTTTTGGGCTGGTGTGTTCATAGGTGTTTTTGTACCTGTTCAATAAGGCTGCTGTAAACAGTGATGCTGTTTGGCTGAAATAGGGATTGAGAAAGAGCTGTTGTGAAAAGTCAGTGTCCCAGTAGGTCCCCTTCCATCCTGTTTACTCCCCAGTGAAACTCTTTAAGAGGTATATACAAGCCTGTTTTGGCCACTGGTTGGTTCCCAGGTGAATTTCTCTCTGACTCACAGGTGAGAATCAGAGAACTTTTGCTTTGCCTGTTCTTGCTGACTTGTTGACTTTAGGCAAGCAAGATACCATCTTTTGTGCAGAAGTGTTTATTGCTTGGTGGTACTGAAAGACCACATAAAACACAAAATGGATTTAGCCTTTTTAAAGGGACTTTCTCAATCTGTGTTTTGAGCCAGGTGTAATAATTTAATAGTCCTCAACTAGTGCTGTCACTGATGGATGAGAATTTTGCCTGAGCAAAGGAGGAGGAGTGCAGACTATGCCACACATATTTAAAACCTCTGAATACACTCTTTGTAATTCTAGATTGTTAAAAGTGAAAAAAACATTTGCACCAAGTGCAATTTTCATGAATGACAAGGCTTATGTTCCGTCTCCTATTTAGTGTTTTGAGTGGTTTCTGCTATTTAGTTTGGACAAATAAAGCATGCAGTTTTGTTTTTTCTTAATAGCACACATCCATTTCTCACCTTTGGGCTTTCAAAGCCAAGTTTTTTGTGGCAAGTATTACAGATGTGCCCTTTTTATTATTTAGGTTTTGAAACTGAAATTTTAATAAGACACAGTACAACTGGTTACAGGTTTAAAGTCTTGTTTTTACTAGAGCTCTGCTTGGCTGGTGTTGTCCCATAAGTAAAATTATTAAAAGCCCATTGATACTGGAGTTTCACACAAGAAATATATTTCTTCTAATTTAATTTAATACAAAATTTAACTTCACTTCCAAAACTCTTTCTGCTTCACATATTACAGCTTACGTCAGCTGTAAAAAATCACTTACCAATGCTTTTCCATAGAATTATTGGAAACGTTCATTTTACAGTGTCTGATTGAATGTTTGTTTTCTTCCCCCAGCGGACCCAAGAGTGAGTGAGCCAATTTCAAGTAAGTGTTTTATACATAAATCTGATCAGCAGTTTTTTCAGAAATGAGATAGCAGAATTTTACAAGGAGGGTGGCTCTGCAGCACCAGCTGGATGAGCTACAGAATCAAACAGCATTCACACACAATTTCACTCCTTCCACCCATGCCCCTGCCAAGGAATTCGTGCGGGGCTGTTTGTTTACCTGAGCATAAGGCAATCAATGTGATGTGGAGCTCCCATGGCAGCTGGGATGGCTTCAAACCAATGTACACAAATGAGCCAAAGACAGCCTCACATTTTCTCAACCTTGTCATTAAAGCAAAGAAAGCTCTGCAAAATGAATAAGCTATTCCACACTTTTTAAGTGAGTTAACAGAGCACAACTTGGAGGATTCTATTTATCTTTGTGTTTTAGGAAAATTTTCTGCTTCAGAAGGTTTGATCTAGCTCTGCCTTAGGCCACTTAACAAGACTCTTCCTGTCCTTGATGGAAGGTGGACTGAGCTTTTGAAGAAGAGCTGGGATCATTGGAGCAAACTGGGCTGCTTTTTGTATTTGTAATAGTCATCACTTTCACTTTGACAAACACTGTGGCACCATTTTCCTCCACATAATTAATGGCCCTTCATTTTTGTATGTATTTTTGTTACATCACAGTTTGCTGCAAGTTGATTGTCTTGGCTTGAACGCACTGAAGAATGGTGACTGTATCACACACTTCGTAAATGAGAGTATTTCCAATACAAACATTGTCCCCCTAACAGGTTCCTAGAATGAACCTATTCCAAACCTGCACCAGAGGACAGCAGGAGGAGTTCACAGCACCAATTGTATCTGCATACTTTGGTGCTCCCCTGAAATATTTCTCATGTTCAAAATGCAGGTGTCATGGTACCTTCTGCTTCACCAAGGTTTCTAATTCTAGTTATTCAAATGCATTTGTTGTGTGTAATTTTGTATGCAGCATCATACTTCAGCCTCTTTTTTCCTCTCCTGCAGTGGGGAAAGATGCAATCTGGACTGAAATCCCATTCAATTCAGACTCATACTCAGAATGCAAAGGCAAACAATATGTAAAGAGGACTTGGTATAAGAAGTTTGTGGGTGTGCAGCTGTGCAATTCTTTGAGATACAAGATATACCTCAGTGATTCACTTACAGGTAAGAAACATTCAAATCAATGCTGTCCATATTATGCATTCCTGAAAGATGTTATGGTTTCTGAAATAAAAGGTTTACCAAGATGAGCTCTGCTGAAGTGTGATCAGATTTGTTTGATTTAGCCCACAGATTAACCATAAACAGTAATCTGCTTGTGCTCAGTAACCACTGATATGTTTGATACTGAGTTTTCAGACACCAGAGGAATCTCTCTGTGGTGATAATCTGATTTTAAGCACCTGTTTATATACTGGGGATCATACAGAAAACAAATAAAGATCAGAGTGAATAGCATATATTGTAAAACAGCCAAACTGGTGTTTAATTATTAATTAGAGAATAATTATTAATTAGAATTATTAATTAGCGGATCAGGACCTCATTTTATACCAGGATTACTCCTATCATTTTCACTCCTTTCGGTAAATATCTGGTTACTTCATTACTGGGAGGCTTATAAATACATGACTATAACTCTAGTCAACAGGTTTTACCCACCTGCTTTGAAATTTTTGTGTTGTTTTCATATTCCCAATTTTTGCTTATGATCTTTTCTTCTCACCTTTTTGTTTTCCTCGGATTATATTTCATTACTAAGGGAAACTTCTGGCCTTACATTCTCAAGTTTTGTTCGGTGTTTTAAGGCCAGTTGAGTGTGATGTGTTTAAGACCTGAATCAGGTGACACATGCTGGGGAAACAGCCTTTGAGAAATGTTTTCCAGTTAGTGGATAGGAGATCTTTGTGTCTCGTGCAGCTTGTCCAAGCTGTATCTGCTACACTGAAAAATACGTTAACTTCTTATAATGCATCCCAAGCTTCTGGCTCTCTTCTGTATGAAGTCTCTTATCACAGACAGCTCTGTGACAATGGCATTAGCATGGCATCTGAGCACAAAGACGTGTGGGAAATGCCTTTTGAGTGCAAGTCAGGCAAGTGTGTTCAACACATCCCATTGAATTAGCTGGGGCGAGACTGTGGCTGGAAGAATCCACTTTCATACCCTAAAGTTGCCCTCACAGGAGCAGGGCATGGAAAGAATATGGAAGGAAAAGAGCAAGGGAGTGTAGGGCAGCCCATGTTGCCATAATTTTAAGCTTCCCTGCCTTGCATCCAGCACTGTTCTCTGATGAGCAGAAAAGGAAGGAAGGCCTTGTCATTAATAGTCAGTACAATATTCCAAATGTAAATAGTATCTTAGATATTTTGTGAATAAAAGAGGATGTTTTGAACAGATGTATCATTCATTCAACTGTTGCTGTACTAACCAGCTGTGATCAAACGACAAGCACTGGCAATGATGTGTCCCAAAACCAGCCAGCAGAGGAAATAGCAGTGCTAATCTAGCAGGACTGGACTTCAGCCCTAAATCAAGTGAATTAACACTGCAGTGAAAGCAACTCCAATCTGAAAACTTTAATATCAGGAGCCCATTTTCCTATTTTCATTAGATTGTTTTTGTTCTTGCTGGAAGGGTGTTGGTTTAACCTTGTTGGAAGAAGATGAGATAGACACACTGTATTCATTATACTTCTAAGCCCGGTTCTTGCACTTGAATTGTTACAACCAGTGCTGACCAGTTGTCACAATATTTAAAAGAAGTGAAATATTTATGTAGAAGGAAAGCTGCTTCTGCCTTGTTTGCTAAGTGAGGCCTGTGTGTGTGTGAGTGAGAAGTTTCCCTGTTTGAAACCAAGCTCTGCTCTGATGTGTCTCATGGCCACCTCACCTGGCCATGTCCCCAAGGCCAGGAAGTGTCCCTGCAAGCACCAGCCAGCTGCACCAGGTGTGCACAGAGCTCTGAATTCCACTGGACACTGAAAAACCTTCCAAAGCTTTGCTGTTGAAGCAGGGTAATTGCCTGGAAGCTTGGGGACTCTGTACATGCCATTGTATAAGGCAGGCAGCAACTGTATCTTTGCATGCTGTTTTTTAGCATGGATTTATTCTTCTAGTGCTGTGGAATTTATAATGTATAAAACAAGGTTTGTATGTAAGATTGTAAGGCCACCCACAAGGGAACACTGGCGAAAAATACCTGACTTTTTTGCTAGAAACCAGTTATTTGTTAGCTGAATGGTTTTAAGTGTGTTCTTTTATTACAGAAATAATTTGGCAGTAAGAATGTAATAGTCACTGAGAATGCTGCTAATTTATGAAGCCCAATTGTTTGAGTTATGCATAGGTTAAGCTGTGGGCCAGAGGAATTTGTGTGTATCTGCAAGTTACTGTGCTGGTGTTAGCCATTAAAATATCTGGCTTATTCTCTCTCTTATGGAGAAAAACTGATCTCCTTTACACATGCCAGGACTGTTCCATAAACCAGCATCTACTGCTGACCTCATTTAACAGTCCTCAGAGCAGTCACTGTAGGCATTCCAGAAAAGCAGGCCACCTAAAAATAAGTATTTATTGAGGGAAGGAAAAAAAGAAATTCAATGTGTGACCTTCAACAGCTGTGGAAAAAAAAAAAAAGGCTTTCTTGGGCAGCCTGAATGTTCTTAATTTCAGAGCAAAAAATTTGCTGAGAGGAACTCCCTCTGACCAGTTCTCCTACGGAAAAAACATGTTTGCAGCCAAAGCTAGATAGCAATAAATAATTTTGTAAAGCTAGAGAAGAACCACATGCACAGAGGCCGTCAAATGGAGGTGAGAAATTTTGGCAAAGTATTGCTCAGATCACAAAAACGTTTGAGTTTATTGGTGGGCTGCTTTTTTTATTAATTGCTCTTTGGTAGCAGTATTATAACGCACCCCACCACCTCTCAAATGCCCAGACTGGCATGGATTCAAGACTCCAGGACATCCAGTATCTACTGAGTAACTAGACTTTCTACCTAGCTTATACCTCCATCCTGAGCCTTTTTCTAAATTCCCTCACCTTTCCTTTCAACATCTCAACCAAAGGTTGAACATATTGAGAACTAAATGCTGTGAAAGAAGATTTGAAAGAATGGTAAGTTTATCTACAAAGGGGTCTGTCCCAGGTTTGGGAAGAGAATGTAGCATGCTCTCCTCCATCTTCTGAACTGAGTTTTACTAATGTCTAGCGAATCAAATCAGCAAGTAAAAACATCTGTCAAAGCTCCTTCACTGTGCCTGTTAACAGGATAAGCACAGTCTGTAAGGTCAGCACGTGCTACATGGGACACTTGAGACCTTGATTGCTACTCAGTTGCAGTCAAGTGTCCTGTTAAGCAATTCTGCAAGCAAATACATGGGCACACTCCATGCTCTGGATAAGGACTTAGTGTCTGAGGTCATCTATATGTTAAGGGCTATCACTTGCACATACATGTTGTAAAAATATGATGATTTATAAAACAGGCCTTGGCTATGTTAGGAGGTGGTCTGTAAAAACATCTCTGAAGGTACTGGGGGCTTCCTGACAGGGAACCAGGCCTGCCTTCCATTCAAATCACTACCAAAACTTGCTTTTTGATGATGTTCTTGGTAGTAACAGAATTTCTCTTACTGTATGAAATGTAAGGAGAGGGAAAAATTATGTCCAGGCATAGATTTTGGCCAGGAGTGGGGCCTTAGCCTTGAGCACTTGGAGCCTGCATGTCATGTTCAAATTACAGCTGCAGGTCCTGAGAGGAAAAGAATCATAGCATTCACCTTGGCTTCTCCACAGAGGAAAGAGCACAGCCCATTGCCTCTGGTGGTTTTTGGAAATAGCCTTCACTAACTCTGCTGCTTCTTTGCTTTCAGGAAAATTTTATAACATAGGAGACCAAAGGGGCCATGGAGAAGATCATTGCCAATTTGTAGACTCATTCTTAGACGGAAGGACAGGACAGCAAGAAGATCTGCCAGTCAAAGATGGTAATTCCCAACACCTGTACCTGTAGCAAACCTGGGCAATTCCTTTCTTTGTTTCTATTTCCTGCCAGTGGATTCCATGCCCACTGCTGGTGGGCCATGAAAGGAGCTGCCAGCTATGCAGGCAGAAGAGGGCCAAGAAGTTCTTTGACAGTGAATGATAACTTATTAAGACAGTTATGTATGGGTTCTGTTAGGTAGCAAACAGCCTCTCTCCTGTTTAAAACAGCCCTACATATTATTCACAGTTGGTATTACATATTTAAACCCAACCACAAATTTGAGTTTGCAGAGAGGCATTAAGTGGTATGTTCAAACTAGCAAGGTTGATTTAAAGCACAGTACATAATCAGCTGGGCATTAAACACCTTGTTTGGTACTAATGAGAAACTGAAAATTTATGGCCGGAAAATATAATTCATGCTGCAGTAATTCTGTGTGTACTGATAGCAAAAGGGTGCCCAAAATTCCACTCTGGTCTAAGTGGACATGACGCTGGATGTGCTAAACACAGCTGTGACCTGCCTGGCTCTTTTTCATCCATTGCTGAGATAGAAGAAATTTGTACTTCTGTCAGCTGCAGTCCTGCCTTGCTGCTGGCAGCAGTGCCAGGGTGAGGTGCTCTGTTCCTTGTGGGGTAAGAGCTCAGGCTGTGCTGGGACGTGCACGCGTGCTGAGCGTGTCATGGAACATTTCACTGAGGAAAACAGCAAAACACTTTCAGTACAATATCAGCATGATGACCAAACCTTCCTTACAAAACACCCCACATGAGTCCAGGTACGCGTCAAGGTAGGTGTGGGAGATGAATGTGAAGTTCCTAAGTCTTTCACAAGTTTTTCCAAAAACAAAGTTATTGAACGGTCTGAAGGGTGCTTGTTTAGGTGTTTTGTGTGTTTCTTCTAAAGAGGTTTTTGCTCTTTCCTTCCCAGTCAGTGCTGCCCATCCAAAATGATATTTTGCGTAAGAGATGGTCAGAATCCAATTTGCATTGCCAGGACAGCAAACTTCTCAGTTATACCAGATTCAGAGTTTTAAAAATATTTGAATATTTAAAAAAAAAAAATTACCTAACAGTTTAAAATACACATATAAACAATTTGATTTCAGCAACTGGATTTGAGTGAATTCATGAACTATGATCATTTTTAGGCCAAAATAAACAACAACAGAAGAAAACAAAAGACTTCACCTTTTCAGTAGCTTGTATTTCTAGCAAATGAACTGAACAAACCAACAGACCAATTGTTCTTAGCTTGCAGCAGATTGATTTCTGAAATAACTTCACATATTTGACCTGAAGTGCTGTGAGAGAATCAGAGTGAAAAAAAACACAGGATAGGGACATGTTGTAGGATAATGTGTAGGAAAGCTGGCTCCCTGTTCTTGAGGTATGGTTTATAGCGTGTTTTGAAAGATACATTGTGTATATTTGACCCGAAGTGCTGTGAGGGAATCACGGCTGATGCCATCTCAGTATTTTTTGTGTGTGGCTCCAGCCACACATACATTCCTTATGGTCAGGTTGGATGGAGCCCCAGTTCCTCACTGTAATTTCTTACCTAATGTTAATTGTTTGAATGGGAAGCAAATGTGTTGTCAAAAGCAACAGAGTGAAAACAGGAGGATGATTTGGGTGGGGAGATGCTGTGAACTTTCCCCAGTGGCCGGGTTTTATTGAGGCTCACTGCAGTGTCAAGCTGCACAGTGGGGACTATTTGTCACTGTCACTTTGCAGTGCAGAGCTGCCTCCTGTTCCGAGAGCCCAGCACAGCCAGAGGAAGGACAGAGGGGCACAGGCTGTGCCCAGCCAGCCCCACCCACAGCAGGGTGCTGGGATCTCCAGGGAGGCACACTTCAGCTCTGTGCTGCCATCCCAAGCACTTTTGCTTTGAGCTAGGTGGGCAAACTGCAGAGTGCTAGTGGATGTAGGGGCAGCAAACAGCTCTGCTTGTGGCAGGTGGGTTAAAGGCTTGGTGACTATTTCAGCCACACACTGAATTGTTAGTTACAGACTTCTCAGGGAACCAAAGCACGGTCCTGTCCTGAGAGCTTTGTGCCAACAAAACTCTCTTCTCTGTTGCAGGGTTTTTCAGGGCAGTTCGTCAGGAACCCGTCAAATTTGGGAAGATAGGCGGGGAGACTCAGATTAACTACGTGCGCTGGTACGAGTGTGGCACATCGATACCTGGCAAGTGGTGATGCCACACACAGAGGGTGCCAAGGCCCCGCTGCCCAGCGCCGGCTGCATAAAGGCAACGCTCACAGGGCTGGCCGATGTGCAAGGCTTGTACCAGTCTAATGCCAATACTGCGTTAATTGTGTAATAGTGTAGGCTGCTTACTGTAGTTATCCAGTGTTACAAATTTGTTTTTAGAATTTAAAAAGAAGAAACAACACAGGCTAGGGACATGTTGTAGGATAATGCACAGGGAAGCTGGCTCCCTATTCTTGAGGTATGGTTTATATGGTATTTTAAAAGATACAGTGTGTATATTATTTATCACGATGCTGTAATAAATGTTTAAGGCACAGATATGCCAGAGTTGGTCATGGAATGCAATGTGCGTTAGTTTTAAATATTCACTGGTCCTGTAATGCAAGTGCCATAAGCTACCCATCCTAATCCATCTGTAACATCTCCCAGTCATAAATTATAGAAAAGATCCTATAATTTTTAACATCCTGCAGCCAGTAAACTTGAAGCACTTTCTCCTTACACGTTCAAACAGTTTATGCTCCTGCCAAAATGCCAGGTAGGTTGCTGTATGTGCAGCTTTAAATGATAAAGTTCAGTGGAGTTTTCTTCCATGTCTGTTTTCAAATGTTTCAGCCCCAGCCAAAGCCATGTTCAGCCTGTCACTATGGAGGCAGAGCCTGGCAGTGGCTGGCAGGGAGGGCTGGTGTTCTCTAATTGAAGTGGACAGGTACATATGTACATGGAAAGAAAAAACAAAGCTGGCCTCCACAGATGGGGTTTTTCAGGAAAATGTCGTTTTCAGAGTCTGACACTTACTGGTTCAAAAGCCAAATGTATGTACCATGCAAGGGGACTTGGAAAGACAAATGAAAGAGGAAGAAGAATAAACTAATTATAAGAGCATGATCAGGTTTATTTCATTTAAAAAGAAAAATTCTGGTTTAAAACAGTTTTCATTGGGGACAAAGGGGAAATACTGATAACTGAACTTTAGAACTGCTTTACAGTTATTTTAATTAAAACCTCTCCCAAAGCTACTTGTTGTACTGCTTGAACATTTATGAACTAAATAAAGAGATGTAGGTTTTTTTTTAAGGTGTTATTCATTACCTTACTAATGTATTGAAGAAATATGAACAGGAACTACCAGATCTATATAGTAGTCATTTATAGAAAATGCCTTATAAAGTACATTGCAGGTACACTGTACTCCTAATAAAATATTTTTTAATCAAGTGGTTTTTTTCAAGTGTTTTACATGAAAACAAGGCTTAGTTTCTGTGGTAAATGCTGTTATTCAGAACAAACTGCTTGCTGGAACCAAGCCCCTGTTAAATGGCCTGATGAACATGGGGTGTGTTCGGTCCAAGAGCAGAAATGGGAGGAGGTACAGCCACAGCTTACTGAGTAACTGGGCACAGCACTGTTTAAGGATGCTGAAGGTAGGAATATTTTCACTCAACTTCCTAATTTGTCTTCAGGAGAGCTCAAGCAGCTTGCCCCAGCTCATTTTTTATTCCCCGCTTAGTTTTACATATTCCTAGAATCTGCAAAGTGGAAAATATTAACTGGGAAAATGTTTTGCTCTCTGCTGCAATGTGGTCTATTGACTTCATTACAGCCCTTGATCTGCTTTTTCTTGGCTCAAAAGTGAGTCACTAGGATTGCACTCCCAAGTTCTTCTGGGTGGCAAAGAACCTGTGGAATGTTGGGGGCTTTTTAAGAGCTCTTTTTTTAAATTACCCATTTGGTTCAAATCTTCAAGTAAAAAATGAATTCTCTCCCACACCTTGTTAAAGCAAAATTGATAAGAGACTTTAAGATTTTACGGATTGGTTTCTAATTATTTGGTAAGAGAGTCACTTGACGATTAATGACAGCAGACAGCACCAAACCAGCCCCTGCTGTGAAACCTCTGTGCAAGCCAGCTGCAGTCCCAGCACCTCTCCATTTCCACACCCAGCAATCTGCCTCTCCTCCTACAGACCCCAGCACCGCTGCTCTTCACCACAAATCTCTGCACCCAGCATGCACACTGGTCTTAGCACACTTGTCTTCTAAAATCAAGATCAGGCATTTAATAGATTCAGGATTTTTATTAGTTTTTCCATGTGAACATTACAATTTATAATACATCATATCTAGTTTGACCTCCAGAATGAATCTAATTTAGTACATCATGGTATTAGTAAGAACAAGCCTGATAAGTGGGCTAAACTTCCAACTAGTATCTTCATATCCCTCAGACAAGGCAAGCTAGAATGTCAATCACTTTACAGACATTTAAGTAGTGTTTTCCAAAAACCACCCAGCCCCAAATTAAACTAGGAAGCGAATACAATTTAAAGCAGGAAAGATTTGGTAATTTCCCTCCCCCCAGCAGAATTTAATTAACAGCTATAGTTTTGCCTCATTACAGTTTTGGAATCTCAATTAAAAATTCTGGAGTCTGTCGGGATGGAATCGCACGCGTCAGTCGCTGTCTTCGGGCACCTCCTTAGCGGTAGCCGGGCCCGGGCTGGGTGTAGCCCTGCGGCCCGAACGGGGGACGGCTGCGGGCGTAGGGGTTGGGCCCGCTGGGCGGGGGAGTCATGGTGCTGCCGGGCGGGGGGGTGAAGCCGGGCCGCGGCTGGAAGGTGCCCGGGGCCGCCTGGGAGCCGCTGTAGGCGGCGGGCTGCGAGGCCTGCGTGGTGTAGGGCTGCGGGGGGAAGCTGCCCGTCGCGTACTGCGGCTGCTGCGCCGGCAGCTGCTGCGCCTGGCCCGGGAAGGCGGCGGCCGGGGCCGGGGCGGCCGCCTGGTTGTAGGCCGGGAACTGCTGCGCTTGCTGCGACGGGGGCTGCTGCTGGCTGTAGCCTGCTGGAAAGGCAGAGAGCAGGGTGGCGTGAGAGACACTAAGGAGCCCGGGTGCCTGCAGAAAGACCTGCTGTTCCTAATGTTCACAGCGACAAACGCAAAACGATGCGGGAAGCACAGAAAAGGCAAACCAAGCGTGAACTGCGAGTTTTTCTGCCTCTCACATAAGCGCACGGCCGGGGTTTTGGTGCACACCGCGGCAGCACAGCACACTGACAACAGTTACTATAAAACAGTTTTCCTGTGACTGACAAGAAATAAATTTTAAAAAAGGCAAGTAGTCTCTTCCTAAATATCACACACAAAAAATAAAGTCTTCATTGGCAAATGAGGCAAAATTCAATCCTTTTCCCAAATAAAACCTCCAAATTAAACTGTCTCGACAATACTCTCAGGGTTTTATATTTAAAAACAAAAATTGGTGAAATCATAGGTGTTTTCAGTTCCTTAGTGGTAAATATGAAAAGGTTATGTAGAACAAAACACTTGAGCACAAAACTTCCATTTACACATGTCTCAAATTTGATTTTTCTGTATAACACTAGCTTCCAAAGGGAATTTCTCTTCTCAGAAATTTTAAAATGGAACAAAGTCCTTTCATGAAGAAATAGCTACTTTTATCCAACACACCTGCAGCTACTTGCAATGAAACCTCTCCAGTGACTGGAATCCTGTCAGCATTAAACACCAGACACACAAATTATTAAAAGTGCACAGCCCTAAATGGAAAGAGTAAGGGTAAGAATGCACTGCAGTAAACTCACCTTGAAACTGGGATCAAAATTTACTCATGAGACAAACCTCTGAAGTGTCCATTTTTACACCCATGAATAAATAGCCACTGTTGCCTAGTAGATCTACAAGAGTGGGAAGGTATCCTGCTCTTGGGGAGACATGGGTTTGAAAGGAGACACAATACTCATGAGAACTAAAGCAACACAAACAAAAAGATCCTATGACTCAACATCTCCATCTCTACTTGACATCTCTGCTGTCAAGAAGTCCTCAAAGCAAACTCTGTTTCTGAAGATATTGTGATTAGTTATGACAACCAGAGGTGCCCAGGAAGTTTCTGGTGGCATTTCATTCATACTTGACAATGATGTTGGAAAGCAAAACTCACATTGCGCTAGGGTTTTCACAGAAACATCAGTAAAATAATGGATTAGACAATGGTAGGATATGTCTAGAAAGCAGATTGGAATTCCTTTGTTTCCTCACTCAGTTTTTAAGCCTAGAGTGTCAGACAGACCCTTCTACTTCCAACAGGCTTGCTACTTCTGAAATTATACCTCAGTACATCTGTCTCTGTATTCTAATTACCAGTGTGGTGGGGAGAAATCTGCAGATAACAAGATTTCATTTAAACACTCAAACCAATGAGCTCTCACACAGTGCACAGGAACAAGGTCTGAGGCACAACCTTCAGTCCAAGTATTCTAGGGTTCTTATCCAAGCTAAGCGTGGAATTTCTTTGTGAGCTCTGCAAACCCTCTCATCTATATAAAAAGTGATGCACTCCCACTGTGCACCAAGAAAAGGTCACACTGGCTCCGAGTCACTTAATGGGAGTCTTTTGTTTAGTTTAAGGAGGATTTTTTAAAACAAGGAATGATAAATGCTTTGTATCATTTTCTAAAATTGTTAAGCAAAATGCAATTTGTTACAGAATCTACTCTAACAGGTTCATCCCTAAACCTCATCTGGACTGTCATTCCTAGCATATACTATGCATTCCTAGATGCCAGCTGCTCCTAAAGGAACTGAAAGTTCTGAGTTCAAGTTTATTTTGGGTATACACCAAAGCTAGCTTTTCATATTTCACTGCACATAAACCTCTAGTGCACTAAAATATTCTTCTGCTGAAAGTCTACTTGCACCTTTAGTTAAGGTATCGGCAAAATCAAAAACTAAAAAAGAAAAACTATCTCTTGAAAGTTTTTCTGGGATTTTACAGTATGTCTATTAGGCAAGGATTTACTGAATGACAACTACAGAGTTTGCACCAGTAAATTTTGCATACAGAGATCATTCTAGACACATGAAATAGGGGCCATCTTTAGACATCTTTGATATTTAAGGAAGCTAAATTGGGATATTTAGTCACTTACTTGCTAGAATCCCATGACTGCAGAATATAATCCTGAAGGCTATTCACCCTTCAGGTGATTCATTTTGCCTGCCTTTTTAACAAGGCATTCTGCTGATTTGCAACAAGGTCTGCCTTTGGTCACAATCAAGCAGGACTGAACTCTGACTACATACTAACAATTTAAACAGCTACAGCGCTCTCTTCCTGGCAGTTTCTGAATTGTGCCAGCTCCCATAAGGAACACAGGCACGTGGGCAGCTCAGCACCCTGGCTGCCCCACAGGGTCAGGAATGAAGCCTGCCAGGGTGGGGCACTGCAGGAGCTGCTGCCGCAGAGCTGCTTACCTGGGTACTGCACGCCGTACTGCTGCTGGGGCTGAGCCTGCGGCTGCTGAGCAGGGTAACCAGGCTGCTGGTACTGCTGATACATCTGACCTAGGGATTAAAAACGCATTTCATTGAAGCCCAGTACCCTGGTGCACCACAGTGAACGATACCCTGACAGTCCAACAGCACAGAAACAAACCCAGTGACATCAAAGTACAGACTGTCGTTTCTGAAACGCGCTGTTCTGGCTAAATGAAGTTTATCTAAAGAGCTACATGAGGCTTACTATTGCACATTTTCAGAGGCTGCCAGAATCTGCCACCTTAGCTAGCACTGCTCTGGTGGGTAACAGACCAGGAATCTTTAAACATCTTCATAACTGCTCCAGAACGTACACTGTAAATTAAGTACTTCAAAAGTTAAACATGTCCTCAGATTGTCTGTTTAGATTAGCTTTTTAAGACCATTTCTGCAACCAAGTACTGTAAGCAAGTGGTACATTATTTATGCTGACCACATTTTCCAGATAAGACATCCATCTCTTAGCATTGCCAAGTTTTCTTAAGAGACCCAGCAGTATACACCAGAAGCAAAAATAAAACCATATATTCTTAAGCTTGGTAGTCCAAGCCAATGCTTATTTTTCCTACATTCACTGTTTTCAATTTCTTGGCCAGAAGATGCAGAATATTTGTTTACACAACCTATGGGTCCTATTGAGGCTTTATGCTTCTGCTGTTTTTCAATCTAGAAAGTCACAGTCAAAGAACAAAATCAATTATCTGCCAAAACTAAAGCTTAGCTGAACTGAAGCAGACATGGAAACTTTACTATTATGAAGTGTTACTGTACTATTATTCATTCTGCAAAGATCAGCAGACTGTATAAACAGACTGTAAACTCTATGTTCAGAGCTGCACAGAGACAAAAGCAACTTGACTGCTCCAAGTTCTCCCAGACAGACCCCTGTCCACAGTGATTTAAAGTAACTCCTAATTTCTTCTTTAATCTGTATTACTTGCAGCTGAAAGTAACAGTATTTTATATTCACACTAAGATGTTTAGAATACTTTATACAGATGCAGTAACTTAAAATATTATTTGGTGTGCAATTATTGTGGGATGATGAGTGCAAAACACAAGTCTTGAAAATAATTTAAGTCTGTTAGCTTGATAATTAAGAATCAGAAACTCAGAAAGTTCTCTTTCTCAAGCTCATTTGACATGGGGAAGTTCTGGGAGAATAACCAGCAGGCTGCCTATCTTGGGATAGTTTCCTACAGGCTAATACAGAGACCACACTGGCACCTGCTGGAAATCCCAGGTAAAGGGATAGCAAAGAAACAGCATGGAGTTTTACCAAGGGTTTCTGAGAAGGTTTGCTGTCTTCTCCAGGGCTGAGGTGTTAGTGAGGAACAGAGAGGTGCTCCAGTGCCATTTAAAAAAACATTCTTAATTTACAGCCATGAATACAGGCAGGGATACTCTGGGCCCTCAGACACAGAGTCTTTTCTTTCCCTGGGTTTTTACTCTGAAAACTAGATGAGCTACAGCACTGATGTCTGGTTTTGTACTTAGAGGTGCTTATTGCAGTGAAAGGTCTGCCAGCATTTGCCATTGTTCCCATGCACTGAAAGACTTTTAGTCTGATTCAGAATCCAGACCATTTACATATATTCACACAACATTCTTTTCCCTAGAAGACCATGAAGTGCTTATGGGACAATTTCACATATATTTCAGCAAAGACTAAAAAAGCATCCACATCTGTATATAATTGCTTCTTATGTGTGTTTAGGACTGAATTTAGTGATAGAAAAGCAGAGGCCACAAGACACAGCACTGTACAGAACATCTTTGCTGGATTAATTTAATTCAAATTAGTGAATGCTGAAAACTTCTCAATGGAGGCAGCCCTTCAGTAGTATCCACACAGAAGTGAGGTAACTGGTTCTTAGGTTGTTACATGTGAATATCAAATCACAATCATCAATCACAGTGTTTACTAGCAGAGAAAGCCATTAATAAATAAACCCTGATACACCAGAATGACTGACACATGATTGGCATCACCAGTTTACTTCAATCTTCAAAGTACTGGGAAAGTGTGTGGGGGAAGCAGAGCTTGGGGAATTTGGGGCTTTTTATGAAATGAACTAATAATTTCAAATTAGTCTCCAAACTAGTTTCTAACAGAACCTGCTGTTCACCAGCAGGGCCATTTATGTGAGTCCATCCTGTTGAAAACCTAACAATCAAAACCTACCCAAACTTCTTGCTGGGTTATGGCTTTGGGGGGACAGCACAAGCCCCCACATTACCCCTGGACTGAGGTGCTATCAGACCTCAGTGAAGTATAAAAAACTACTCCATGTTTCAAAGAAAAGTCTTTGAACACTTTGGAATAGAATTGATAATTGCAATTACACTATCCAGCTTTTGGTGAGAGACTGCTGTTTACCACATACACACCATGCACAGCATGAGCAATGTGTCTCTAATTTCTAATGAACAAGGACAAAAGTTACTTCTGATCTCTTCCCAAAGACTGAACCACAGAGTGAGGAAAATATAATCAATACTTAAAAGATTGCAGTAGCAGTAATAAAAACTACATAAAGCTACAGATCATACCCTTTATAATTAGTACTTGCTGCTACTATACTTTCCTTGACCCAAGTCTAGAAAAATCACACATCTACTCTGATACATAAGCCTAGATAACATCTTCTCCCCAAGTAAGAGGAGTTTTACTGAAACAAATACTTTTCCCTTTCCCTGGTGTTAGCAGCCATACAGGATTCCAAGCTGGTGCTGCTAGTGCTTTTAAATGCTTCACTTCTTGGTTTCAGTTCCAGTTTAACAGCAATACTTAAAACTTCTTACCTTACTGTATTAAACTAAAGTAAAAAATTAAACTCATAAAATGCAAGTTTAGTAGCTGAGAATATGGTTTCTGAACATTAGGTTTTCCGGCTGCCAACAGAAGAACCTGGAGCCCTTTTTTGCAAAAGTAACTTTTATACATAAACACCAAACTGATCTATCTTTAAGCTACAAAGATGTCTCTTGCTTTGTTATAACACTTGACTAATGAGCAAGAAAAGGCTGAAAGCAGCAAAATAAGTGTTTCATAAGCTCCACTTCAACCAGCAGTATTCATATCTCTTTAAATGTTACACATAAGTACCAGCTGTTCAAATGCTGTGCTCGATCAAAATTTCCCTTCAGGCAAGGCAATCCAAGAGACTGTGGATACTGTGATCACTATCTCACACTTGTCTGAATATCAGTAAAGCAAGCATCAGGGGGCTCTCACTTGTGCCTACAGCAGCACAGAAACAATTTTATATTATTCTTCATATGGAGGAAGAAGAAACAAAGCAGGTTACTTCACACACAGTTAAATGCAGGAGTGTGAAGGTCTAAAGGCTCAGTGCACTTGGAAAAAAGCACCAGAAAAATGATGCCCAAATGTAGGAAACCTCAGAATACATAAACTTTGAGAAGTTAAATAACTTTTTTAATGTCATAGTGCAAACAAAATTGAATGTCAGTTAAGACCTTAACTTTAAAAGAGAGCTAGCTGAGCTCTCAGGAGTTATAAGGAACTACCATGTATTTAAGATGGTTATAGGGTTTAACTTGACTAGCACAGAGCCATGCACAAAAAGGAAGCAATGAAATACTAGCTCCAGTCTGTTAGACAGAAATGGTGAGTAAACAACAGTTTTAATACATAGTAGACAAGCCCACAAACTGAGTTGAGTGAAAGCTTGACACAACACACAGTGTATGACAAGAGCACAGATGCAAGCAGAAAACAGTACCATGAAAATCCTCTCGTGCCACACCACCCGCCCTTTCAAACGGAGCCACTGCTCCCCCTGCTGTTTCTGCAGGGACCAGCAAGGACAAAAGCTGCTCTGCCGAGGTGCACACATGGATCGGCAGTTTGGTGTCCACTTTGGCTCTGCTAATTCAAGGCAGAATCAGACAACATCCTTCACATCCTGGACAGCAGGAAAGCACGCTGCTTACCTTCCACCTGCCCTGTCTGTGGCTGCGGGCTGGGGTAGGGGGGCTGCTGTGCCTGGACCCCAGGGGGATGGGCTGCAGAAGAGGAGGAAGCGATGCTGTCCGGCGTTCCTGATCGCTCCTCTGCAGGGGCACTGGGCGGTCCTAGAGGAGCAAGAACAAAATACGGTATGTGAAATGAACACCAAGCTGCAATTAAAAAATTCTAATACAAGATCCCTCCCTTGCAATGTTTTTAACGTTTTTTCCACTTCAGATTTACATGTGTGTCATACCCAAGCTAAAACTAAGTGTGTATTTAGACACCTAAACTTTCATTTGAAAATATTGGGAGGGGCAGGCAGAGGGGGCAAAATTTTCCACCTATCTCTAGGTCACTCAGATTTCATTCTTCTGAGGAACCTGACTCATTTGTGAGATAAAACCCTTCATGGCAGCATATTTTTTTCAACAGCTTCAAGTGTTAACCTTGCACGCACACACACTGAGGAGCTGCCACATTTGGACACAACATGCACTTATCTATTTTTTCTTATCTGGAAGAGAGGCAAAAGATTGCATGGAGCTATCCAAATGGATTAGCATATTGCTGTGAAATACATGGACCAGGCCACAAAGTGCTTTACTGCTAGTCAAATAGCACATGAACAGAAAACCTCCAAAGAAGTGTTAAAATCACACTCCCAGACAGGATATGGCAGGCTTTAGTCCAAAAGCAATTGTCTGCTCTGCTAATTCTGAAAATATTCCAGCTGACACCCAAAGACAGCATGGAAACTGGGAATTCAAATTTTCTCTACATTATTAAGAAGTTCTGAAACACACATGTGAACAAATATACTACAATTTAATGCAAAATATTTTGTTAGAAACTAGGGAGCTTAAACCTGGATCTTTCCAGCTGTATGAATGCTAAGAGATACTACTTTCAAATTTAAGCACAAGTACTAAAACTGCTGCCAATACATGTTTAATTTTAAGACAGTTATATTTACACATTATAAATATGCATCCAACAAGCCCCTGATTGTGTTTTCATTACAACCTTATTAGGAGAAAGTTAATTAAATCTGCCTACTGCTTGATTTGCATTTATATACATAACTGCAGGATTACAGCTTTAGAAATGGGATTTCTTATACCCTGCTTAAATGGTCCTCTGTGGAGTTCTTTGCACATTCAAAGAATGGTCAAGTAAGTTCCCTCTCTCAGAAGAATTATGGAGACACAAATATTGAAATATCACTGATCAAAACCACTAATTCAAAAAATAACTCAAATTTTCTGCCAGTTGTGCTTCACTTGCTATTGCTTACTTGTTCAGCT
Source organism: Ammospiza caudacuta (assembly GCF_027887145.1). Taxonomy (NCBI): domain Eukaryota; kingdom Metazoa; phylum Chordata; class Aves; order Passeriformes; family Passerellidae; genus Ammospiza; species Ammospiza caudacuta. The sequence goes on along the minus strand of NC_080594.1, from coordinate 17,070,613 downwards.
AGCCCACTGCAAGTTTTCATCTGGTCTGTGAAAGAACCATGTTGTGACAATACCCAAAATGTGCCAAGGAGGAAGAGATCACACAACAGGCCTGGTCCACAGACTTGTACTTCATATTGAAGTCAGCCACTGTCTGTGGGTACAACTTTAGATACTGCACAGTCACAGTAGTGCAGATAAATTACTTTTACTCCCCACTTTTGCCATGGCAGGCATACTGGAGAATGACCTCCAGTTCCTACTGGTTTGCTCATCTGTATCATTACTTCACACATCATATAAACTCACTTGCTCTGGAGATGAGAGTACACAAATCCTGTTAGCTAACAGCAGTTCCATTCTCATGTTTCAATGAACCACTAAACCTTGCCAGGCCTGCACAGGTTCTGTGCAAAATCACTTCCCTAAGTTCTGCATCACACTCCTAATCACATTCAACACTGCTTTTCTAGCTTCAGTTACCCTGTCTCAAGTTGACAGCATTCATTTAGTATAGTCAGTTTCCATATGTTTAGCATTCTATTACTAGGGCCAGCAGTCCTTCAGATGTTCAAAAATAAATATAATTCAGACAAGGATGTTATTCCATTGTTAACAGTAAAAACGTTCATTCTATTTACTTCTAAAATGAAACAGAGAAAAGGTGGGATCATACAACACATTCTGAATGACCCAAAGAGCAGAAGCACAAGCCAAAAACATGAACTGCAAGATGAAACCTTAAAGCAGCAGTGAGTTCTACTATCATTGACAGATACCAATTAAGTTAGTCCACACAACAGTTTTCAGTAATTAAATTTTTTTTTTAAATGAAGCCATTTTGTACTCTAAGCTAAAGCACAATGCTAAAATCAACTGCAGCATTTCAATATTTTGTACACAAAAGTTAGCACATAGACACAACACCTTAACACAGCAAGTTTTAGAATTCTGAAGACACAGTGAACACAGAACACAGCTTAATACATCCAACATACAAATGCTTTGTGACAAATCAAAACTGGAGCAATTGATTATGAACAGGCTTAGCTTTCCTTTTCACCAGCCACGTCCTTACCTGACACCTGATCATCTGTCAAGCCAAAGGCTGACATGACATTCTTGCTGATTTCATCCTGGTTCTTTAGCGGATCGAATGCAGACATGCTCGCTGCTATAACTTGAGTGGATGGCTTAACATTAGCGTCAGCAGCAGCAGGCTTTTCGTCCCTACCATCTACAGCATCTACAAAGCAAAACGCGCGGTTACCAGCTCTCCAGAACTGAGACACCAGCACACACACACACTGCACCGCAGCAATCGCAACACCGCATTCGGGGGCTCCAAAATGTGACTGTTGGAATGTGCACCTTGGGATGGCTGTGAATAACCACTGATGGATCTCAGACTGGGAGGGATCACACAGCTTGGGTTTCTTTCACACTTACTTAAAGATACACTAACACTGTGGACTATCAATATCATATATGACAGGCACAAAGCTCCTGCTTCAAACAAATGAACTGGCCACAAAGAATCCAAAATTAGGAAAACATACATCGTAGTTCCAACTTATGGTGTTTTATCATCTGCAGTTTCTGGTTTGTACTCCACCTTTCTCCACTAATCTTTCCTAAGCTGACAGGTGAAGTTGAGCTCTTTGCAACTACTATACACGTAGCTGAATTGCTCAGAAATGCCTTACCTAAGAGTTATACATTTTCTGTTAAAAGCAAACAACTACAGATAGATACAGACTGGCTAATTTTGTTTACACTCTTAGATCATCACTCTAACCTCCTTCCAAGTAGTTTGTAACCAGAATCCATGGTATTCCACTGAAATTACAAATTGCATGAATTGTAGGAACAGGGCTGGGATTTTTTTAAGCAACAAAACCATAAAAGGTCAAAGTCCAAATACAAAAGCAACATTTCCTAAAAGGCAGGCTGATGTTCTCAGTTCACCTCTTTACTCAGAGCACTGTACTTCATGGCTTTGTGTCATTATTTCTGTGTCCAGCTTACCTAAACTCTGTAGTTAAGCACACAGAGATACAGTACAAATTTTGCATTTGCAGTACAACTGCCCTAAGCTAGGGGATCAATGCCTCAAAACTGTGAGAATAAGACTTTCTTTCCCATTTTGCCCTCCCCAAAAATCCTTTCCCACCCCTACCTGCACCCTCGTGCTGCTTACCCTGAGACAGCTCTGATGCTGGTCTGAGCGCAAAATGTGTGGTTTCAATTTCCTAACCTGGCAAAAAAAGTGGATATAATTTTTGCTGAATTCACTTCTTACTGTTTTAGTGAATCAAACTTGCTTAGCAACACAAGATAAGCACCAGAGCTAGCCCAAAGTAAGCAGAGGGACTACTCAACTGCGAGCAAGAACTCTTCAGCAACAACAAACTATTAATTTGGCTAAAAGCCCTCAAAAGACATTGCTGGAGTTCACAGGTGTTAGTTACAGTGTTCTCATACATTGCAACAAAACCTCGGATTCTGAAGTTTTATTCCTAAGTTAGTTCAGGGCTTTACTCTAGATACATCAAACCAAAATTCTGTCTCTGAAATAACTAAAGCATTAAAAGTTAAGTTCTGGGCCATCAAGCAACAATTATAAATGATCCATATTTCACTTTGTTAAACAGCACACCACTCTGCAAATCAAAGCAAACAGCTCTTTGCCAGGCTGCCTACCACTCTCAGGCAGGTTAGTGGAGAGCCCTGGTTCCGCTGGCGGCTCTAAACAGTCCAGCAAACGATTGACTTTATTGCGCAGTTCTATCAGCTCCCGGCGCAGGTACTTCACCTGGTTGGATTCTAGGGGTCTTGGTTGGCCATTCACTGCAAAACAGCAATTAGATCAACTTAACACTGCAGGAACATCCACTTTAAGATGACCAAAAAAATTCAAACTTTTATTTGCTTGTAGCATCATCATCCTTTGCCAAGTTTAAAGTGACAGAGTTCAGTCCACACAGAGAACTCATTCTAGAGCTTACTGTTCCTTTAATATAATCTCAGTTCAGGAAAAGCTAAAAGTATCAAAATCCACGGTAAGTGTCTGCATTGTTTACTCATTTCCCTGAATATACCCTGACTGAGGCAGTGGCTCTGGAAAGTGTCCCTTTAGAACTAACGCAGTCCACACGACACTGCTGCAATTCATAAATAAGGTCAGTGTCCAACTTAAAGGCTTGGAACTACATGCTAAGTTATCTATGGTAGTTTGAAAATAAAGAACTTTTGCACAAAAGCTAAATGATAAACGTTAACATCTATTCAACTCCAAACACCTAACACTAGTTTGGAGCAGTGCACCACTGTGAGATAAAGTGTCAGCTTCAAATTCTCATGCACCTGTGAAAAAACCCCCACAAATGCTAGAGTGGAGAGAACATGGAAAAGGGCACTAAGGAAGAAAGAACCACTGATCACATGTATATGCACACATGCCAAATACTTCAATGCTTTTTACACTTTAAGCAAGTGTAAAAAAGCAGTAGTTTCCATTTCCATTAAGTTTGGAAGTTTAATGAAAAACATCGAGAAAACAGGTATTATGTATTAACTCAGCAATACCAACTTACTGATTGCATTTTCTTCACCTTCTGAGGTGACAATTAAAGTATTTTGTACCTCTCAGTGAAGTCCACTGCCTGAATTTTAATAAATATTATTTAAAAGAAACAGAAAAACACAGTATTCTATACTTACCAAACAATGTCAGCTTAAGTATCCTACTGCATTGAATTGCAAAGGAGAGATCTGAGCTATCAAAAATTGTTATAAGATCTCCATCTGAAAAGAACACAAAAAAGTTACATTAAAATCACAGCCTATGACTACTGAGTTTCACATCAGGACAGAAATAGTTCCTTCATTACTCAAAAATAACCTTCATATTTGATTGTAAATTCGCTAGAAAAAAATGTTTATTATTTTAGTGCAAGAATCAGCGTGCAGAGAAATTGTGCACAGAAGGTAAGACAGAAGCATGAATGGCTCCAGAAGGGAATCTTCTGACATTAGCCCATTGATGTTCCATATAGTTCATCATTCTTTTATGTTTCCATTCAGGATGAAATATTAGAGCTAAGAGGTCATGAAGTCCAACACCAGGAAGAATGACGCTACCAGTTATAAATGAAATGCCTACACTAAGTGGCTCCAGAACTGTGCTGTTCATGAACAGACAAGAGTCAGATAAATGGCACAAGCCAAAACCAATTCAGTTTTTAAAAACCAAAAGAAAATTTCAAATGTCTAGAACACTTCCTCAGGTATATATTCAGAACATGAGTTGCAAGACTATTATCATTCCCTTGCTGAAAAACAAAGTTAATATGTAGAAGTGAATAGTAAAGATCTCTCTCAGCTTTAACTCACAAGTATGAAGACATGAAGATGCCAAAATAGTTAGCAGAAAACTTCTCTCAAACAGGAATTTTACACACAATTTTACAAGTCACAACTCTTAGGCATGGATTTCTTCTATGTTACATGTCAGAGGATCCTAATGAATTTGCACATTGCCATCTGGCCCAGGAACTATATTAGAACTGGATGGGATCATTTATTCTTAAGATACAAAGGGCTATGCACAAAGCACTGATCACCTGTAATCATAATAATCTCCAAAAGAGATACCAAATTCCCATTAAGTCTGGTCTCTCACGATTTTTAAGTTGAGTTAAGGAAAGCTATCTTTGCTTACTCAACAAAATCACAACTAAAACAAGACTACTGTCTTTGGCAAGACAGATTTTCTGGTGTTTAACATGTTCAACAGGTTATTCATAGGTTAAATGAACCCAAGCTAAGCAGTGCAAAGGAAAGAGTGAGAGCACATTATCAGGGAAATGTGTACTGGCACAAGGGATAGCAGGAACACTTCCTGCCTGAGCAGTTTCATAACTGAGGTGAAACACCACCGAGTGAAGTTTCACCTCAGAAAGCAACAGTGTTTGGATAAATGCCACAGAGCTTGGAACAAAGCCAACTCCAGGCTGCCCAGGCTCCTCCACAAAACACTGTAGCAAGGGGGCTCTGTGGACCAACACAGGAAGGTGTTTTCAATTACAGGTTACTGCCCAAAAGTTCTGAGTGTATATAAATTCCTCACACATTGGTGACAAGGGCAAACTGTAAGTTATAGTTAAAATTTTCAAAGAAAATAATGCTTCAGTATGAATAGTAATAAAACACATGACATCAAGTAGAAACAGCTCAGAATTTGAAGAACTACATACTCTAATTTTGTCATCCCTGACTACAAGTAACATCTCTGCAAAGGAAGGTTTTCTTAAGTACTATTAGTAACACCTCACAGTGCCTGTCAGTCTCCAAAGAAGGTGCTTTCTAACAAAATGAAGTTACAAACACTAATAAAGTGATGGCATATTAAATAATTTTCCAGTTTTCCTGAAAGAAATAGCGCTGCCTCCCAAGTTTGGTTTTTTTAATGTCCTGTTTTCACTTTTACAATCTCAAAAGACACCTGTTGATAGCAGTACCAGTCAGGGATTCTCTGAGTAGAGACTGAAAAGTCTCCAGAAGCAAGGGCTCCAAACCCCACCAGGCAGCCTGTTCCAGTGACACACTGCCCTCCTGGCCATAACTCATGCTCAGCCTCTCAAACTGCAATTTCTGGCTGCTGCCATCTGGTGCTACTGCAAATTGCTCACATTCGATGGTCACACTGCACTCAGTGGTCACAATGCTCACATTGCAACTCCCTTTCCCCTGGTTCTGCCCTCAGCCCCCTCTGCAGCACAGTGAATAAGCCTGGCTCCCTCCAATGCTCCCACCTGCACAAAGACCCTCCCTGTCCTCAGCACACCCTGCCAGACCCCTCTGCAGCTTTTCCAAGCTCTTTTTGTCCTGGAGTGCACACATTAAAAGTGAGCACAGCCACGCAGTGGTCCTTTTTTACTATGGCAGTAAAGAGGGCTGTGATGAGGTGTGTGCTCCCTCCAACTCAACAGTTTCTCTAGCTTTCAATAACCTTTCCTAAATGCTGATACCAAAACCCATCAGTGTCTTAACACAAAGCCCTTCTATTCCTTATCATCAGGTAACACAATAAATTATAATTACTTAACAATCTATAAAATTGGCAAAGCATCCTTCTGTCATACCAGCCAACAGTCAGATTCACTGCCTGAACAAAGATGCATGCTCTTAGCAGTCTATCCTGCACATGAAAATGCACATCATCACACATGGCTTACATGGATTAATGTCACCCAAAAGAACTGGGATCATTCCATCCTCATTCTCCCTCACCTATTTTAACCTTTAGGTTGAAGGCATTAAGAATAACGAACAAATTTTCTATTAGCAAATTCTTTTGTTAGCGGGGAAAAAAAAGGCTGAGAAGTACCAAGTACAGAATCTTGCTAGATGCATAAAGTCAGTTTTATGATTCCTATTGACAGCCATCAAATTATTATCCAAGTAGAGTATAATCTAGGATTCATAAGGTATATGTCAAGCCATAGAAGTCTATGACAATTTAAGTATATTAGATATAGCAAAAAAACCTCTTCATCTTAAGGAATGCCAATTAAACTTAATTCCTGTTACCATGACACAGATAGAATTACACAATGTTAATTATTTTCTGTTGAAAAATAAAACACTTTCCTTTATTTTCCCTTTCAATCTTGTTATTTGTTATTTTAGGAATTTATCTTTCTCATTTTTACAAGGGACACTGCTTTCCTTCTCTACAATTTCCCATGATGTACCACATTCTCTGTCATGCCAATTCTAACTTTTTTCTTTCCATAAATAAGTAACTCCCTTAAACTAACCACTGGGCTGCAAAGTATTTCAGCATTAATGCTGCATCACCATGATGTGTTCATGACATTAGAAATCTGACTCATTCCTTCACCCTGCCAGCTGTTTCCTCATCTACTAAGCTTCATTATCTATTAGGCTTATCCACCCTTTTATTTCTCATTTAGTCCATTTTTGAAAAAACAAAAACAAACCACAAAACCCTACACAATCAAAAAACCCCACTACATCAAAATGTAGTTTTCCTTCACTCTAGTACATTTACCAAAGGCTGAGATTACTGACTAGCACAGCAGCTTGAATACATGCAGCACGAGTAAACAATCTTCTATTACAAGGTAATGCAGAGCAAGAGCAAAAAGGCCAATCTCACATGACACCCTGTTTTAAATTCAAGCATAACTTTAAAAAAGCAAAGTTCCTGTTATTGGCTCGACAGGGCCTTTTAGGAAGTGTAACTTGCTAAAAGTTGGTGTGTTTAAGATGCAATTTTACTCTTTGATTCACACAAATTCACTGCTGACAGTCCTCATTAGTTTGTTTGGGGTTGAGGTTTTTTAGCTGACATTGGGTTATGTGTGTTCAAGAACTTTAAATAGCACATGAAAATTGTTTCACATCTAGCAGAGCAATTTCCTTAGCTCAGGAGTTTGAAAGCTTGAAGATAAAACTTGACTTCACAAAGCAGCATTCAACCTGAGGCTTCTTTTCTCTGGTAATTAATAAAAGCACCACATAACCTAAATATCATGTAGGAATATGGAGGGGTAGATGAAACACTGAAAGACTGCATATGAATTCAGAGAAGGCACAGGTGGAGGTTATGGAAGGAGTGGACATTGTTAGACCAGTTTAAGGTATCTCCTCATAACAGATCCAGACAAGCATTCCTGCAGGTCTGCAGGGATAAAGAACAAAACATAAATTGCTACAATGTATATATTATTATATCTATTATATACCTTATCCAAGGCATCTAATGACTGAAATGGATTTAAAGAAGAATCTTAGTTTAGCTGAAATGAAGTTAAGGATGTAACAGCTCTCATATAACAAGCAAACTGAAGCCTTGTTAACCTTTTCTTGGTCACTCACAACTCTGACAGCAATAACATTTATTAGTTTAGAGTGGTGATGATCAGCTAGCATAGCACACACTGAAATCCCAGTGGAGTAGTGGTACATTCTGTGTGGTGGGTTACCCTGGCTGGATGGCAGCTTTCCACCAAAGCCACTCCATCACTCCCCTCCACAAGTGGCCAGGACAGAGAACTAAGGACAAGATATGAGATAAGAACAGGAAGAGATCACAAATCAATTACCCTCATGGGCAAAACAGACTCAGCTTGGGGAGATTAACTGAATTTATTACCAGTCAAAATCAAAGCAGGATAATTCACCTTTCAACCCCTCCTTCCTTTCCAGCTCTATCTCTTCCAACAATCAAGAATTACTACCATTTAGATCAAGTTTTCAGAACTTGTGTTAGGTCATACATGCTTATTGTCTTTAAACCTTGAAAACCACTGAAAACTCAAAAAAAAAAAAAAAAGATTAAATGAATGAACAGAAGAGAAATCTGCAATCAACTTCTTGCAACAGCAAAAAGTGCACATTCTGAGAGAAAAATTGAGGAAATATTTCAGGAAAGAAATAGAGAAAATGCTGTTAAGAGAGCATAACAGGAGATAATGAAACACAGCTTCTACTGTCTGACCAAAAAGATTTCACAAGAAATCTCCTGCATTTGCCTGTGACATTGGACAATTCTAAAAGGTGAATGGCAAAGTTTCTATCCACTGATAAACCAGATCAGAGCAAGAATAGCCAATTAAACCTCAACAGCAGTAATTAAACCTTACCTTCATCTTTATATTTTATTGTGACTTCATCATTGCTCAGAAGCTTTCCTCTAAAAACTCTTTGCATCATTAGCACCAATTCATCATAGGTGATATCTTCATTATGAATAGGGATTCTCCTAATATCCTCCCCAAGCTGAGCTTTGATGATCAGCTTCCCACTTAAGTCCAGCTGCCCATTCATGGTGGTTTCCTTATCACCTCAGACCTGTTAGCAGCAAAACATTAAGAACATTTCAGAAAATAACTGTTAGTTATTGTAATCTATCTGATGACAGTTCTAAAGCTTTACATTATCCCCCAATTTGATTATTTTTACATGCCCCCCCATTATGAAAAAGAACAAATGGCTTTTTTTTTATTTAAGAAAAGATTGCCAGAACAAATAACTCAAAGATTTCAGGCTCTAGGGCAGCTTTACTAAGGGGATCAAGCTGAATCATGCATGATTTTCTAAACAAAGAAGTGCAGAGCTAAACATTGGTTTTATCACATGGATGATCAGAACTCACTGAGGGTTCCTCTCCAGAAAGGAACATATACAATTTTTTAATTTTTGAAAACTTTGATTGGGATATTTTAACCAAGATTTTAGACTTTTAAAAGCAGCTCAATAGACCACATATTAGCTACTCATTGGGCTCAACACATGGTCACAACAGTCTGTTACTCTCAGTGTTTTAAGAGGTGAAAAACTGCTCCAACTGAGTAGCAAATCATCTTGTGTCCTATCAGCACACAGCATATACTTCTGTTATATCTTTAACATTTTAGTTAAGAAAATTTAAACATTACCACTTTGTATTAAGCATCTCTCATTTAAAAACATAAAGGCTTTACATTTAAAAATCTGAAACTACAGTGAAGTTACTCAAATAAAGGAATAAGAGGGGAAAAAAACCACAAAAAGAGATTCAGGTAGTTAGTCAAACGTCCCGTCCTGTTTTCACTGTTTTGGACAGGGCCAAAACAATAGATCAAGAATGAAGATCAATTAAAGAAATCTTTAATTGATCTTAATTGATCTTAAAGGATCAATTAAAGAAATCTTAACATTTGAAATACAACTACTGGAGATCTCAAACCACAGGCAGCCCATATGCAACTCAAGATTTCTGAAGCCACGTGCAGGCAAGTACATTGTTCATTCTCTTGCACAAGAACTCCCAGAGACATGCAACTATTTTTCTTTTACCTTAAAGAATGTTATAACACAGTGCCCCATGAGAAAAATGAATTTTGCTATAGTCAGTCTATTTTTGAAGTGCTGCACTAAAAATTCTCTCCTACCAGAAACAAGACACTCCACTAAAGCCTTTAATACACTCCTTGATGCACCTCTATATATTTAACTCTATTTTTTCAGTGACAATATTTTGCATTAAAAAGATGGAGTATAATGCCATCTTTAGACTGCAATTAAATTTCTGGGAGTGTTGGTAATTAACTTAACACAAAGCAAAGATTTCAGGCAAAGGCCTTTGTTTAGCCCAAAAAGATACAAGCAATTATTGATCAAAACTCTTCTCATCACATGTAAGAAGAGGTAGGTGGACACAGCCTAACTGCAGGGAAAAGGGGCCAGCAAAGAACACCGCCACGTTGCTGCTGAGGCACTGTGATCAAACTGAGAGGTTTATAGTACTGGTAATGCTCACTAATGCATTATTCAGCTTTTGCAACAGAGGAGTCTTGACTGCAGGCACATCAAGCCAACCTAATTAACTCTAAATTACATTTAAGAGCACAGGGTTTTGCACAAGTTGGTTGGTTGGTTGGTTGGTTGGTTGTTGGGATTTTTTTTTATTTAAGCATTAAAAAATAAAACAGTATTGACCCACAGATTTTCTTCAATCTGCTTTCCAAAAATATTCATTTATCATTACCTTGTCTGTTTAGTGCTGCTGGATTATGGGACAGTTTTCCCACCTCACTGCAGGGCAGAGTTAGGATAAGCCGCCATGCACTGTCAATGCAGGGAACAGGAACCTGCATCAGAAAATAAAATAAACATATTTACAGTCACACTTCCTAGAATGCCACCATTCACATCAATCTTTCACTTCAGAACATCTTACTGAATACCCAATAGAAAAAGCCCTTGCTTTATCCACAATGTAACAATCAGATTTATACTTTTGAGTATTGGAGAATTTGCATTCATCTAAAAGAGATCTCAAACAAGACTTCTGATTTTATAAAAAAAATATTTCATTTTTCTAATGGCATTCCTAACAGTAATGTATTCCTTTCCAGGACTAAGATCAAGAGATTATTTAGCATACAGAACAGTCCAATAGGGAACACCCCTGGCTCCTCCCTTTTGACCCCATGGGTGCACCCTCCTGGCAACTCCTCTTTCACATGCACAGCCAATTTCAACAATCCATAATCTGATTTTTAGATGATTCACTGCTAACCAGAGGAAAAAAGTAGGTTCCCCTTTATTCACATAAAGCTGGGCTTCCCAGCTCTCCTGTTTCAGCTCATCTGGAAGTAAACTGGAACACACAGGATGAAGGCAGAGAACAAGCAAACCCCAGAAGAGACACCAAGCCACTCTGGTTCTCAAAGGCTGGCAGCTGCTCCCCTCATCCTGGGTAGGAAATGCTCCCCTTGCAAAGGGCTGTGCCTGCTCCTGACAGTGAGACTGCTGTGACACACGGAGCAGGGGAACAGGAAGAGACTACTTCTCTGATGCCTCACTCGCACTTTATGAAATAAGTAAGGCAGGAAGATAACACCCCTTTCACCCCAGCCTGCTACAGCTCCAGGTAAGTTCACTGCACTGGATAAATACAGATAATGCATCTAGGAGTGCTTGAACCAAAGAGTTCATTTAGCTACCCCCTCACCTTGTTTAAGTGTAAGACTTGGGCACTGGTTTTGCTTCTTCAGCATTACAGTATTTGCTACTCAGGAACTGTTAACAGTAATAACTGAACCTCATCTCTAAGTCCTAAACATACACACATTTTGGTGGACACAGCTGAACTCCTTTCAACAGATAGAATGTATCGTTCGTTTCTTTGTGCAAGAAAGGAGTTACTGTAATGCCTTATTTACCCACATTACCCACAGAAACCTGCTGTACATCTCTGACTACGAAAAGGTAGCAGGAAAATAAATGCACTTTTTTTGGTCTAGCTGTTCTCCCTTCTGCTTTAAGGTGTCCAGATTTAAAGACACAGATTCTAAACAGTGCAGTTGCTTGATACTGTTACAGAAAACTATGTTAAATACTCAAACTGCTGAATTACACAGCACTAAAGCTTTTTCCCTCACTGTGACACAGCTGAATGGATGACTCCATTGAGAGAGTTCTACAGAGAACACATCCAGAATGCACACTAATGAGCCTTTTAACAAAATCAGTGTCTACTTTCCTGGGGCAGGGAGGAAGCAACCAAACATTTACGTCTCCATCTTTCAGCCTACAGGCTGCTTTCCATAAGAACCACACTGACATCTTTCTAACCTTCGTGGTGTACCACTTGCATTTTACAGGTACAGACTTCTCCTCCCCTCCCGGCTCACCTTCCATTCACATCATGCACTAATCTAGGTGGTGCATGTGGACAGGGATTGCCCAATCTAGGCCAGTCACTTCAGGGTCCCCTCTAAAACCAGCATCTCATGACCACGTTGCATTTCACTACCCTTTCTGCGCAGCAGCAGAGAAAAACAGAGAAAACAAGGGAGGGACAGACACTCCTGCTTTAATTTTTTTCTGATCAAAACAGGGTTCAGGATTAGAGTGACGCCGACAGAAACACGAGCAAGCAGGAGTGCCTCGCAAACGCCACACGAGAGAGAGCCATGAGTATTCCCAAGGCAGGCGGGGGGTGACGCGAGGGAGCAGAAGGGAGAAGAGCTCTTTTCGGGTTTCTCTGTTCCCATGCGGGCAGGCCCAGCCCAAAGGGGAACAGAAATCACAGCCAACGCCTGCCCGGCAGTGAGGAGCCGGCAGCTCTGGTGGCTGGGTGCCCCAGGAAGCAGCGGGCCGAGCAGGGGCAGGGATCCCGGGCTCTCCCGCTCCGGGCCCAGGAGGCCGCGGCCGCTCTCCGCCTCCCTCCGCCGCGCCCGGGGGGACGCCAGGGGTCTCCCGGCCCCTCCGCCAGGGGCCGCGTCGCCCCTAGCACCGGGGAACGATGGGGCCGGGAGGAGGGGGCGGCCGGCTCACCCCAAACCCAAAGCTACCCCTCTCTCCCTCCTTCCCGCCGCTTCCACACGCGGCTGCTCCCGCGAGCAGCCACGGCTCTCTTACTCTGGCTTCTCCGCCGTCCCGCCGGTGTAGCCCCCCCGTCCAGCCCCGGGCACGGCCGCCGCCGCCCGTACGTGGCAGGGCAGAGAGAAGGGGCCGGAGCGAGGCCGGGCCTGCGCGAGCCGCGCGCGCGTGCGCGCTGTGCCGCGCGGGGCCCCGCCCCCTGCCGGCCGACATGGCGGGTCCTCATCGGCCGCTGTGCCAGCTCTGAGGTGCTGCAGCCAGGCTGCGCACTGACGGAGCGCTTCTTTCGAAATACGAGCCTTGGCCTTCGTAGGCTGGCAGTGTTCAGATAAAAAACGGGCCGTAAAATTCCCCTGTACTTGTTAGACTTGCTAGACACCCACACACAGGAGTCATTCATCCTGGTCATTCATCATTACTCCGGTAGCCGCACACACCCTCACACCCTCACCCTCTCACACGCTCCCACGCTCCCACACTCCCCTGTCTCGCATTCAGAGCTTGTCCCCTCTAATAAATGTTATAAAGTAATTCATGCTTAAGGGGACAATGTATATAATAAAAATTGTAAAAAGAATGTAACATCCAACGAGCCTCTGACCGCCAGCAACCTGGAGACAGATTACTACACTGGAATTACGAAACTCTTGGTGGCAGCAGGAGAACAATGCCTCGTTTTCTCATAAAATAACGTGGCCGGCGCAGAGATGGGCTTTGTGAAAAACGCCAACCACATGTTTTTAAAATTTTAAAAGTTTAATAGTAATAAAATGGTTATAAAAATAATAATACAATTAGAGTAATAATAATTTGGGCAATTTGAATTAGGACAATATGAGACAATAGAAACAAAGAGTTACTGATGTCCGGGTACCTTTTCCTGGGCAGCATAAGCCCGAAAAAGGACACCCGTTAACAGAGGATTAACCCTTAAAAACAACAGCCTGTTGCATATTCATACACCTCATACATGATGCATAAATTCTATTCAAATACAGGATTCTGTCTGGTCAGTGTCAACTTCTTCCTCTGAATCCTGACAGCGGCTTCGAGGTGGGAAGGAGTTTGTTTCTTCTGATAAGAGGGCAATAAATTATTTTTCTCTGAAAAATTTAGGTGTCCTGTGGCTGCTATCTCACTGCGAGTCTTTTCTTTAAAAAAAGTATCCTACATAGCATAGTTTCTATTTTAACATTTTTTACAGCCTAAAACTATATTTAACACACTACTTAAGAGAATTAATACAGCATTACTTTCTAACACAACACATATAATATTCATTTTAATATTTGTGAAAAGCCAATCATAAAATACATGCATTTTTCACAGGCTTCCTCCAGAGCCATCAAGGAACACCCAAGGGTGTTCATCGCTTGGTAGATACCATCAATCAAGATAACTGAAGTCGCCAAGGAACGTATATCGTATATCTGAATACACGACTTCCCCTGACATGACCAGAGCCTGCCACTACTCAGGAAACAGCAATTGTCCAGACCTGCACAGTGAAAGAAAACTTCATACGTATGCAGGGTTACAAAAGAAATTGGGGCACCTCTGCTTTAAGCAAAACAAAACTGTATAAAACAGCCCCGCTGGAAATGGCATTCTTGAACAGAGGGAGATCTGATGCGATAGAGGTCAGATCTAGGTTCACCCAGTGCCGATCCCGGGCTCAACGCTGTCTCTTTGGCCATGGGTTTTGAAGACCGTATTTTGGTCACGAAAATAAAATCTTTCACGTTTATTAATTTGGATTTCTGGCTGATTATTTATGTAACATATGTTAGAAATAATTCATGCTATCAAAGAATGTATTTTATAAAGATTGTGAAATCCAAACAAGTCTCTGACCACAAGCAGCCTGAGAGGCGGATGTCTATTCAAACTCCGAAATAAATTCCTGGAGTCGGCCAGATAATGATCGGCATTTACCCCAAGAATAGACGCACCCAAAGCAATGATCACCAGTGTCCCAAGTCATCGGAAACCGCCTAAGAGCGATCGCCCTGTTGATAGCATTGATCAAGGTAGCCGAAGTCACCAGAAAGATACATGCGAATACGCGACTTCCCGGGATTCGATCAACGCTGGCTATCAACCAGGAGGTGGCAATTGGTCCAGCTCTGCACAGTGAAAGAACCAACTGTGAATGTGAAGAGTTACAAAAGAAGCCGGTGAAGAGTTACAAAAGAAACTGAGATTCCTCTGCCTGGGGCGCAATAAACTGTATAAAACATCTCCGCTTGAAGCGGCTCTCGTGAACGGGGGATTCGATGGAGGTCGGATCCAGGTTCACCAAGTACCAATTCCGGGCTCAACGCTGTCTCTTTGGCTGGGGTGGTTTTGAGGACCGTATTTTGGTCACGGGAAAAGATAAATAAATCCTTTCGCATTTTTCATAATTTGGCTTTCGATTGATCATTTATAACAATTCATAACACCCGTAAGAGACAAAACCCATAAATCTGCAGCTAATTTCCTGAGTTTTGTCAATGGAAGGTGTGGGAATGGATTCCTGAGGGTGCCTCTCCCAGAGCTGCTGGAACTGGAGCTGGTGTTGCTTGGGGATAGTTGGGATTTCTGCTGCCCATTTTCATTCAGCACTGAGGCCGTGCTGTGCCGGTGCTCCCCAGAGAGTTCCTATGCAAAGCTACCGAAAGCACAACTGTGCTTAGTTATTTCCTGGCGTTAAAGATGCCTCTGAAAAGACACCTTTTCCTTAATATCTGTTTTCTGCCAGGACAAGAAAAATGTAAGAGTCGTTTAGTTTTTGTAGTATTAATCCTTGCTGAGAACTCTGCCCCTGCCAAGAGGAGGGTCCAACTAGCAGTAAGGAGATTGAAAATGGAGGTGAGAATTTGAAAAGGAAGTGAGAGAAGATGAACATGATACAAATTTTAAATCTAAACATTTCAAGGAGGAAGAGGGGCATGGTTCAAGAGGCTTCTTTGCTAAACTTTACGAAGTATTTAGAAAATATTTGAGTGTTTTCAATGAAAAAGATCTTTGCTTTAAAAATTATGGGAAAGATCTAGAAAAGTGGATGTTTCCTTCCATTATACTTTCTGCCACTTGTATTGCATACCTTTGTACTGATGATTCAGTCCTTCTCCAATCCATTTCTTTATCAAAGTAGTGTTTCCAAAGTATTAACAAGAAACTTTTTGATCCCTAAAGCCCACATATCACAAACAATACCAAAGTTCACTACACTATGAAGATAAATGTATTCCACGTGTAGATAAGAGCTGAACTATTGTTCCTGTAATAATTTAGCATATTACCTGGAAAAGATCATTTTAATTTGTTCCATTTCTGAAATTAGGATTCCCTAGATGAAAGAAAAAGCCATGAAATGTATAATTGGGAGGGACAGGGGGGCTTTATGCTGAAAGTGTTCTGTATTAAGCAAGAGATGTTCAGTGTTGGCAATAACAGCATTTTATTCACATCTGAAATACTTAGGGACAGGATGCTTAATTAGTAAGAGACGACAACACTTCAAATTCCATACTTCAAATTCCATACTTCAAATTCTTTGTAGGTTTTTGCCTCGTTTTTTGGGATAATATGGAAACAATATTTTTATTAGTTTTTTAAAAGAGCCATTCAAAATTAAGTGGGATCTTCTTTAGAGAATACTTTTGGAGAAAAAATATCTATTCTTAAAAAATATTATCACTCATTTAAGGAGTCATCCTCACAGTGCCTAGCAGTGTTCTACAACACAATCAAGTATCATACTTCCTAAACCACACAAATTTCTAAAGGAAAGTTTCTGATGGAAATTGGAGGAGTCGACAAAAGCAAGCATTACACATTGGATTTACAAATAAAAAATGGATGCCCACGGGTACATGAACTTCCTATCCAAAAAATAAAAATAAAAAATGTATGGGCTACTTGTCTTAAGTAACTTTTAATGACCTTCCCTGCTTTTTCTGGAGCAGTAGTGATGAACTTCAGCCTTGCTTCTGGTGTGACTGCTCTTTTTAGAGATGTATCAATGCTCCAGTACACTTATTTTCTGTCTCATGAGCAGCATGGATTTCTAAGACATGGAGGACTTTTCAGGACTGATGAAACACTTCTATGAAGACACACAGAAAGTCTCATGTGTAATGCGCAGCGCATTTATAATTGCTGCTTGTTGATACACTGGTTTCTATTAAATTGAATTTTTACTTATGAAAGGGAGAGGAGAGCTGCAGTGCATTGGCCGTGTCCAGTGGGCCTGGAATATACAAAGGGCATAAAGAGAGCAACGTCTGTGTGTCTGTACTGGAGGGTAAAGCTGTCATTAGCTCAGTCCTTGCCAAGACTTGGAGTACAAGCAGCACCAAGAGGCTCAGGTGCTGCCTGGCTGCTTTGCAGCCACATTGTCCTGCCAGCACATGGTCCTGCTCCTCTCTCCCCATGGTCTCAGCTTATGATCTATTTCCAGTCCCTGCAGCTGGAGAAGTGTGTCCATCATTCCAGGTTCCTGTTGGAGCTGTATGAAACAAACCACGAGCAATGCGGGATTGTATTTCATGGATTTGCAGGTTTGCAGCTCCAGTTAGGGAAGGTGGACAAAGAAATATTGTCTGAAAAAGTCTGGGTTGATCTGAAAGTTTTCTCTGAATGTTTTTCAGGCTGTGATTTTGAAATATTTTATGGTTTTTTATGCAGATACAGTGGTACCTGGAAAATGGGAACACTTTGAAAACTTTGTCTTGAAGAATGATGTTCTGAAAGTGAACAGAATGCAAATCAGGAGTTCCTGTAGAGGAAATGAAAGTGTGGACTTATTTTGCTGTTAAAACCAGAAAAGATTAGTCAATGTGACTTGATTCAAAAAGCAACCATAAAATGATTTTTGGTAACTGCTAACAATTACATCAATAACTTGAAATAAATTAAGTACTTTCAAGAGGAAAATGAATCCATGTAGGTGATTCCCAACTACAGATGCCTCAATTGCACATTGTAATGGATTAGTCAGCATGTGTCAGGAGCCTGTCTCAGGATCATGTTATTACTCTCATCTGGATAGGATGAAGATAAGACCTGGCTGAGGACGCCACAAGCATTAAATGTGATGTGCCATATCAGCACTTCAGTCAGATTCAGACAAAGTGAATAAAGACTTTAACATTTCTATACTGGTTTTCTAAATTCTCATTTCAAGGAGAATCTTGAGTCAGGAAAAAAAAAAAGAAGACTCATGTTTTTAAATAAATGGATCTGTTTCCTGCTCATGACTTCAGTTTTAAGTCCTGGGCATAATCTGTCCATCAGGGTGGTGTGATCACCTCAGGACTTTTTGCACAGAGTTTGCAGATCTGATTGTCACTGGTGTACAGGCACTCTGTTTTCAGTAGATCAAACTGACAATAAACAACTTAATGTGCGGGGATGGGTGGATTTTCACATATTTCTAATTAGCTCTTTTATAGAAAGTAGCCAGGGGCATAATAATGAAGAATCTATTACTCCAAGCACTTCATATGCCTTATATGAAGGGATGCATTTATAGGAATACAAGGCCAAGAATCCAGCAGGGCTCTGGAGGGAAAGAAGAGGCAGAAACTTTCCTGAAGGCTTTTTTCAGTATCACTGTGAAAGGCCTCAAGCCATGAAGCTCTTGTCACTACTCTGGGACTCTTTCCAACTTCTATTGCAGAGGAATTTTTTCCTGCTATTCTTTCTGAATATTATTTTATATATGATTTGGTGTAAGAGAAGCCACCCAGACAGAATAGTCTTTTCAGTGCCGACCTTGAAATAAAATCCCACCTTTATTTGTACAAGAGTAAGAGTTTTGTGTGTGACAACAGCATCCATTTCTGAAGAAAAATCTGAATCTCTATAACTGCTCTTTAACAAGTTCCCACCCTATATCAAGCTGTAGAACAAATAAGTCCAATTTTTGTTTTTAAATCTCAATTATTAGTCTCAGAATTGCTAGCATTGAAAACACAAAACTGAAAGCTGAAAGCAAGACTTGTTTTTTCATTGCTTATTAACATGAGGTAACCAATCATCCAGGTGATCCCGAGCACTACCACTATAGAGATAGTGCTGATCATATTTTTCATTAATGAATCCTTTTTATTCCTTGAAGCAGGCACAAAAATTTATTCAATCTTTCTCTATACCATTTAATATCTGAGTTTCAAACTTTCTATTTATTCAGGGCTATATTGCAAAAAGGTATAATTAAAGTGAGTTGAGAAGATACACTTCCCTACATTTGTTTGATGTATCATTTGGAGAAGAAATCCAGAAAAATAAATGTAACCAAATTTATCAGACTAATCTATGTCTGGAGTATGCAGCTTGTATGTATCTGTTTTTAGTTTTAAAACTGAGGTTTATCAAGGCAATTGAAAATAAGCATGCCAGCTATTATAAGTTTTTTAGAGTGCTTATAAATTCATCCAAATGCACTTAATTTTCAACAAAAGAAGTAGCTGTCCATGAAAATTGTATTTAAAGAAATGAAGAAAAGGTACAAAATTTTGTTGAATTGATCACTCCCATGGAATTAATAAAATGAAAGCAATCGTTTTTTAAATAATCCAGTGTACACTGAGAGCTTGTGACATACAGCCTGTGACAATACATGGAGTGGTGATGTAAAACTGAGCAAGTAAATCTGCTTCATACTGCTTGAGAACTGGAGTGGTGTTTGGCTGTGCTGAGAAATTCATCATTCTCAGTTGATTGGATCTGCTCTTCTCTCACTTTTAAGGGTTTAAATTGGGAATAACTGTCATTGAAGTTGAGTGATGCTGCAATCCAAAAAGGGGGACAAAAGTCTGAATATGTTCATTGATATGCACTTGAATAAAGTCTGACCCATTGTAACAAATGGAATTAATTTTCTGCCTGCTGAAAGTATACATTTCTTTAAAATAAAAAATTGTGTCAAAAATACGAGTTTGTGACAAGAAGGTCTGAGCTGGTGACAAGAGACTGAGGAATAAATTTGCAAAAACATGACCACCATGATGTAGATCCAGTACCCTAGATCCTAAGTAAGGAGAAAATGTGTTTCTTTCTAGTGAATATCTAGGTTGAGTAAAGAGTTTTATTTCTTTTGAGTACTTAGGAGTACAAAATAGTATAGCAACATGTCTTGGTTTGGAAAGACAGGTGTCTGCTAAGGAAGGCAGGCGCCTCCCCTGAAATGGAAAATGTAAACCTCCTCCCTCCAAATTGCTATAAATTTTAAATTAAGAGGCTCTCTGGCAAAAAAATATGGGAGCAGGAATAGCAGTTCTTTATTAGGGAAGAAAATAAAAATATAAAATAAGCAATGCAGTAAAGTAAAAACAACAGTGACAGAGTCAGAACACAACCTGACACCCTGTTGGTCAGGATGTTGGTAGCAGTCCAGTCGTAATTGTGGCTGCAGTCCTGGAGTGTCAGGTGTGGTTCTGCTGGAGCAGGGATCCTGTAGAAAAGGGTGTAGTGTTCCTCTGAAGATCCAGTGGAAGAGGCAGCTGTTCCTCTGGGAATCCAGTGGAGAAGCTGTGCTGGTGTTCCAGAATCTCCAGATTATATCTGGGTAGGAACCCTTGGCTCCTCCCTCTGGCAGAGCATGTCACAACAGGATGCTGTAGTTCTTATCAGTCATGCAGTGACATTCAATAGCCTGTTATCAGCAGATGTCCTCTCCTGAGGGAGGAGTGGTTGTGGAAGAGATAAGGAAAACTGCCCACAGAACAGAAGACAACTGCCACACAGATGGCAAATAGAATACAATTTTCTTGGCAATCCAGGACACAACAATACACCTAGAATTGTATTTATAATAAGCCATCACAAAAGGCATGGGATAGCAAGTGTTTTAATTATATGTGGACTTAAAATTCTTCCTGTTGGTAGTTTAGAGCTTTTCCTTCTCTGTCAGTAGCTGCAGTGTTATTGCAACAACTATGGCAGGGATTCCTAATTAATAAATGAGACATTAGCAATTTATTGTTTGGTTGCACAGGCATGCCTCCCTTCCACACAAATAGCTTATTACCTCCTGGGTTCCATAGATTTTAAGATCTATGTTTCACATGCCTTGTGCTAAGTTAAAAGGGTTTTCTGTAGCCTAAACAAAAGGCAGGACTGAGGGTTGTGAGCATTATTTTTCTGAGGACAGCTCATAGACACGGCTTGCAGATTTTTGCCAGCAAAGAACTTCAGCAGAGCTTCCTGAGCCAACATCTGTGGTGACAGAGCAAGCCCCTCCTGGGCTGTAGTGGCCTCCCTTATCACAACTGTGCAACCCCACATTCTGGTCAGCAGAGAGAAACTAGTTTAGGAACATTGTATCAAACACCTTTGCATTTCATACCAGATTGATGCAGAGTGTAACTTTTGCCCTGCAAGAAGCTTGGCTGTCAGGTTTGCCTCCTCAATCCCTTTGCTTCACTTCTTGTCTTCTGCACCTCCTGCCTGCCAGTTCACACTAGGCAGCACATCTCATGGGGAGAAACATCATGCAAAAGTTTTTATCCTGGTAATAAACATGCTCCTGAAAGTCTTTTCCTTCTTCATCCCTAGTAGAGACCTTGCAGATTGCCATGCACTGCCTGTGGTCTCAAAAGAGATCCAAAAGCAGTGAGTCAGAATCATTGTGGTTTGGATGTGTGTAACTTGTCACAGGACACACAGAAGAACATAATGCTGAGCTGTCATTCAAATACCTATGGAGGGAGCACGTTGCCATGTAGCCAGGCAGCATTTGCTGCACTTTTTCTGGTTTGCATGTGCAGTCCAAATTCCAAATGTTTCCAAGGAATTGCCTCTACAAATGCAAGACATAATAATGGAACAGTAAGGGTTGAAAACTTCTTGGTGAGTGCCATCAGAAACAATACAATTCAAAAGCTGAATGCACAACATGGAAAATACTGGTGCCCCTGTACACTGTATTAGAAAAGTTTCTTGAAACAGGCTGAGATTTTCACTTTACCTTATGAGCATCTGTCTGAATTTTCCCATTGTCTGGGTAAGTTCTCCAAAAGAGAAAATGAAACATTCTCTGAAACATTCTCTGAAAGTTTCCTTTTGGTTTTCAGTGTTGCTTCCAACTACTGTACTGACTTTAGAATGTGTTCTTTTCTTATTAATAAATAATGTATTAAAAATAATGTATGAAAAATAATATCAGGCACTCATTGCCTTTGGATGTATTCAAAGCTCTGGCTGGGAATCACTAAATGAGGAATTTAAGTCCACATATGCGATCACCATGACTGAAAGATTTTTTATTTAGTTGGCAGAAACAGATTGTTGAATGCTTGATTACTGTGAAAGTTTCTCCTGCACCCAACAGGCCTGTGCTGCTGTGCCAGTGGCCAGGCTATCAGTTTCAGTGTTTTATCAGGTCAATGAAAACAAGCTCAGGTTATACCAGTAATGTGAGCAGGAAAAGGAGATTATTAAATCACGTGGCACTAACCCAGGGACACTGATTCTACTTGCTCTCTGCTGCTCTCCTATCTTTACAACTCTCCCTGAATGTACTCTGTACTGTAAAATTTGCCACATGGACAACTTCAAATCTTACCCCACTTGATTAATGACATGGTTACAAGGAAACATCCAGGCAGTGGCTTTGTGGCTCTGAGCAGCAATAAGTACAGCAGTGCAGAGCTGAGTGCTGACCACAGGAATGCTGCCAACAAGAAACAGTGCAGCAGGACAGCCACAACTCTGCACCAGGAGTCCGTGGGAGTTTCCATCCTGTCAGAGGTAAGGTGGTGCTGGTGGCATCATAAGGAAGGTATTGCTGGTAGCATCTGGTGGTATCATTGCTGCACTTTCTGAAAGTTTGGTTTTCAATTCCAGAGATTATGTTAAAAATGAGAATAGAAAAGCAGAGACTCACTAACATCCACTTTACAGATAAGTTTTGAGTTTTCCTATTGGTAGAAATATGTTTAGGAGAAAAAAAGAAGAGAAAAATGAGAAAAATTCTCAAATAGTTTTTCATTTTCATTTATATTAAAAGCAAGCTAGAGAGGAGAAACTGTAATACAGACAGAAACTAAAACAGTTATTTGCAGAATCACACCAACATTACTCTCAGACAGCTTAACAAATCCATTAGTTTTGTCTGACTTTGACTAGAACAGAGAATATCCAGCACTTTTTAGGACTAGGCCTTGACTGACAACAATTTGGGATGTATTTTTTTCTCTTTCTGCTCTTTTTGGGATCTTTTTCATCAGTGTTAAGAAGCAAGTTAGCATAAAACAAGTATTTCTAACCATTCTCCAGAGTTCAATAGAATAATAAACCTCCACTTCCAAACTTTGTCCTATCTCTGAATCACAGAATCCATTAGGTTGGAAAAGGCTTCCAAGATCATTGAGTCCAGCCTATGACCAAACACCACCATGTCAGCTGGACCCTGGCACTGAGTGCCATGTCCTCTCTTTCCTTAAACACCTCTGGGGACAGTGATTCCACCACCTCCCTTGGCATTATATATAGTGCATGTACACATATATATAAATGTGTATTTTTTTATATTTTTATATATATATGTATATATATATATATATATATATATATATAACATTATCATAAATAAATACATTTAAAAGGCAGAGGCTGGAAGCACCTAGAGTCTTAAAAATATGAACCTTGATGGAATTGCTCCAAATCTGCATTAGTGCAAGCAGGATGAACAACAGGCATTAATCTATTATAACTTCAGCTCTGCTGGCATGACTTCCCGTATTGTTCAGAGGGGATTCACAGGACAACATTAATCACAGGCATGTCCATCAAGAAAATTTGCTGCAATTGTGTTTGTATTAAGTTGTTCACAATTAAACAGTAGCACAAGCTAGCTACTGCCTAGGAAAGAGATAACTGTTTACACATTGTAATACCAGAGTATGGGGGGAGGTCACACTGTTGATGGAACACTGTGACACATTTTTAAAGCCTAGAATTGAGATAGTGAACTGAAAAGCTCAATGTGTATCACAGACCTGTGTGCTCTGGGTCTCTGTTGTCTGTGCCTGACCAGGGGAGTAACAGAGGTGTCAGCAAGTGCCAAGCCATGCAGTGGGGTTTAGCTATTTTTGAAAATAGTATTTGCTAATTAATAATATTGCAATATGTTCTAAACTGGCTGCTTTTAATTGTTTTCCTCAAATTACATACAGAACAAAATGTTGTAACTTAGTGTAAAATACTTGCAGCTTCCTTCTTACCTAGTGAGTATTTGAAACAAAATGATAATTACCAGACCAACCATGGACAATCCAACACCAATATAAGAAATACAATCCAAAAGCTTTTCATATTTATATTTTATCTGAAATGCCTAGAAAACCAATTGTATCAGTTATAGGAGATGAGATACATTTCTTTTGAAGTTTCTGTTTCTGGTTGCACGTAGGAGCAAGAATGTTTCAGTAAAGTTATGACTATTGCCAGAATTTTTAGGTCCCACAGAATTATTCTAGACCCCAAAACTAGAGAAGCTTGTGAAAAACACCAACAAGAGATTTAACAATATCAAATATTCATCAAAATAGCAGATTAAATTATTCATAGTAAAATGCAAGGTGACACAGACTTTACAAAGCAGCTTTTAGCTTTTCATACTGGTGAGCATTCTGAATTTTGACTTCTTGGTCTAAGGTAAGATATCACAAATAATTATAAATTGAAACCAGTCTATGTTTGTTTAGTGACAATAAAGCAACAAGTAAATGTAAATGTATTCAGTGAAACAGAAAATGCTGTTGCCTTTGCATAAACAGATGGGAATCTTATTTAGAATGTAGTCAGTTTATGCAAAAAGGACATGCATAACACAAAGGGAAATTCAGAACCAAGTAAATAGTACAAATTTGGAAATGCTGTTCTGTGAAGACAGTAAAAATGCACTCTGAAATGCTGGCACATTGAAATTAGTGACCACAATATGTGATTTTATCCAGGGTGTGTTTTGTTTAGAGAAGCTGAAATAAATACTGAAGGAATAACAAACATCAGAACCGGGCAGTCATTCCTAAATAGCCTTGTTGGTAAAGGAGGGCAATGTATAAAACTTTATGGTTGAATGCTTAATATTTACAGAGCAAGGCTTTTATAAACATATAAGCAGAGGGAGTAGTTAATGCTAAATCCTCCGAGCTGTTGACCCAGCACAAGGCAGTGCCACAGCTAGCCCAGACTCCAGGAAGCTCTGCTGTCCACCTGGGGACACTTCAGCCTTTGGACAACCCCTCACCTGGGAGCGACAGAGCTGGAGGCTGCAAAGGCTGAGCAGGGGAATGAATCAGGCCAGCCCTTCCCTGCTGAGGGGCTGCACCAGCAGTTGGGCACAGGCACAGCTCCTGTCAGAGGGAGCCAGGACTTGCCAACACATTTGGCTGTTCAGCAGCTTGGGCACAGCTTGCTCAATTTGCCAGATGTGCCACAGGGCAGAAACAAGTACATGGGGACACTCTAAACTCCTGTGCATTCTAGCTTGAGTGCACCTATGCCCTTGTGTTGCCATGCTGATCTTAGAAACAATCAACCAAACAAAAAAAAAATTAAACAGCCTCAGACTCTTCCCACTGAAGAAAGGACAATGCCCTACCATCAGAACAGCAAAATTAGTGGTGTGATTACACCTGCATGGTTTACAGTGTAATCCCAAAAGACACAGGCATGAGCACACAGCTGCAGCTCAGATGTGTCATACCAGGGATGGGGATTGCAAGGAGAAAAAGTGGCTACAGAGATATAGAGATAAGCACCAGCAAACAGTGTGAATTGTGATTTGATTTTGAAAGGGGAGCTGACAGCTACTAAGCAATATATGGGTTCCATAAACCTTGTGAATTATATCAATAACAGCATAATTTGGCATTTTAAACTTACTTTATGTGCCTTTCTCAGACAAGATTGCCAGTGAAAGTACCAATTCCTGTGAATTATCCAAGGATCAGGATTCAGGCTTCCTAATGAGTAAGCATTAAAGCACTGCCAGTTGAATTATGTGTAAGCCAAACAACAGCTTTCAGGTTTTGGTAGCACTGTTACTGCCAACCAGAGCTGAATCCACACTGGAATAGGAAGCAAACAATGACAAATGGAGTGGCCCTTCCCTCCCCTGCTGCAGCACAGTGGTGCTCATGCACTCACACACCAAATGGCATGCAGACATTTTCAAACATGCTTCTGCAGGGTACAGCAATTCGAACTACTTTTAATGAGCAACAAACAGCTTGGAGTGCAAATAAGAAATGAACACAACCATTCATGGTATTCAATAGTTCAATCAAAGATTATGAAAAAATATAGGAGCAAAAAAGTTTCAGTAATTTCCTTAGAAATGACACATTTCGTGGATCACTTAGCTGTACAGTTGTATGGTGATGATTACTGATCTGTCATATGTATGTGTTTGAGCTTAAAAACTTTGTTAAATATTGTAAGAAGAAGCCAATTACTGTTTTCTGGAGAAACCATGACAAATTTGAATACATATTATCTAAAAATTCAGGGGGATTGGCAAATGGACACTCACATAAGATCATTATCTGCAGGAAAGCAGTAACATCTGGCATCAGTTCCTGGTGGAGGAAGTCAAAGGACAAAATGGTTTTATCTAGGAGTGGGAGTTAAAAGAGAGCATGAAAAATTAACATTTCCCATATTAATATGTGTATTAGCCAAGTCATGTTGACTTTTTTCTTGTTTTCCAAAATTTTGGCTGTCTTCTGGAGAGAAACACTGTCCTCCATAGACCTGGTTTTTTTCATTCTTGATATAGGACTAATGCACCCCAAGACAAATCCCCTCTGGTATTCCTATGGCATTTTATGGAATACACTTTTGCTCACAAATGTCCTAGTTTAGCAGCACAGAGTCAGCAGTATCAGCTGTTACATACAGAAGTTGAAGAATATTTTCTATGCCACTTGATCTAAACACAAGAAGCCTGCACTATGCTCATGCACACATTCAGCATTTACAGATTTTTGTTTAGATTTTTCTCAGAATCCATATAAGTAATTGAGAACACCTGCTATTCCTATGAATGTTAAGAGAGATCTTCAATTTTTGCTGAGGTGGAGTGTGAAAATAATTATTACCCTTCTCTCAGTATCCTTTCTGGGGGAAAATACTGGTAAATGAGAGAAATAATATCCTAAATCTTAATATATACACACAGTCAAAATGGCCAGACTTTTAATAACACTAAATAAGAAATAGCCACACCAGGGACATTTACTGTTAGTGCAAAGTCAGAAGATAAGAGACTGCCTGAATTTTTGCCTTCAGATCTCACTTTTTGACTGGTTGGGGTTTTTTCACACTTCTACCAAATTAGAGTTCACCTAGGTGATTTAAATCACTCATCTGAATTGTAGCTTAAGTGAGGAAGCAAAATCCTAGATTATATAATAGGTTTTTTTATTGGTGTTATGCTTTTGACTTAAGATCAAGAGAGACTGATTTGATCTCTCTCTAATCTGATCATCAGGTGAGACTAATGTAACTGTATTTCTACAAAATATCACAAATGTGCACTTGAAGAAATCTGTTGGGACTTCTTTTAAGACAAACTGCATTCAATACCTATCTGCCTTGAGGGGAGTGTTATGTTATACTGGCATGATGATAAAGGTTTGATTACATGATTATACTGTTTTTCCACAGTATTGTTTTCTGAAAGAGAGAACAGAAATGGCAGTGACCAGTTAATGAGTTATTAATTGATTTTTGTTGTCAGTGCTGGCTGTGTGAGGTTACTTGGTTTATCTCTTCACAACTTTTTCTAACTCTGGTGAGAGAACTGAATTATTCATTTCCCTATGGGCTTGTATTCAAATTATGTTCATCATTATGATGTCTAAGTGCTCTACTAACCTCACCTTTGTTATACTGCTGTGATTTCTCAGTGTTACTGACACTACCATGAGAGACTGAGGACAAGTCTGCTGGTTTCAGGTGCCCAGCGTGAAACTCTTGTGATGACAGAGAAATGTGCATATTTGAAGAACTACAGTTTTATTTTCTTTCTTTTTCTCCTGGTCAATTCCAACTTATCCTCCAAGCACTGCAGAATGTAAGTAATGGACATCTGGAAAAATCCCAAGTGAGTAATGCAATTTACAGGTGTTAGGATGGGGATGTCCTAACTGAGACCTGACAATAAAAGGAATTTTAGTTGAAATGGTTCATGTCTTCAGATTTCAGGAAAAAGTAAGTATGTACTTGTTCTTGATCTCAGTGTTGGTAGAGTTATGGTCAAAGATTCAGCACACCCTCAATTTTAGAAAATAAAACAACTGAAAAAGTCACAGACACCAAAAGTATTCTGGCCATTAGATGTATGCTTGCATTCTTCTATAAATAAGATTCTCCAGCTCATTTGATGTTTGCATTTCTTGTACCAAGCATCAGCATACATAAAAACCAACCGGCTAAGGGTTTTTTTTCCCCCAAAGGAGATTTTCAGTGAATATTCATTAAAAATTT